>NW_020897762.1:848606-935434 GCF_003984885.1 Neopelma chrysocephalum | reverse complement strand
TCTCTGGGGACACACAGGGGTGTGTGGATCTCTGGGGACACACAGGGATGTGGACCTGTGGGGACACACACAAATGTGTGAATCTGTGAGGGGACACACAGGAGAGTGGATCTGTGGGGACACACACATGGGGGTGTGTGGGCCTGTGAGGACACACACGGGTGTGTGGCTCTGTAGGGACACACAGGAGAGTGGATCTGTGGGGACACACACACAGGGGTGTGTGGATCTGTGGGGACACACACAAATGTGTGAATCTGTGAGGGGACACACACATGTATCTGTGGGGACACACACCGGGGTGTGTTGGTCTGTGAGGAGACACGCATGGGTGTGTGGCTCTGCAGGGACACACGGGAGGGTGGATCTGTGGGGACACACAGGAGAGTGGATCTGTGGGGACACACACATGAGGATGTGTGGGTCTGTGAGGACACACACACGGGTGTGTGGCTCTGTAGGGACACACAGGAGAGTGGATGATCTGTGGGGACACACAAACACGGGTGCGTGGGTGTGTGAGGACACACACACAGAGGGATGTGGATCTGTGGGCACACACAGGGCTCTGCTCCCGGCGGGGGCACTACAAGTCCCGTCATGGCGCGGGGCGGGGGCGGTTCCCGGGCGGGTGCCGCCCCGCTGGTGGGGCGCGCGGGCGGGCGGGCGGTGAGGCGAGGCCGGCGGGGCGGGAGGTGGCGGTGGCAGCAGCGGCACTCGGCGGGCGTGAGGGCGGCGGAGCCGGCGTACATCGGGTGCTTCTCTCTCGCCGCTTCCCGGCAGATACCACCACCGCCGCCGCTGCTGCTGCAGTTTCCCGGCCTGTGGCTCGCACCGCCGGAGCCCTCCGTGGCGGGGGCTGAGCGCTGCGAGGCTCCTCCGCCTGTCGCCCAGTCGGAACTATCGCCCTCCGTGCGGCCGCGAGGAGGCTGAGGCTGCGCCTTCCCCTTTTCCCCCGATCCCGGCCTGCTGGCGTGGGGTGCCTCTGCTGCCCGCTGCCTTCCTGCCTGGGGTGAGTATCGCGCCTGTCGCGACAGAGCCCCCATCCGCGCGGCGCTGTCGTGAGGAGGTGGGGGGCCTGCCCGGGGCCTGCCCCCCCCTTCCTTCCCCAGGCTCCTTCTTCCCCTCCCCGCCGCCCTGCGCGCTTTGTGCTGCGCCTCGCAGGGCTCCCCTCGTTGCGGCTGTTTCTAAAATAATTCCCTATTTTTATTTTTTTTCCCTGGGCTTTGGGAAGTTTTTTGTCTTTTTTTTTTCTTCGTCTTTTTTTTTTTTCCCCCTCAATCTTATTTCCTTCCCACCCGGACTTGGCCCCGCTCTGGGGCTGGATGTGCTGGAGAAGCTCTTTGTCATGGAGCGGCTGCCGGAGCCGTCTGCCCTCGGAAAAAACATCACTTAAAAAAAAAAAAAGAAAAAAAAGGAAAAAAAAAGTCGCTCAGTACTCGGACACTGGGGTTCTGTTGAATTTAGGGGGTGTGTTTTTTTTGGCGGCAGTGGCGTTATATATATTTTTTCGGGTAGGAACAAGTCCCCCCGTCCTCTCCCCCCCGAAGTCCATTGATCGCAGCCCCCCGTGCCGGAGCGCGGAATGGGAGCAGCACGCAGGCGGGTGACAACAAAACAAAGGGGGATTTTGTTTGGCTGTTGTTAACCTGCAAGATCTTGGTGGGAAAGCTTGCTCCCCTCCTTTTTTTTTTTTTTAATATCCCTAGCTCTTCCAGATATGATGTTGTTTCACTCTGGAAGAATCCAGATAGTCGGTAGGTAAGTTGTGTGCTTTTCATTTTAAGCTTCTTGGGGGAATCACAGGGTTTCTCTCCCGTCTCCCCAGCCTCGGCTCTTTTGTGAGCAGCCTGCCATCCAGCGCAACTTGTGTCCGGTTTTTTTTTTCACTCTTGTTTTCACCTAGTTAAATAATGCGTTTTCAGGAAGATCTAATAGGAGGGGGACATTTCCGCCTGTAACAGCCACGGAGAAGATTTTCTGAAGGCAGGGGAGAGGAGGAGCAGTTGTGTTTTCAGCTGAATAATTTTTGCCTCTTAAAGGGTATATTTTAAAGCACTTCAACGTTTTTATACCGGAAGCATTTTTCTTCCCCCCTGCCTTTGTTTTTGTTTTAACTACCTCCTCAAAAACTGCAGCTACTGAACCTCTGCAAAAATGCAGCTTCTGGAATACATGGAAGCAAAACGCAGTGTGGCTGTAACGCTCGTGTTTCTAGCCTTAAAGGCCACCCTTTTTTTTTTCCTATTTTTTTTTTTTTTAATATGCTGGGACTCCTCTGCCTTGACAAAACACTGCTTGGCAAGGAAAATCACAAAGCCTTTCAGCGAGCCAGTGCTGGCGCTTCTGCATCTGAAGGACGATGGGTTTATTTTTTCCATTTTGAACGCGTGTGGGGGGCGGGGGGAGACCCGGGGAAAAAAAAAAAGGCCGTTTCCGGTTTCTGTTCAGCGGCTTTTCGTATTTTTTTATTTCCCACAAAGAAACAGCCAGATGACCTGTTGATGATGCATCATCGGTTGCTTTTTGTTCCGAAAGGCGCCTATAGGTTAGTGGATGTGAACAGGCTGCCCGGATTTTCGTTTCTGTGTGTGGTTCATGTGGCTTTGTAATGTTTTAGGCCGACAATTTTGGAGTGAGTAATGTAGAACCAAAGTTCAGACGTCTGCCTGGGGTATTCCCCCTTCTCCTATCCCCCACGGTCCTTTCTCCCAAGAAAAAGTCTGTTTTTTTGAAAATTGAGCACCGGTAGTTGGAAAATGAGACCCTTTTAGCGCTGCGTAAGATAAGTGTCCTTACTCTTTGAAGTCGTGTGAATGGCCTGGCAGGAAGCTTTAGCAATGCAATAGGCAGCTACTGGGTACCTTAAGCTTCTACATCTCCCGTTTCAAATGAATTAAACATGTAGGAGCACCTACCTTGTGCTGAGTAAAGTCCTGCGAAGTGTGTGGCTCATGAATGTTTCCGTTCTTACCAAACACTGAACCGTATTTCTCAACACAGCAGGTCACCGCGCTAGTGTTCATCTTGGAAATTAAAGTTTTGAGTAACTACTAGTATTTCAGTTAGAGCAGAACTTAATATACTATATCTGCTACGACAGTTTTGTATTTTGGTAGCAATGCTGGTTTCTATTAAGAAACTAAGCATGGAGAACAGGATCCTTTCACTTCAGGATTTATAGCTAACGTCTGTGTTGGTAGATGTGAAATAGAGGATCATCTCCTTGGAGCCAGTGGTATTTAAAACTCTTATTCATTTGGAAGGAGCTAATTACAAGTATATTTTGATATAAAATGTCTTTTCAGACAGGAGCTCTGGAACATGGGAAAGCAGAAAACCCAAAGCTGTTTGTAGATGCTAATCCATGCCCTGAGCTAAAAAAAGAAGAATGAGGGTGTTTCATGAGAAATCAGTCACCTTTAAGTGCATACTTGTGAGTGAAATTACATAGCTGATTAGCAATTCCTGCTGGATGCCAGTAATTGGAGGTACTTGTTGCTCCCTTGCTGGTCACTGTGCGCCTTGCTGGTTAGATTGTAAAAGTTTTGACTGAACATCAAGAAGAAAAAGTCCAGCTCTTTTGCTTCCTAGGCATTCATTCCTTAATCTCCAGATTCACAAGCGTGCTGACAATCTGTCAAAGGAAGTGACAGCAAAGAGATGGTATAGGAAGTAGGTCGAGCGTCGCTGAACGCTGCTGAGAGAGTTTCAGTGGAAAAAAGTAAGCATGTTTCCATCTGATCTAGTTTCTGTGTCCTTTCAATCTACCGGTTAGCAAGATGCACCACTAAATGTCATACTCCTCCTGTAGTTCCCCAGTTCTACTGAAAGTAACGTTACATCCCTGATCAGGCCCAGTTAGTCTACCTGGATGAAAAGATTCACGGGAAAGAAGGTAAAACAGCAGTTTAATTGTGAGAAATGGTGTCAGTCGGGTAAAGCTGAAGTGACTCTGTGTCTCCTAGGAGGCTGTGGTCAGCTCATGGGGTGGATTTTCCTCTCCAGTGGGTGGTTGGGGGCGGGCTGTGACAATAGGGTAGCATCATGGCACGTTCTTAGTGGCCTTGATGTTTAGCAGTGGATGTAGCAATTAATAGTTACACGTGATTGTGTTTCTTGTTTAAGATGTTTGAATTGATGTGTTGAAAAGCCTGCCCTTTCAAGTTAAAAAAGATAGAAGGTCTTTGCCATGCTAGAAATCCTCCTTAAATTGAAAAAAAAAAGCAAGCTCTACCCTTGTAGAGCAGCAAAAACTCTTGACAATAACTTGATTTGCAGAAAAATTACAGCCTTGCACTGAGAGTATGTTCTTTTACAAGTATCCTGTATTTATATTGATTTGAAAAGAAGCTCTTGCTTCAAGTAGGAAGAGGTTCTTCAGTGCTTTGCACGAGTGAGTGCAGGGCTTACGGGCTACCTAGGTAAGCCCTGTGCCATGGACTGTTTTGCTGACCCGTGTGACATGATTTGGAGCACCAAATGTTCCTAACTGCTCAAAATGACCTTTCTGGAATAACCCTGTAGTAACGAATGGATGTGAAATAGTTGGCTGGAAACTACAGGCTTTACAGGAAAAGTCTGTTGTCCCCTGCTGGCACCCCTGTGCTGAAGGTAGGTAATCATCAATACCAGTCCTGCTACAGCAGCATCCTCCTGGCTGGCATGTGAGGTGGGAATGCTGTGAGGTGGCATTGTGGGACGTGGGCTCAAGTGTGAACTAGTCAGCAGCTTGTTTGATTCAGACTGAATGCAGTGCCTGGGTGGAAGTGTTTAGTTAAGGATTGATGGTATTCCCTGGAGCCTGCCATGCAGGAGCACGGTTCAGTTCGTGAACAGGTAATAAAAGTTAATCTGCTGACCTTGTTTTTAATCCATGCTGCTGAATTTAATCATAGTGACTTGACTGCCACTCGTGGTACTTATGTAAATGCTGAATTTTGGGCTTGAATCTTGTACTTGAGAGCAGAGTGGACTAAACCTTGCTGCGGTTTCAGGATTGGGAGTGTCCTATAATTTTACTCTTCTAATTAAAGGTCTGTTGCAGGTTTTAGATTAGGAGCAGTCAAAACCTCTTACTCTGGTCCAGTAATTATATTTCTTTTGGGAAGAGGATCTGTTAAATTCACACTCACTTTCCTTGTTCACCAGTAACGCGTGTTGTAGAAGACTTGGGATTTGTGTCATGTTGGCTCAAAATGCTCTTGATTTCCCTGGTTGTTGGCTATACAGCTATGTCAACCAGATGTTTTCCTGTGCCAGCCCTGTTTGTAGCAGTTAATTGCATAAATATGTTTTTAGAAGGGAGAAAAGCCTTCCTTGTGAGAAGTTTTTTTAACAGTACAGAGATATTTGTGCTGGAGAGGTGCTGGTCTGGCTACGTTAGGGTAGGTTTTATATGTGTGAACGGCAGGAATGTATTGAAAGGCTGAAGAAGACTCAAACCAGAAGTGATCTCTAGAATACTTATTATTATTAGGATAGTTGATAATATGAATAGCTACTAGGTAGTGGTGTTTTGTGGATTGACTGAGGTTTAGAGTGAATGGGATATATTAAAAAATACTTTGTAGGTACTTGCAAGATAGTGGTTTGAAGAAAGTCAAGTAGGATTCTTTGGGGGATAGTTTCTTGGAGCTAGGACTTGAAAGGAAGATTGGAAAAAAATCAAGAAAAACCCAAAACAACCAAAACCCAGAAAAATAATAAAACAGAAAACCCTGCTTAGGCAAAATTTTCTTTTAAGTAGACCACAATCAATGTTTTTTTCCCTTCCATTGCCAATTGATTCATCTGCCTGGATGTACTTAGCTGTTTGTATTTCAAGTTTGCAATGCTTCTGCAACTGCACAACCCTTTGGGCTTCTTTACAAATGCTTAAAAATATTTTTTTCTGAGCTGGGATACCGATTTCCCTTAATTTATGGACAAGGTGGGAAGTAGAGATTGAATTTGAGGGCACTGGTTTGTTTTCTGTTAAGAAGAGTGTTAAGATTTGACACTGGTCAAGTTCAAGGCCTGCAAGAGTTTCTGAAGGCATAGTAAGAACAAACTTAAGTGATGTGATTTGTGCATCTCACACTGTCCTTTTTGTCTCAGTGTTTCTGCTTAATTGTCTGAATGGAGTAGAGAGCAACTGGAAAGTTGCAGCTGTTGGGGTTAGTTTGTCCCTGCCAGCTTGTCCTCTAGGGTGGTAACCCCTTGTTCTGTGTCAACAACACTAATGGCTTAATTGTCCTTTGGGCCAGGGCAGTCAAACTGGCATTTTTGGGTTAGATGTAGCTTGAGATATTTCTGTCCAGCTGGTCATCTTTGCCCAGGAGTTGATCAGCGATGTCTGGGACAGCACACAGGGCACCCAGGTGGAACTACTTCCCATAAGGAGTGGGAACTAGTGTGCCTATGTAAGCTGCACATATGGCCCCCTTAAACACTGAGTCTATTGGGACACTGTAAGTTAACATTAAACCAGCAGCAAAATCAGGGTTAGAGTTCCATGTGTTTGTAGTTCCTTTTCTTGTGTTAAGATCATACCTCTCCTACAGTTACAGAGCTGCCCCAAAGTGCCCCTGTCCCTGCTCTAAGTTCATTCTGCCTTTCATAGTCTAACAGTATTAAAGAGTAAAGACTTGATTTTAAAATCATACAGGCTTGAGTACTTCATCTGTGTTTTCTTTGTCCTAAGACAGATTATTTGTGTTAAATCAAAAAGTGGTCCCTGAAGAATTTCTGCTAAGAAATCTCAAGGCTCCTCTTCTCTTTAAGTGTTAATATGTATACTGAGATTTTTGTCTCATGCTACCTTGATATTCTTTCCACTTATCTGAAGCAGTTGTAGTTCACTACAATATTTTTACAGGAATAAATATTACCTTAATCGTGGCTTAACACAAGTTTCAACTTGGAAAATCAGTAATGATTCTTTTGTCAGATCATATAGCTGAACAATTTATTTGGTATGAGGTTAGGGGTAAAAATCCAAAATGCATCATACATGGAGGCTTACTACAAGTAATTTGCTTACTTTTAAAGAACTTGTTGCTCATTTTCCTCCTTTAATGCACCTCTTGGGATAAACTGCTAATTCTAAAAATATGTCATTTCTGCTGTTTCCCAGTAATATTTTTTTTTCTTTGTTTGGCTTGGTTTACTTTTTTCCTGAGCCACTTTAAATACTCTGAGGAATGTTCAACATGGAAGAAAATAAATGCATGTAGATATTTGAGTTGCTGTATTTTAAGGCTGGCAGAAGAGGACTTTGAACTTCTGTTCTGCAGTGAAAAAGAGTAAAGTGGCTTCAGCCTTACTAATGTTGGAGGTAGGGTATCTGCTGCATGGATTTGAATCTGAGTCCTTTCTGCTGGGCAAGTGCTCTCTTCTGAATTTAGGAAAGAAAATGTAACATGCTACAGAATCTGCTGATAGAAATTGGGAGAGTTCCTCCTGTGTGGGAAACCACAGTTGTTGACTATTAATGTTTGAGAAGCCAAAGTTATGGACTGTGCAGTCAATACTGCTATTTCCATTTTCATGATCAAACTTTCATGGTCATTAGGTTTCAGATTTAGGAATGCTGCCTTTAGAACTCCCCAGAAAAACCGTGATGCCCTGAAGTGGCATGAGCACATTGGCTGTCCACTTGAATAGTTATAGGGGAGAAGATAATAGTCAAACTGTAAAACAAGTCATTGTGGTAAAACTTAACTTCAACACCTGCTAGTTGTGGGGATATTTATTTTATGTACTTTCAATGAAGAGCTGGGAGAGATCCAGCCCAAATTGCCTGAAACTTCTGGGGACAATCAGTAAAAACTACTTTTTAACAGGGAAAAGACCTAACATTTTTTCAGTTTTTCAGATGGGTAGTGCAGAGACCCAGGAGGCCCAGAAGTAGACAGTGTTTCACTTGTTCTTTTTCTCATGTGATAATGTTGAGGCAAATTTGCGATGGTAGTGCTGACACTTCAGGTAAGGGCTGCTTCCTGCTCCAATCTGCTGTCCTTGTACCTCTTAATGTGTTTATATATATATATATACACGTACACACCATATATATATTTATGACTATGCACTTCATACCCTGAGATTAGCAGACAAAGCTTTAGACAAATTATATTGTAAAGCATATTAGTCTGAAGACAGGTGGTCACCCCTTTGTGCTTAGATGACTTTCACAGCCAAGTCATTGTCTCTTGATTCCTGCAGAAGGCAGATCCATCATACTGGATCTTTTGGGTTTTGGGGGGTTGTGGGGGGTTTTTTGTTTGTTTGTTTTGGGTTTTTTTGTTGTTGGTTTTATAATAAGGTAATTACTATGCTGCTGATAACCTGCATCAATTGTCTTAGTATTTATTTGGTCCTGTACATGGCGTCTGTGAAATATCATTCCAGTAGAGTTTTCCCTTTTGGTGCAGCACAAGCCTGTTGGGTGAGGTTTCTGTAAACTACTCGAGATTGTTCCAGAAGGCTGGAGTGTACCATGGTGAGGTAACAGCTTGCTGGGTTTTTTTTTCTCGTTTTTTCTAAAAGATGTGATGTATTACTGTGTCGAGGCCACCGGCCACCTGCCGAAATTGAGGAAGTCAACTTGATCATGCAGGCATATAAATGCACAAGTAGCTTTTATTTTTATACATTTCTTTTCTTGCACGTGTGTAATTTTACAGTCAGTGCTGTGGCCGGTGTATTAGCTTTGTCTGAGGGTTTCTGAGCAGCAGATGTGAACATAGAGTAGGTTCTTGTACCTCTCACTGCTGGCTGAGAAGGGTCAGGATGCTGTAGTAGACAGTGTGGGCTTATAAGCCACTTGTGACTCAGATATAGCAACTGCTTTTGAATTTCTGTGCCAGTATATATACACTATTAAGTTTTTTTCCTCACTGAAATAAACATGCATATTTCACTGTTCTGAGATATGCACAGATAGCAAGAGAAACTTCTACCCGAGAGGGAGGGTGTTACAAGCATTTTTCCTGCCATCTTTCCCTTACTCTGCAACTTTGGGGAGGGGCTCATTCAGGTTGCAAATATCTAGAGAGGAGCAGAGGTAGGAGCCTCATCCAAACAAGATGTTAACCCCTAAAGCAAAGAGACCTGTCACAGGAAGAAGTGAAGAGCTTATTTATTATGCCAATAATCACTTGTCTGGTGCCTTTCAGTCTCTTAGAGTCCACAGTACCAAGTGTTGTAGGCATGCTGCTATTATTTTATAACTGTTAATGAGGAGGAGTAACAGATTAATCTGGCTGTTTCTAATATTTCAAAACCTCAATCATCAAGAAATAGCAGCTTTAAAGATCCAGATAGTGCTTGGCTTACATGTAGAGTGAGGTGACATGAGAAGCTTCTTGCCTGGCTTTGGGCTGGTGTCAAGTGTAGCATTGCATGTTTCCTCTTCTGTTGCTGTCCAGTTTCCCAAGGCAGGGTTCAGGCTGAAACATGACAAAGCTGGAATTGTGCTCAACTCTCCTGTCAAACAAGGAGGGAACTCTGTGTATAGGAGGTGACAGGGAGAGGAACCTGCGTGCTGGGATGATGGATGATGTCTCCAAAGCCCCAGATGGCTGTTAGCCTTGTCTCTTTTTTTTTGTCCTTATTTTAATAAAGGTAGGCAACTCACAGGTGTGTTGATGCTTAATTTGTTAATGTTTGGGGGCTGCTGCAGAAATGCAAATTAGTCTTCAGTTACTAATCAAATCTTGCTCTGCTCTGAGGCATGTAAACTAATGAAGTACCAACAAACCTGAAGGTGGGTGAAAAAACTGATTGTGCAGTGTGAGTTCCCTGAGTTCACACTTCCCGTTTCTTCTGCTTTCACTGTGTTGGATGTTTGGAAGTGTCAGCGTGACCGAGGGCCAGGTACAGAGTTCATGTGAGACACAAGCCTGATGCTAAGGAGGGAAGCACAGTGGTTTGGAGCATGGGGAGGTATAACATCTGTTTGTAACCTTTGTCACAAGTGGAACGGATTATAAAATGACAAATACTGATTATCTGCCAATCTGCATGTGTTCCATTCAGCATTGCACAAAGCACGCCCATTAGATTTAATACAAATGCTCCCTCAGAAAGATCACCTTGATTTAATTTTTTTCAGATGCATAAAGTAGAAATCAACTGAGGTTCTCTGTTTGTTCTTTAAAGACTTAAGTGCTATATTTCCAGCTCTTGGCAGACATTGTCCACAAGTACTTCATGTTCCATTGGGCTTTTGCCAAATTTAACGTACTGTGTGTACTGAAAGCATCAAAAACAGACTTACTTTAATTTTAGATTTTGCAGCTACTGTTATTGATTTTTCTTAGAGCTGTTCCATCCAATCTGCTATCATGTTAATTTTTTTCCCTGCAGGAGTTTGGGCAAGGATCATGACAGTCTTTATTTGTGTGGCCAGGGACTGTTTATGTGAGTGAGAGCTGTAGATCAGACATCTCTGCAGTGGCCAAACCCTCCATTTATAGAAGCTAAATCAGCAGCCTGCATTATTTGTGAACTCTTGTCTTTAATATTGACTGGTATGCTGTGACTGAGAATAGTGTTATAAACAGTCAATCAGTTGTCTTTCAAGAAACTTGAATTTTATAAAAATTGCTGTGACAGGAAGCTACACGTACCAAAAATTGTGAACTTTCATTTTTTCAGCTCTTGTCAGTTGTATGAATAGAAGCCTGACTGAAAGACCTTGGACTCTGAAGAGACAAAAAAGGGAAGAGGTAGGGGGAGAGAAGCAGAGCTCAGATAGGAGTTATGGTAGGTAGACAAAGAGAGGAAGGAAATAACTGGGGGAAAGAATAGGGTATAGTTCAAAACAGCCAACCAGCATGGGCTGGAGCATTCCTAATGCTACAGTCCTCAGGTCTGCTGATCCCTGCCTGACAGCTGTGTCTGCTGGCCTCATATTTTGGCTGTTCATCTTTTATTTTCAACCCTCAGGGCCAAGTAGCTGTGCATAAGCATGGCTTCTGGCCAGGTGGCTCATAGCCCTCAGAGTGGAACAGGATTCCCTTCCATTGTGTTGGTGTGGAACAGCGTGGCATTCGATGGAGCCTGGGTTTTCCCCCTCCACCTCTTTTACTCCTTCTGCTGAGCCTCCTTTTATTAAATGACAGTCTGTTTTGGTTTCTGCTTTGCAGCTTTACTCTAACAACTCTGGCAGAAGGTGAGGTTGCTCAGGGCTTCAAAGACCTGCATCTAAGTGAGGAAGAGAGGTGTCTCATGATACAGAGCGACTTAAAATCCCAGTGAGTTCTACACTCCCTATTAATAGTCAACTCAACTCACTCAATAGTAGTCATTGTAATAAAGTATGTGGGAATTCCTAGTTAGTCTGCTTGGTAAGCTTAACCGTGGCACTTGGTGGTTTTTGTTAGACCTCACTCTTATGCTGAAGTACTGACCATGGGTTTTAAGTCTAACTTCAGCTGTCTAGTCCTCAGACATAGTTTATGTTTCAGACTCTACTCCATCTCAGAGATGATTAGTCTTTGGAAGTATTACTTAAGCATTGACAATCTTCAGGTATTATCTCACAGTCTCCAGAGTCTGTATTTTCTGTCCTACACCTGTCTTCTCATTCCACTCCTTGTATTGGAGTCTCTGTTGGGGCCTGTCCAATTTCTGCCAAAGTTACCTTTGCCCAGGCAGTGTTAGAAGATGCTTTCCTAGCATGCAACCAAATGACCAATTCAGGAGAATTTTTGGTGGAAGAATTTTGGCAACCAGACCATACTATGTGTTAATGTTTGTGTGCCCCAGGTTTTATTGTAGCAACTGGTTACGCAGGTAACTCACATTAGTGTTAGCAGACAAGCTGTGCCTCATTTTTTAGCCTCCTGAAAGTGTTTTGGTAATTTTTATCATGGTGTTGTTCCTCATAAGAAGAATTGGTGGTACATAATGCTGCAGAACTGAGTAGACTAATGGTGCTTGTCTTCTTCTTGTCTCTGGAGTTGTCTTAAGTCCTAGACCCCGAAACATAGCAAAATCTATAACAAAAACTTTGCCCTATGAAGAAACGTACGGGAAGTGACTAAGCCTGATGAAGACAGAACTATAGGTTGTTCCAAGTGTGGTTTTGTAACTAAGAATTTTAAATTTTTCATTTATTGCTGTTACTCTGCTTGTTTTCAGACTTAATTTTAAAACATCCTTCATATAAGCTTAGTATTAACTCAGAATGCATGCTAATTAGATTATTCTTGTACTAAGCAGTCTTTTGCTGATAAATGTAGCTTCTGTTACCTAGAGGAACAAAGTAGATTGAATAGAAGAGTGAGTATAAAGAAAACAAAATTAGCTCTGGAGTTAAGAATGGAAATAGTTAAGTTCCATTGTTTTTCAAGATTAAACACAGCTTTTAAGTACTCCTCAGGAACAAACTCTTATTTCCTGTTATCTTGCTATTAATTAGGCTATGCCTTTAAAAATACATAATTTTACTATTTTTCTGAAAATGAACAGAAAGTCATATGACAGGTGGTCCCAGCTTTCTGTTCCTATCCTTTGTTCAGGTGCTCTCGGCACCAGTAAATCCAGTTGAGAAGCAGATGGGGGCATGCATCTGTGAATCATGGTTGTGCACAAACCTTCTGTTATCAACTGCAAGGAGCAGGCAGTTCCTGCTGCCTTTGCAGGCAGTGGTATTTTATGCCACCTTAAAATTGTTTAACTGCAGAACGTGCTCCTGCTCTTTGTTAACAACTAAGTTCAGGCAGTCGTGAGAATGGGCGATAAATAATAGCTCTGTGATGCAGGACTTGTCTTTGCATGCAGAGCTCGTGCCTCTGTGCAAATGGCCAGGTTTGTCAGCAAAGAGGAGAATTTATTTTGGAAGGGAGCTCTGGAGTTCATCTGATCCAGCTCCCCCTACTCTAAGTAGTTTGAAGTTAAAGCCAGCCCTTTCATCCCTTTATTTTGCACGGTTTTGGATAACACACAGCCGAGGTGTCTGCTGACAGTGCTTGTCTAAAGCTTACCTGCAACTGGCATTTCTGTAAATGTAAAACTTTGACTTATCCAGTATAATTCCAGAACATGTTCTTAAATTTCAGTAAATCTTGAGCATACTGAAACCAGTCAATGGGTAACTGAATTCCCTGAGTAATTTTGACCAACTGAACATTTTAGTTTGCACTGGGAATACTGACTGGAGAGAAGGGAATATGCTGTGTTCAAAGTCACTTTATTGGTGCTTTTTTCCAGTAGACACTGTGCCAACATTGATAAACCTCTAGGAAACCATTCTTTACAGGGGCTGTGACAGGTAGATTTCCCACCTCTGCCTGTCCCAGCTGACAGTTCTCAATTGCTGATGGTGCTGATGTGGATGGGGCTTAACCATATGGTCTCACTCTGACTTTCTCTCGCAGTGTTGAAAACCGTTGCCCTGTCTCCACTAGCAGCTAAACTGATCTGAGCTCATTGTTGACAGCCACCATCATCAACAGGTCATTTCCCCTCTGCGAGTGTGGCTTTTGATTATGTATCGTAAATCCAAGTGGAAGTGCGGTTACAATCTCGAGGTTCTTGGACACGGTGAGTTTGCATCTGCGCAGTTGTTCTACGAGAACAAACTTCTCCTCTTGCACATCAACTTCTTTTCAATTTTTCTCATCTAGAGAATTCAGTAACTACTTCTAGAGTTCCTTTAAAATGGAGCTTTTGTTTACCTCTCGAAGATTTTGATTGAGATTAGTTGCTAGAAGTACAAGTGTAGAACAATACAAACTATTAGTATTGTCTTGCTGTAACCACCCATAACGGTGTTTGTTCTCTAATCACTATTTTTTTAAAAAAGAAAGTGGAGAGAGAATGCTTTAAGTGGTTCGTTGGACAGGATCTCTCTACAGCAACCACTCCCAGCTTTTATAAAAATGCTGATTATTATATTAGTGAGATGCCTCATAAGCTGTACCAAATTTACCGTCTCATGGCCTAATATTGGATTTCTACCCAAGGTTGTTTCCAGAGGTTCTGAGCTGATACACTATTTACTGCCTGCTGAGAGCGATGCCTTCTCCATCTCATCTCCCTGGCCTTTGCACACACATAGCAACCCCTCCCCTGAGCTGTGCAGCCCTGGGCCTGTCTTTGCTCCAGACCTGCTGACCAGAGTTTTTCCACGAGCTGAGTTTTCTCACTAACTCCAGAGAAACAAATGAAGTGTAGGAGTTTTCTAGGAGGTTCAGGGAGCTGTGTTTAAAGTTTTTTTTATTAGACTGACTATATATCCTTCTGACGTGGTAGGCTTAAAATTCTTGCGTTGCTTTCCGTAGATTTGCCTGTGAATGTATCTATGTCCTGTTCTTTTTCCTTGGCCCTCTGGTTTGAAGACAGCAGCTGCTTCCTCCTCTCACTGTTGCTTGAACCAAAAGAGTAATGAATGTGGTGTTGTGAGAACACCAACTTTTCCTTGCTTAGACCAGTTTTCAAATGGAGTTAATGCTACTGAAATTGAGAGTACAACCTCAAGTACAAAGGGTGTGATTAATAGTGAGAGGACTTCTGGCATATAACTTTGAAAATGTTTATAGTTTCATTTTACATCTCAGGGGATTGGAGCAAATAGGCAGGAGATGCTAATCGTAATAATGTTTTTCATGATCAAAGGTATCAGTACTTCAATGGCTGCTATTTGTGTTTCAGCTGCCAGAATCCTGAAACTGGTTATGAGCAGTCAGTATTGGTGGTTAACAGCCTGAAATGGTTTAGGTATGGGAAACACCACTTCATTGTTTATTTCATGTGAGTTTGCTGACTTGAATTCATGCTCCATATTTATTTTAGTTTCTGATCGGCTCTGTATTCCACTGTGCTTCTTGATTTTTCTGTCAAGTTTCTGTCACGAGTGAATTCTTACTGCAAAATTCCTGAACTCTGCCAGTGTATTTCAAGGGGAAACTCACCAGATAGTGCACGATGGTCTAGAGCTTTGATAGTAATGTAGCTGTTAGAGCTTTGTTTTATCAACTTGAGAGTCTCCTTGGAAGATAAGGTAGGAAGACGTTTCTTTCTAATGAAACGTGGTGGGTCAGAGGGGACTTGCCATGTTCAAGTACTTGTATATAGGCCAAAAATACTTGCAAAAAACTCATAGGAAGAGTTGTGAAACACAATTGAGTATAATGGCTTGAGAAGCTGGAAGGTACCTGGCGTATAAGTGCTTCATGTCTTCAGACAAACAATATACAACTTAAATACTATAACTGACACTGAGCATTGTCTCTGATGGCAGTGTAATTATTCTGAAGGTCTGGGGCTTATCCAAAATCAGAGTGGGGAATTAAATTACGTTCCAGCCAAGATCTGCTCTAGTACAGTCTTGCTTAGTTAGGCTGATAGTGATCTCGCTTATGCTGCTGAATTCAGTTGCCATCAGTGCAGTTGAATCCTTACTTGCACCTGCATAATTGGGCTCAAGTATCAGGTTTGGTGAATTGACCTGGTAGATGAAGAAAAACAGAACTTGAACTTCATTTTATTTTCCTTGCTAAGCATGCCTTTACTTTTTTGCACAGAAACAAAGTCCTCCTGCTCAGTGCAATTGATCGATCGTCTGTTAATCAGATGAGCTACAAACCTCAGTTTTATTTTTGGGAAGCATTGGGAAGGCTTAATATAATAATAAAAAGAGAGAGGGAGAACTTTGTTGCTTCATTACTGTGCCTGGAAATAATCCTTCCTCCCTGACCAGTTCCTTAGCTGTTCCAGCCATGATATGATGTAGTTTTATTTTTTTAACAATGGCTTTATTTAGATTATCCTTTTAACTAATGGCTTTGGCACGCTTTAAAAAAGACACTTAAGGAAGAGGATCTTGTTGCAGAATTCCAATCTGGGCTAAACTTATAGGCTGCAAGTATATTTTTACTTTTTTTAAATTTAATTAGAGAGTCTTCATTTGTACCACAGTAAAAACCATCTTTGGAACATGTTGAGTTTGCAAGCAGTTGTCTGGAAGGCTGAAGTTTTGTCAAAGGATTCAGTCTTCTTTGCGCTGGAGCTAGTTGGGATTACTCTCTGCATTTGTGGTCCAAAAGAGATTTCGCGTTGCTTTCGATTAACAAGAAAGCTTTTCTTATGATCTTTGATTTCAGTTGGCTGCCACTTCACTGGGAGTTTCGATTGTAATATTTCAATGCCCCTTTGTGTTAGGTCTTCTGTTATCTTTGCTTAACTTTTATACTCTGAACCTTTTTTTTGCTGGTAAAGATGAGTCTTGCTGCTTCAGTGTGTATAGCCTTAGTGGTGTTGCTTTGGGGGTTAGGATTGCAGCCTTTCTTTTACTTACACAATTTTTAGGTAAACTTCCATATCAGAAGTTAAGAAATAAGCACCAAGCTACATTTCTGGGAAACAGAGGCGTTTATTTAAATGTGTTAATAAAAAAATTAATAAGTAACCTGTGAGGATTTATTAACCTGTTCATCTTACTGAATGAGGGAGGATGACCTGAAAAGACAGGACTAGATATACAAAGAAACCCAGTAATTCCTAAACTTGCACCCCTTCATTTTAGGCTAAATTCTGTTCTTAAAAAGAAAGGCCTAGAACAAGCAAAACATACAGTTACTCCTGCAGCTGGACTTTCCCAAATCCCAATACAGCAAATATGAGGATGCTTAGTTGTAGGTTTTAATACCAGAAGCAGTAAAATAGCTTCTCTGTCACAAAGCTGGGAATATGTGCTCGTTCCCAGAAGTGGTGCTTTGCTCCACAGACACTGAGATCCAACTCACACTTCTCGTTGGGCGAGTTTTGGGACTGGAGCTTTGTGTCAACAGTTACATGTCTGCATTTTGGGCTGTGATATTTGCATCAGTCTTTTAAGTAATTAAAAAAAGGTGTATCTTATTTCTAATAATATGAGATAGCTACTATAACTTTGTTAGATTTTAAATATAATGAAAATTAAATAGCTGTGTGTCTAAAGTTAGTGACACAAGTTCTTTCCCACCATGTTATTAAACCGTACTTTCAAAATAAAGAGCTTAGGCCACAGATTGGTTTTAAAGTGAAGACTTTTTTTTTTTTTTTTAAGAAAATAGAGTTTTTTGTGCTTGCCTGTTTTTGTTGTTGGTGGTTTTTTTAGTTTTTCTGCAATTAAAATGAAGTACATCCTTTCTAACAAGGAAAAAAAGCCTCGGTTTGGAAGTGATTAGTAAAAGAAAAATGCTTCACCTCAGAAACTAGTAAAATTATTGGAGCTGATACCCTCCTCATGCTGGTTTTGTAACACTGTATAGTGTTGATAATATTTCAGTTGTTTGGTGTAGCTGAGCTTGCATCTTTTTGTCCTAGCAGTCATGTTTGCAGCCAAGGAATGCCTATTATAAAATAGAGAGTAGAGGGAGAGTGAGCTTGTAACAGTGCTGTATTTATTTGTATAGTTCAAAGTTTATTTTGGGGACATGTAATCCACACACTTCCATCAGTGAAGTACAGAATGACTTCAGTGTTTTAAAAAGCTTAAGTGCAACAGTGGCTGCTAACCCAGAGAAAAGTGTTTTCTTTCCTTTATGTTTGGAGAATATATGTTCTACAGCTGGGGTTGGTGTTGCTGAAGTGAAACTGAGCGTGCTTGGAAGTCCATTTTTGAAATTCTAAATAAAACTTCTGCCGCTAAGTTGTGTTGAGGTAATATAGTGTATCTACTGCTAAAGGCAGCTCTGCTGATCAGCCTGGCAGACTTGTAGCCTTCGTCCCACTCGCCTGGCACTTCTTTGGCTTGATTTTTTTTTTTTTTTTTTTTTACTTTGAATGTGCATTGGTCCAGAAGTGTGTCAGACATCTCTGCCAGGTCTGGGCAGTGACTTCTTAATGTGTGCCAACGTTGCCCATGACAGTTCATACCCTCTGAGCATTTTGCTCTGCAAAGGGATGGCGGGAAACATCCCTAAGCAGGAGAGTAAGCAATGACAAATAGAACATGAGCAGGACTTCTCTGTGCGTGTGAATGAGGCACTGCTGTGCTCAGTGTGAGCAGCTGTTTGTAATTTGAAGCAATGTTCATAAACAATGTCAGTCCAGAGAGGGCCGACCTACCCCTAAAAACTTGTAAGGATTACTTCTGAAGAGCCAGATTTCTTGGAATGAATTTCGTGGAGTCTGCTCTGAATGGCTGACTGAAAAGGGGCAAGTGAAACAGCTCCTCCAGAACAGATTATTGCTGTCAACTTTGCTCTACTAGAAAAACAGGACTTAAGATTTCCATGGTACACAAAAGGTGCACTTGAAGATACCCAAATGTAGCCTAGGTAGATATATGGAATGCACACCATAGGTTAAGGTGGAGGCTTCTCTCAATCTTTCTCAGGGCTGAGAAAGGAAGAAATCTGTACTATATTAACCAGTCAATTTGGTTAATAAATAAATGATGCTGTAAATCACATGAAATTTATTTTCAATCTCTATGAAGTACTGCTGTGTTCTGGATTGTCTGGTACTGTTCAAAAATGGCTTGGTCATGGTGCTGTCAAAAGTGCCATTTTTTGTGGCTATATGCTCTTTTTGGGATATTCGCCCATTGGTGTTTCCTGTTTCCTGAATGGAAAAATTTTTCTTTGAGAGAAAACTAGTGATTCTTTGCTGCTTAAAGCCTGCCTCTCAGTGCATACAGGTACAAAGTGCAAAGCCAAGGTCATTTCTAGAAGTGAGCTTGCAAGTGTTAAGAGACTTTTGCACGTCAGAGAAATGCCTGAAATGAGAAAGAAATGTAGGTTTTCTTTCATGTTTGTGCTAATTCAAATCTAGCTCAGTCTTTAACTCTTCGACTACATTTGTTTTGCATGCTTCTTCAGGTAGCTTTTACATATGAGCTGCTATGTACTGAGAATCTGAACCCCAGCTTTAAGCATGGGGGTTTGTGAGTTATTTTTGGATTTTTGTTTGTTATTTTTCCCAGAACAAAACATGAAGTTGCCATATAGAACTATATACTTTCTCCTATCTGAGGGTGACTTTTTTCTGTGTACGTAGCAAATCGAAAACTTTAGCAACACCTTGAAAACTTCCAGCTGTAAGTCAAATGTTGAACATAATGATTTCCTTAGCTCTTAATTAAAAATGGACCATATGGTCAGACCAAGGTCCCTTGGGTCCCTGTAGAAATAGTACAGCTCCATCTCCATGTTGAGGTGTTCTGTCTTGGGCTTTTTTGGTGAGAATATATTTGGTACAATAACGTCAAAAATTGCTTATGACAAGAACCAAGAGTACCTACCAGTTCTCTCTTGTACCTGTTAAAGAAGTAACTGAATTACTTTCTCAACCAAGGAGTAGAATTTAGGGATGGCATCTCTAGCACTGAATTCTTGCTACTCTTTGGGAACGACCTTCTTTGTTGTTAGGTGTTAGTGCCGGCATAGAGGCAAAATGCAACTGCCTGTTTATTTTTATAAGCAGCAAACCTCTTATCCAAATTGGATTAGAAGTGTAGGAAGCAAAGTATTATGCCTGTCTAGATATGCTAAATCATGCATTGCCCGTGGGATTAGAAAGGGAAAAAAAAAAGATATAATTGACTAGCATGGGATTTTTTTTTTCTCTGAGCAGTAACTGGGAACAGGTAGGTGGTCTAACATGAGGAGGTATTTGGACTGTCCTGTTTGCATTGCTGACTGTAGGAGGTGATGAACTTGGAAACTAAAGTGTGCAAAAAGTTAGTTTTGTGTTCATGTATAAATACAAGTTGTATTAGCATAGAAGTTGGTTCACCTGACTCCTTAAGAGACAGCTTTTAATGTACCTGGACATATTTCAGTATACCTCTACCAGAGTCCTATTGCATGTGAAAAGTAATCAGTTCTTGCTCTCTTGGGTTATTGCCTAAAGTAACATTTGTTCTGTACCTGAGCTCATACAACAGTATTTAAAATATTCCTAAAAAGATGTGCTTGAATGTCAGAAATACAGGAAAAGGAGGTACTGAACCAGCTGTTTCTGTGTAGAACTCTAATATATCCTTGCAGGCCACTATAAAAACCTGACCCTTGGCTTTCAGAGAGGAGGCCTCTGACAACTCTCCAGAGGTATGTAGGTCATATGCTTTTATGTGTAAATGCTGGAGGTGATACCTTTAAAAAGGGCCAAGTTTTGTACCTTACATAAAGACTGTCCAGAGTTTGAAGTGAGGAGGAGGAATATGGTAAGATGGTATGTTTATTAGCAGTGACTTACAGAATATTCAGGTGTGAACTACAGTCTTGGGACATTCACATGCAGAGGTGAGGAGGCCATTTGGAGGTTATCCAGCACTTCTTTTACCAGAATTGCAGATGGACTACAATTGAAATGATGAGTGTCAAGAATATACATACAGTGTGGTTAGGATTTTAGGATAAAGCAGAGGGAAACTGATAAACTTGATTTTGTGCATCACAATCTCTTTGAGTGAAAATCTATTTGCCTTAACTTTTAAGAGATCCTTTTGTGTGATGTGGGAGTTGATTAGAAACTGTACTGTATAGTTTTTAAACTTTGTCCATCCTAAGATATCTTTCCCTACAATGTGAGTGTGGGGAGACAGCCAGTAAGAGCTGAATTTCTACAGCTGAATACTTTTGTTGTCTATTTTTTGTTGGTCTGTATGAAGTGTTTGTCATCACTGAAAGTGAGGCAAAGATGTTTTCATCACTGAAAGTGTTTCTACTTCTAGCAACTGTCTGTCTTAACATTCCCTGAAGAAGTCCATGGTCAAATGATCTGGCTTTGTGGGAATGAAAAATTTCAGGTAGTGCAGGTTCAGCTAGTTCTGCTGGTACCTTAAAAGGCTTTGCAAGTATGAAAGCTGTGTCTTGGAAATGAATTCAAATTGTGCCTCCCTTTTTTTATTTAGGGGAAACCATAATACCTGAAGCTCAGAGAGTCTGAGTTCTGATGTTGAAAGATGGCAGAACAACAGCTAAAAGATTCTTTGAGGAAGTGCTTGTTCATAGCCGAGGTTAATTGAACCAGAAAAGATCGTAGAGAACTTAAAAAAAAATCTTTAACAATAGCTTTTTCCAGGTACCTGGGAAACTCAAGTTTATTGTCTTGGAAGGAAGCCTGGTGCAACTACATCTGCGTGTTTCTGACTTGGCAGATGGCTTGTGTCAGTTCGACCTTTTGGGAAGCAAATGTGTTTGCTTCAGAATGAGGCCTTGCCTATCCTTCTTTCAGTCTTTGATTTTTAGGAATTGAGTATGTCTGATTCTTCAGGAGGTACTTGAGAAAGCCAGGTGAAGGACCATCCATGCTGATTTCAGCTGGGATAGAGTTAATTTTCTTAGTAGCTGGTACAGTGCTATGTTTTGAGTTTAGGATGAGAATAATGTTAACACACTGATGTTTTGGTTGTTGCTGAGCAGTGCTTACTCTAAATCAAGGACTTTTCAGTGTCCCATGCTCTGCAAGTGAACAGGTGCACAAGAAGCTGTGAGGGACCCTGGCCAGGACAGCTGACCTGAACTGGCCAAAGGGATATTCCATACAATAGGACGTCATGCCCAGTATATAAACTGGGGGGAGTTGGCTGGGAGTGGCTGATCAGCTGCTCAGGGATGGGATGGGCATCAGTCAGTGGGTGGTGAGCAGGTGTGTTGTGCATCACTTTCTTGGGTTTCATTTCTCTCTCCTTTTATGTTCACTCCCTTTCCCTTATTATGTTTTATTTTACTTTAGTTAAATTACTTAATTGTTCTTATTTGAACCTGAGGGTTTTACCTTTTTTCCCTGATTCTCTTGTCCATCCCACAGGACAGGCGGAGGTGTGAGCAAGCAGCCACATGGTACTTGGTGGCTGGTTGGGGTTAAACCACAACACCATCTTGAGAGCAGCTGAATTCCTAAATGCCTTACTGAGGCAACAATTGCTGCTTATTAATGAACTGCTTATTGGGCCACATTTCTCTTTACGAAGCTGTTTTAAAACACGGTGTGGATCTCACCCTTTCAAGTGTTTAATCAGCCCAAACAATCTTTGGTGTGGCTACAGCAAGCTCTCTGCAGTAGATTTTGGGAATTTGTTTTTATTTTAAGCAAACATTGGATCCAGCAGTCATAGGAAGGCTGTAAACAAACATGAAACCCCAGACTGGTCTGCAAGTCTGCTTGTCATCTGCTGTTCTCCAGCATTCAGTACACCTTTACTGTTTTCTGAGGGAATGTGTGTTTTGAGAGGCCATTTCATACTTAAAGCTCCCAGTCTCTTGCAATGATAGCTCTGTATCTGGTAAGCCAGTTCCTGCTTTGAGCAGGAGGTTGGACTAAACGATCTCCTGAATTGCTCTGTGATTCCATGAAGTCCCTTATGAGGAAAAGAGTTGACTCAGCCTCTTGAAAACACATAAGCACATGAAAGTCAGTTGTCCTGCTGTCCTGAAGGTATTCCTTCATTCCTGCCTGAGATTCCTTCAGCTTCTAGAAGAGTTAACTATGAAATATGTTCTCAGTCCAAGGATCAGAAATCTTGCGTGCACTTTTCCTGATGGGGGTCTGTCCCCTGAGAAGTTAAAAGTACTGTGTTGGTACAGTGCTGAAAGCCATGTGTGCCTACTAGAGCAGAGATCAAACTGAAGACAGGGCCAGTTGTGTTTTGCAGCCTGCAGGATGGGATGTGGATTGATGGTAACAGGCTGTCCTTGAGTAGAAGGGCTTCCCTGGTGTACCTGAGGAACAGGCACATGAAGATGGAAGGGTGGAACAGAACTTCATGAGAAATGCTCATTAGGTTTGTCTGATGGCAAAGTGTGATTAGTGTCATGGGAAATGCCTCTCTGCAGCATGGGGACTTGTTGCCTCTGTGTCAGTAGCCTGCTTCAGCAACAAATTGCTCTGCAGTTGCTCAAGGATCACCATGGCTGGATGAAAGACATTTTAGAGTTGGCAAATCCATTTGAAGGAGCATTTATTGTGCCTTAAGAACTTGAGATTCTACTTGGATCTTTCACCCAGCTGTCCTGGAAATCCAATTAGCCTCTTCTACCCCCTCCTGAAGTGGTCAGTGTAGAAGAGTTCATGAAGTACCATCTACCCTTCATGGCACAGAAACTTGAGATGCAGAAAAGGGTTCTTATCTGGAAGCTGTAGCTCTAACAATGGACCTTTGTTTGCTCAAGAATTTTTTTACTTCTCACCATAAGCCACCACAGAGTAGTGCAGAGGATTAGGTCATTTCCTTCCCTTCTCCTCTTCCTGCAGATTATTTGATTAACATTTCTATTGTATACTCTAAATAGCATGTTCTTGGCTTCAAGCTGCTTCTCCCCCTTTCCCCCCCATAATCTCCTTAAAACACTGTAGTATGACTTTTTATTAACTGTATAACATGGGAACTCCTTGAACAGAGATTACTTGTGACGTAACACAATAAAAGATTAATGGGGCTGGTAAGTCAGTAATCTTCCCTTTTTTCTTCTTCCCTCATGCACCTAGGGTTAGGCTTCTGGGAACCCCTTAACAGTGTTAATGCTTTGCAACACATGAAATATTTGGGGTTTTTTGGATATTGTTTACTTTGCTCAGAGTTCAGCCACTGACTTTGTGGGAAAAAGAGTTAAGGGGGTGTATAGTGCATGTTCAGCATTCAGTATTGAATTTACAAGCCTGCTTCCCCCTTGGGACCATTACAGGTCCTGGTCTTCCACATTTTCGCTCCCTTTTCTCAGTGTTTCCTTTCCTTCAGACTCAGTTCTTACATACCTGTGTACAGCAATTTCAAGCACTTATCCTGTGCAGGACTTTTATTCCACTCCCTGCCTGTTCTGCTAAATAAAATTATCAACAGCTGTTTAAAATGTCCACCTTGAAATTTGGCAGTAATACACTGATGAGGTTAACTCCAGGGTGCAGAGCTTGCCATTCAGGCTTCTTGGCAGTGTGGACACCAGAGGCCATAGCAGTAAGACTTGTCTTTTTAGCTGGAACAGCTAGAAATGTGTTCCTCTTCAAAGCTCATGTTGAATGTCATGTGAAATCACGTAATTGTATCAAACTGTACAGCATCTGCTTGTGAGTCAGATAGAGGAACATGACGATACAGCCCTTTATTTCTTTAACAAGTTCAAGGAAAGAACCTCCCCTGCAGTTCAGCATCACTTCATGAAATTAGCAATGATATCTTGGGATACAGATTCCATTGTTTTAGTCTGGCATGGTATCTCTGCTCCAGGAGAAATCAGATGGCTTGCCTAGCGACAGCACACTTGGAGGCATTTGCTTTCAGTACGCAAGACAGAGCACTGGGTCTTGTGTGGAGTGAAAATCATTAAACCCTCCTCCTCATAGAAGTGAGGGACATTGTTGACACAGGAACAGCTGAGTAGAGCATGGCTGTGAGTAAACACAGGCAGGGAAACGAAGTGGTTCAAACTCTGTAGAGTGAGATTCAGAGGCAGCCACACAGCAGTGTGCCTAGGGGCAAAATAAACCTCAAAAAACCCCTGCGTTAAGGTGGGGCATGGTTAACTATGAAAAGGACATTATCTGGTGTTGCCTGATAGCAGAAGCCTGTGCTCCAGAATACAGTGGGTCACTAATAGGAAGGCAGGTAGGGCGCAGAGAGAAGGATTGTTATCTTCAAGGAGCCTGGGTGGGGCGTATCCACCTGCAGCTGCTCACTCTGGAGCTTCTTAGGTGGCATAAAGTAATCCACAAGCTTATTAACCTGAACTCTGAACAGCTAGGTCTGTAAAATGAGAAAATAAAGGAGCTCTAGAAACAAATTAGTCTTTGAGTTGTGCTTTTCAGGATGAATGCTTTTGAAACAGTGCAAGTGTTGCAACTTGTGTGAGAAAAGTAATGGAACCTGGAAGTGGTCCTACCAATAACTTATCTCTGCTGTTAAATACCTGAATACAGAGCACGCTTTGTACTCTTGGTGCCATATCTGTGTGTTAAGTGATACTAATGCAGTCCTGATGTGGTTTTCTTTTTTTTTTCTTAAAAACAAAATTGCAAAAGCAAACCCTACACCCTGCTTAAAACAGTATTAAAGCTGTGAGCTTTGTATAGGCCAGGACAAAATAGAAAATACTTGAAAGTGATGGGGGAGTTGGGGTTGTGTGACTCTTCCAGCCTGGTAAAAAGTGCTGTTTTAAGGATCTTCGTGTTACCAGTGGAAGAGCTGGGTTCATGTGCCAGTAGGGTGAAGCCACTGACTTTTGGCAGGAAGGAGAACTCAGCATTAGTCTCAAGATGGGACTTGATGAGTCTCTGGCTTTACTGTTGAGATTGATCCAGAAGGTCCCTATGCCCTCAC
Organism: Neopelma chrysocephalum; assembly: GCF_003984885.1. Classification (NCBI taxonomy): domain Eukaryota; kingdom Metazoa; phylum Chordata; class Aves; order Passeriformes; family Pipridae; genus Neopelma; species Neopelma chrysocephalum. The sequence continues at coordinate 910,200 of NW_020897762.1, read as the reverse complement.
TTGCATTGGTATAGCAGGTTTACAGAATAAACTCCACAGACAGATAAGCGAAATTATTTGGGTTAAAATAGTTGGAGGTTTGTTTGTTTTGTTTTTTTTCCCTTAACCAGTTCAGTAATCTGATAGCTGTGATAATGATGATACCATCTCAGATCGGTGTTCAGTAGCACGATTTTTTTGGTGACTAGAAGAGTGGAAACAAGGGAGCACCTGTACATTGATATTTCTCCAGGCACTTCTCGGTGTTCAGCAGCTGTGGCTCAATCACTTCTGTGGAGCAAAGTGGTATCTTTTTGCTTAGTAATCTATGATAGGAGAAAAAAAAGTGTCTTTGAGCCTATGTATAGTTTTATTATCCAGAATGTCCTGTGGCAAGGTGTTCTGCAGCTGAATTTTTCAGGTAGGTGACAAGATCCTGTAACAGGACAGCCATACAGTATTACTTAGGGGCAGGTTGGCTGTGGAGGATAGGCTGAGGAGAGAGAAAACAGGTATGCATTCACTTGGTTTTCAGCAGTGAAGCTGCCATATGTGGAGTTGCAACTTATGCTGTGTTATGGCATTATGAACAGAAAGCTTGTTTGACAGTTCTTAGATTTAAGTGTTACCCAGTGACTATACTGTGAGCTGAACTAGGAAAGAGATCCAGCTGAAAAACAACAGAGTGGATAAACCAACTTTTAAAAATGTTGACAGATCAGGCCATAAAATTGTGCTTAGAAAGCTGAGGTGTCAAGCCAAGGAGGGAGCAGCAGAAACAGGAGCAACAGTCACTTGGAGAACTTGGGGGATGCGAAATGTGAGCCTGTGTATTATGCATTGCTTGAGCCAGGTTAACCAGGTACACCTTCTTGGCCCACTACAACTGTGATGTAAAACTTAATGTGAAAGTTAAGCTGCTGTGTCATATCATGCTTGCAGCAGCCTTTGAGCATTTGCATGATTGATTGCGAGAGGCAAAGATTTGGAAGCTGTGGTAACTTGATCACCACTTTATGGCTCAGACATTTAAATTATCCCACCCACTGGCTCGATGCAGCGATTTCGATGTTGGTGGAATGAGAAATGAGCTCATAACCTGGTCTGGCACGTGCAGATTTGCCTTTCTAAACGTGCATCCTACAGGAATGAGCTGTTCTAGAATCATTGGCCACAGGTGGTGTCTGCGGGTGTGTGGCGTGTCCAATTCTACGGTGTTAGTGAAAACCGAGGTAGCAACGCCTGAAGAGTTTCTGCTGGTATAACACTCACTGTATTAAGAAATTACTCTTTGTGTGGGAGGTGAGGAAAGCTAGCTGGGCTAATAAATGATGGTTAAAAAAAAAGAAAAGGTATAGCATGCATGGGTACAGTTATGTAAGAGAAGGAAATAAATCAGTGTTTCTCTGAGAACCTCAACCACAGAGCTGCCAGGCAATTGGGCCGCAGTATTGTTCTCAGCACACCCTCCGCTTCCTTTTTTCCTTTTTCGGGGCGAGGGATGGATGAATCGATGAGCGGGAGCAGGATACCGGCTCTGCCTCCAGCCAATGCTGTGTGGTGCAGCCGTGTTTACCCGGCTTACGCAAGGCAGAGCCAGCCCCTCTTTAGGCAGAAGGCACTACCCACGGCTGAAGTAAAAGCACTCAGAGCAGAGTCACTCAGTCTGGCAGTTGCCAGAGGTTTAAAGGAGTTGGTGGTTTTCGGCTGGTTTTTAACAAGATCGAAGTGTTGGGGTTTTTTCTTCTCTACTGTGTAGAAATACTGAAGGGACACAGAGATTCCGGTAAGTGCTCTGCATGCCATCGCTTTTCCCTTTCAGCGTGCTATTGTTTCAGTCTGTCTTCAAAAGCCTCCTCAGTTGCAGTGGTTTTCAGTGATGTGGTGGAAAGGAAATGTGAGAGCGGGCAGTGTGTCTGCAGGCTGCCCTTCCACCTCAGAGAGGAAGAGGCATTCAAAGTGCCCAGTATAATAAAAGCTGTTTGCTTGTAGGAAGCACCACTCACTTCTCATTTTTAGGGTGCAGAGCAAGATGCCTTGAAACTGTCACCATTACCTAAGGGAATGTCTCATGGAGCTGTTAAATATTTGTGTTGTCTAACCTGAAACAGAGGCTTTAAATGTAACTCCTATTTTTGCAAGATGGTGCAATATGCTATGTGAAAAGGCTTTAATGTAATACCAATACCTATTTAGCAGATACTTTGGTACATGAACTGCCTCATCAGGAAGTCGGAGGCTCATAAAAGCCAAAGCTGTAATGTTCAGAAATGTAGAACAAGAAGTCATTGTGGTTTTTTGCAATTACAGGCTTCTCAGCCATATAGTCCAGTACAGGTGCATCAGACAGCGAATCTTCCTGGATTCATTCATCAAAGCTGATTTGTGTAACAACCCTCTTAAAAATAAGACGCATCTCTTTTGGTCTAAACTCTTAGGAAGTTCTGCTTTTGTCACTGACTTGAAATGAAAGTTGGGACTGCTTATTTTTAAGGCAATACTTTGTAATTTGTCTGAATGCAGTAGAGGCAGTAATTTTAAAGGTTTCTAACTGCAGAGTTCTCTTTATGAGAACTGTACTTTTGCCACATTGTACCCATATTGAACAAAGTTGGTTTTTTTTCTTTCCTGCGTGTACTTTGGCAAGGCACTCCCTGAAGGTACAAATAGGTAGTGCTATGGCTAATGAACACCTGATGTTCTCCCAGCATGGCTCTGTGTAGCATTGTTTTATGGCTTCTTCAGATTATAAGTAATCTTCATTTGATAATCTGAGTGAAATGAAATCAAAACTATACCTTTTTTAACGTAGCACACAGAGTTGGTAGTAACAGCCAAAGTGCAGGTGCAGCCAAAACCTCATGGAGAAAGCTGCAAATTGATCTCCTGAAGTAGCTTTTGTGAGTAACTTTGACAGGTAGTTCAGCTGATGGAGCAAGTCCAGGCTGTAGCATTTGTCCCTCGTGCTAAAAGGGAGTGCTGGCGGGAGGGCCGTGCCCCCTGTGTGAGTCTGTGCGTTGTCACCAGTGTATCCAAAAGCTGATGTGGAGGATAGAGGTGGCAAGGGGGCTTAGACTGCGTGGAAATGTAGCACTGGTGAAGAACTTTCTCAGCTAATTAAGGATAGAGATAATATTGCGGTGACAGCTTTAAAATAGACACCTTGTGCTAAAAGACAAATGTTTTTGGCTTCCCACACGCAGTCTGAATTACATCATTTATAACCCGTAGGAGGCTATCGTGGTTTCCTCAGGGGAGGATCAGCTGTTACTTTTTCATAACTGAAAAAAATGCTGAATTCTTTTGATTTATTTTTTTTTTCCCAGGGGAATATTTTCAGGATTGATTTTGTCAGTCTGTTGGAGTGGATCGTTATTGGTTACATAAATCTTCCAGGTTTAGTACACCCAACCACATTCTCATCTCATCAATGGCAGCTCAGAATAAGAGAACTGAAGTTAGCAGAGGTCTGATTGAAACCAGCCCCCTGTGCTTAGATGGCTATTTTCCATCTTCTGAACAGGAATGCTATTTTTGAGTACTATCATAAAGTACAGATTTTCATATAGGTGCCCATAATAGAAGTCCTGTTCTAAAACACTTCCCTTGTTCATTGAGCAAGGTTGCCTGTCCTCATAGCGCTGTTGTCTTTCCTAAAATTGCTGAGAACTGCTCAGACTTGCTTCTGAGGCTGGAACAGAATTCGAAGCAGGATGCTGGATGCCAGTTCGACCAAAACTGCTGTTTCTTAGCCTGGAAAAAGTTAGCTATAGCCTTGGAGCAAAACAGTAGATTTGCTCTTGTGTATCAAGTTAATGCCCCTTTGAACATGTCTACACAAAACGGGCCTTTTTGTGTGTGTGTGCTCTGACTCTTGCATGACTTGTTTCCAGGATGACCAACCCACTAATAGCAGATGTCCATGGTAAAAAGATGCTTTCATTCTGTTTATGAGAATGAAAAACTCCTCTACTGAGACTTTACAGATGTTCTCAAGACACAGTAGCAGATAGTTGTTTGCATTGGTTTATGCTTGGTATCCTGTGTCAGGAGAAGCTCCTTGCTCATTTCAGAGCTTGGCCTTGTCTTATTTTTGATGCTTTCATATCATAAGACACTACTGTGTGTATAGTGGATGGCTAAGCTTATTCTGAGTTATAAAAGAAGAGGTGTACAGTGTAGACTAAGGAAATAATGAGCCATACAGAAGCAGAAGGCTAGACTGATTTTTCCAAACTTCCAAGGCTTATTCTTGGGGGGGAAAGAGGGGGTTATGCTGAAAAGCTCCCTTTTCTGGAAAGAAAATGAATTATCCTTCCTTAGAAAGGCAGTGTATGACTACTGATCTAAAGTGATAGTGCAGTTTGAATGCCTGTCAACTGCATCACCATCCCTTCCCTGTGCATCTCTAGTGCAGGATGTGAGCTGTAGATAGAAACTGGCTAATCTCAAAAGTGGAGTATACAACCTGCTGATCTTAAAATTGCAGGAATGTGTCTGAAGGAAACATGAGCTTGTTTTTAACTAGAAGAAGTGTGAAAACTATGGTTGATAAACACATGCTCTTTCACCTAGTGATCACTTCAGTAAAAACTATTTCAATACAAGTTTACAAAAAGATTGATAGGAAAAACAGTGAAAGGGGAATAACTTTCCAGTGTTGATTTAACCATCACTTAGAAGAAAGTGATTTCTCAACCTCAGCTTTCAAAAACATAGTGATGCAAAGGAGCTGATTCCTTGTTGCTCACACCAGTGGAAATCAGTAACAACGTTGATATTGTTTGTGAAACCTGACAACCTGGACTTGATGGGAATTCAAACAAGAAGTCAGTCTGCTGGGAATTACTTTTGGGCTTAGTAAATCTCAGGAGGATAAGGACAAAATTCTGTTTCATTGGTAATGGAGTTACTCATAATTTATGTCTAACTGGTCAAAAGTGCACCTAAAGTTTCAGTTGCTTGATAACATTGTGTTGGACTTCCTAAAATTAACTGTATTCCTAGAATAATTTAGGTTGGGAGGTTGTCTGATTCAGTCCCTGAACTCAGAGTGGTACTGGACTGTTTTAGATTAGGCTGTTCAGGGCCAGATGCAGCTGAGGTTGATCTCCAAGGATGGAGATCTCACAGCCCCTCTGAATTGTTTCCCCCTCCCCCCCCAATAGCTAATCAGGATTTTCTGGGTTGTAGCTTGTTTGTTGCCTCTGTACCATCCCTGATTTAACATAGAATTGCTGAGGGAAGAGCTGGATGTGAGAATTGCAAGGATAGTAAATGGAGAACAGCAAATAGCAAATTGTATAACGATAAAAACAGTAATAAACAAGATGCCTTGTGCTTTATTTCTAAAACTCAGAAAAATCCAGACTTTAAAATATGTAGATATAGAACATAAAGAAGATAATATTATAAAAATGGAGGGGAAAATTCCTGGTTTTGCATCTGAATCAGCATATTTTTATTTTAATGTACTCACTGACAGAGGACTTCTTTCTATACTGTGAAAGTGGTTTTTTATGCAGTATTTTAGAAAAGGGCTAGTCTGGCACTAGCTACAGTTGCTAGCAGCCTATAATGCTTGCTCTGTGTTTAGAAAATGACGGTAATTTATTACAAAGAGACTTTTATTCTAGTATTTTTAGCTCACAGCCGAGTGTTTAATGAATCTCTGCTTGGGCTCATTGAATTTATGTTCTCCCCTCCCTCTGCCCCATTTTAACCATTGAGATGCTGCTGTTCCTGCTGCAATTCCAAAAGCTGTACTTGGTCTACTAAATAGCAAACTTATTCACAAGGTGCTCTGCCTTTCTGCAAACAAGACCTGAAGACTCGCTGTAGAAGCCACCAAAGCCTGGTTGTATGTGAGTCTCCTGATCAGAAAAGGCAGCTGAATGGTTGAGGATGGCTGGTAAACTAAAGCTGATAGTTCAAAACCAACCCAAATTCAGCCTGTCTCCCACTGAAAATGATGTGTTCAGTGAAAGTGGGCTCTTAAACTCATGTACTCTGAAGCATGGTTTGTGAGGTCTTTCCAGGGCATAGTCTGGGTTCAGACTGGGGCTTGCATGAGACAGGAGAGACTAGAATTGTATGGCTTTTCCTTCTACTTGAATGTAGTCAGAAATATGTGGCTTGCTTCCTTCTGTCTTTGCCTTCTGTGACTTTAGTGAGTACTGGAGAACAGGAAGGCTTGTTAGAAACTAGATTTACATTCCTCAAACAAATACTTTTCTCAGCTTAGTTGTTATCTCTTTCCAGTCTTTCAAAACAGTTTCACATCATAGTATTGAGCAAGTTGCCCTCACTGAGCTTTTTCCTGCCTCCAGAGGAGCCAGTGTTAAGAATAAAAAGGTACTACTTGTTCATGAGTTCTTTCTGGTCCAGTTTCCTATTTTTGAGACTGAAGGATTTTAACTGGTACCCACTGTGGTTTTGTGCTAACTGCAAACAGTTGTGCTCGACTCTTAACCGTGCAAGTTGCATTACTCAGAAAATCTTTTCCAATCTGTAGTACAGGACTGTGCACAGGTAGGGGTTTTCAGGCTTTGGCCTCTTCTCTTTGACAGAAGCAGAGGTCTTGACATGAAAAGTTTGCTGCTGCCAGTTCTGTGATTTTGGAAGAAGGTTGGATGAGATGGGATCTTGTAACTGACGCCTTGTTTCTCATCAGCATTGAAGGTGTTTGGAGGAGTTTAGAGCGGTTTGTTGTTCAGAGCCTGCTCCATTGAAGCATCTTCCAGTGATGTTTGGAAATGCTGCTGCAAAAAGCGAAATTGTAACTTGCATGTATTTTGTTCAAGCAGTTGGTTCCTTAGTTGTCACTTCAGGGCCAAGTTGTCTTTTTAACATATTTAATTAGCCTTTCCTAACACTTTGAGGAAGTCTGCTGTAGTATTCTAGGAATAAAAACTGATCAGGTTATATTACAAGAGAAGACCCATTATGTATATTAGTCGATCCTTCCTCTCAACTCAAAAGCATTGCTTCCTGATTTTCTTTACTCTGATTTAAACGATCCATAAGCCTGCTCTGTTTCAGGAGTGGAAATGTTATCCCATGGCTAGATTAGACTCCTCTCTATTGGGACAGCACTTGAGTTTTATTTGCAGACAACAAATTTCCCTTGGACTAGTTGTCAGGATCTCATTGGGAGAATATACTTGATCTTTGTTATTTATGTGAACAAGAAAAGGTTTCCTTTTGGGTACCAGGCAGATCACACTGGGTGAGAAGTAGTGTGTATGTTGGGCTGATTATTTTTTTTTTTAGGAGTGCTGAATTTTGTATGTGCTTGAGTTGAAGTAATCTGGGGGTGTTAGTAGTTGTGATAGTGGTGTGTGCAGTTCATAAAGGTTCTGAGATGTATTTTTAAAAAAATCAAAGTTCTAACATTCAAGCCAGGCTTTTGAAAATGGACGAGCAAGCTGTGTTTTTAGTGATAGCTCCAGATTTCTAACTCTCGAACCTTCCTTGAATCTAATAAGAAATGGATTTCCATCATATGTACAAAGTAAACTTGGCTGGATTTCTTTAAGTGTAAAACGAAAGAAAATGTTTTAAGGAGGAGCTGAGTGTTAGACATTGGACACTTTTCCTTATATTAAGATTTTCTGTATAATTTCTTGTATTGCTGAAGTCTGTCCCTGGGCACTGTTGACCCTGTTTATCATTTCTTCTGAGTTATCTCTTATGAGGAGGTTACTGGCCATTTGCTCAGGTAACTCCTTAGAGTCTCCTTTAACTGTCCATGTGTTATTTTAATGAGACTCGGAAGCTGCCTCACACTGAGAGATGTATTTTTTAGCTTTCTGTGAAATTGTTCATTTGGATGAACAGAGGAAGAGGAGAAGCTACACCAAACCTGTTCTTGTATTAATAGCTACAGTTATTTTTAATGCTTGCCTTCCCACCTTCTCTGAGTGAAAGGATTTTAGCTCTTTATCAAACACTGCAATGTTGGGGTTATACTATTTAAATCTTTGGTTACTGTGTCATGGTATTTACTAGTCCTATGCTATTTCCTAATAGGCAGTGCTCCAGATTTCATAGCAGTATTTCTTGTGAGTTCTTAAATGTCAACGTAAAGGACAACTGTTGGCCAAGATGACATTAGTTTTATGTGGAGAAGACTGAATTGCAGGGGAGAGCCTGCTGAGGAGATCAATATTCAAGTAGAAAATAGGTTAATCATGGGGGGAGGAGATGAAAACATGAGTTGTTTTTAAGAAGATAATCATACAAGCAACTATAATGTGAGATTTTAAAATAAAACAAGAAATGCTGAAGTTGATAGTAAAAATACTTCAGAGAAAATATATCCTTATTTTTATATACAGATAAAGCATGAAGATTTATCCTCACTTCTTGAGAAGTAGAAATACTTCAGACAGGAGATGTGGCTAGAGAACTGAGCACTATAGAACACTAAGATCAATACAGTTCAGTACTGTCAGTAAACCAGCCCTGAGGTGTCTTTGTAGGCACGTGGTTTCAGAGAGTTGCTGGTGTGGTGCTCCAAGGTGGGGTGTGATGTCAGGGGGCAAGGAGGACTCTAGAAGACATGAACATGAAAATTGTGAACAGTTAGTGTTGTGGGGCTCCTCTTATCAAATGGGGCAATCCCCACTTCGATGTGTTGTGATTACTGGCGCGATAAAGGCTTAAGGTCTCGTTTTCATATGATAAGTTTGCTTTAAATTCTTTATCTTAGAATTTTAGTTGCAAACCCTACAGCAGTAAGTACCCTCACAATCCCAGTGGAATTACTGCTAAACTCGGATCAGCAATCTAGAAATGCCTTGGAGCAAACTCTACTGCTTTGCTCCCTCCTGTGCTGCTGCTGCTATTCCTGTGGGACAGATGGGGACTCTTGCATCAGTATAAGGCACTTTCAGCACCAGCGAAGTGATGGGTCCCAAAGGCTTGAACCAGGACAGCTGCCCAGTGAAAATGCACAGTGCTTCCTATGCAACAAAAATATATTGGTGTAAGTGTTGTGTAGATGGGACACAGACACTTCACGGGAGTGTTGTGCCAGTCAGGTTTATTGCAGTGCACTTGCACATATGGCAGTGGGTCAGGATACAGCTGTGATAATGTTACACATGTGCTGGCCACAGAAACAGTCTGCAGTTAACTTGTGTCAAGCACTATGAAATCTACAGTACTCATACTTGAAAACAAAGGAGAAAAGATTTGGAAAATAATGCAAAATTAAAGGAGGAATCCTCCTGGTTGTGTTCTGCAGGCATCACAGCAAACATTTGTAGAACAGTGAGATGTCTTTGTATTTGTGTGAAACCCTCACAAGTATGTGGAATAGCATGAAGGAGCAAACTGAGTTCTTAGGGAGCACTGTGAGTGGATTGCAGGTGGCAATCAATATGTCCATGCTGGATAAGAAGTTGGTAGATTGAGAAGACATGTTGAAGGCCGAGCTTCTCAGCGAAGGAGCAAAGAGGACTGGGAGAGGGTGTAGAGATAAGGTCAGTAGTGGGATCTTTGCATCAGCTTCTGAACAAATACGAGCAAGATGTCAAGCACTGCCACGTCCTTTTCTCTGTTCTTACCACATAAGTTGGTGGTAGATAGAATCTGCATGATGACGTCTTTTTGCTAATAACTATGGTCTAGTTAAGGTAGAAGAAAATGGAGATACAGCACTGTAGTTGTGATCAAAGTTGATGACAGGATTCAAGAAATGCTGTGTGTGTCAAAAACTATATTTGCACGGAAGGCAGGATGTTAACCATCAGTACTAAAAAAGATGAGTAGCTTTTTGGGTTGGTGTGAAAACTCACCTGGAAGGAAGGGAATGTTCTTATTTCTATTAAAGCTTCAAACAGGCTGGCATCAGCTTTATTCTTTATCGACCAAGTGCTCAGCTGGGTAGGCTTTCTCTAGAGGAAGGTCAGAGATGTGCCGGATAGGTCAGAAGTGTCTGGAAATGCTCCTAATGAGAAGCTGCAAAATATAATAGTATGAACTGTTCCTCAAAGCAGAAATCTGAGGAAAAAACGCACTTCAAGACTGTTTTCATTAAGAACTATGTGGAATTCCCTCAGGAAATTTCCTTCAAACAGATGTTTATATGACTTCTGTCTCTTGGTTAAACATGAGAGATCACGTTGCACACCCTACACTTGTATGGTAGACTCAATGTCAAATTGTCAAACAACTTCCTTCCGTCTGCAAATCCAGAAACTTCCTGGAAAGCTCTGAATCAGACACTTTCCATGAAAGCTTCTACCTCTCTAGCTAATGGACTGGTCTTGCTTTGTAATTTTTTTTCTTTACATTTAGTGCTTATCTGGCTCTACTTCTTAATAGCTGAACAAAATATAGTAAATGAAGCTATGTACCATTTATTCTAAAAGCTAACATGAAGGAAAAGCAGTGTGGGTGTTTCAAGGCCATAGTGGAATTTTCTGAGTGCACTTTTGTGTGCCCTGCTAGTTCTTCAAGGCAATTCAACCTTAATTCATGTGGGTTTATATAAATGTTTTTTAAAATTATTTCAGCCAAAACCAAAATATGGAAAACATAAAATATTGTACCTACTGTACCAGATAGGTGTGCAAGTTTGTGTAATTGAGGGATTTGAGTACTTTCTCTTACGCTTAAATTTGTTTTTGTTTTTCCAGGAAATAATGAAAAAAGTGTGCCACAACTCTTGATCAGAGACCTGAAATTTGAGAAGAAGTCATTAGCTAAGCTCATGTTTTCTCCTGATCAAGAAAATCATCCATCAAAAGCACCAGTCAAATATGGTGAATTGATTGTATTAGGGTAAGTGTTTGAGTGTGAAAGTCTGAGGGTTTTCTCATGGGTTACATTGGAGTCTTGGAGGACAGTGTATCTAAGGGGTTTATTTCAGTCAAAATTCTCTAAAATACTGTCTTTCCACCAGGGTTGGTGAATATTTAGAATGTTTCATTTACAGCATGAACACACCATTTAGAGATAAAGCCCCAGAAAGGCAGATAATCTTCCTTGGTTTCATGTTTGGGACCCAAGACTTGCTGGTTTGTCAATAATAGATTTGAGATTCATTTGGGTAGCATTCCTTGCCCTGCAAGCTTTGTGTGTCTGTGCTCTGATTCTGTGGGCATGTTTCAATATTGTGTTCATCGATCCTTGGATTTAAGTGTGATTAATTAAAAATCTGTGATCAGTAACACTATACTAATTAAGGATACTTTGTGCTTAGAATGAAAGGTCTTGTGGGCCTGTATCTCATGAGGAGCTAAGCAATACAGGAAGATGAACTTTGTTCTTGTTCTGTGCTTTTTGATAGGTACAATGGGTCTCTCCCAAATGGAGATAGAGGAAGAAGAAAAAGTAGGTTTGCTTTATTTAAAAGACCCAAGGCAAATGGGGTGAAACCTAGCACTGTGCACATTGCCTGTACCCCTCAAGCAGCAAAGGTAAGCTCCATTTCTCTAGTTAAGTCTGATTTCTCATAGTGCTGTAATAAAGAGCTCCATCAAGTCAGAGCTGTTATGAAACAGTGTAAAAAGCATGAAGTTCTGGCTGTGAAAAGAATGGTTCATATTTATCCAAGGTTTTTTGGTACCTGTCAGGGTTGGCAAGAAACAATTCAGCAAGGCAGATTTGGTGCCTAGTCCTTACTGTGGCTAGAAAGAAAAATAATTATTTTTGAAACATGAATGTTCTGGGCACAGACTGGTCGTGTAAAACTTTGTATTTTGTTTTCCTTCCAAACTCACTACAGACATCTGTTCTAGACTTTGTGTTTTTGCACTCACTCATGCTTTAGGGCTAACTTTGCTTCACTAAAGCTGAATTATAAATGATTTTTTACCAAAGCTCCATGTGCATTTGCTGCTCCATACAATGGGTAGGAGTTCCCCGGGGATGGGGCCAGGTGGGTTTTGCAGGACATGGTTCGTAGAGCTTATAATCAGTAGCAATAAAGAAGTACTAAAGGAGGGGCTTAGGTCCTGAAGTTGAATTGTATGTCATGTCAAAACTACATTATAGCTAAGGTATTAACCATGCAATATTTCTGTATTGTGGCTATTCAAGTGTGTGTGCAATTATGTTCAAAAACTAATTGAGCATTTCTACTAAAACAATGGAATTTGAGGAGGTTTGGTGGTTGCTTAGAAATTGCCAGTGACAAGATCAGGCCCTTAAACAAATGCTGTAGTGTTGAGTGTTTGACTCTCTGAATACCTTGATACATAAAAATATGGATCCCTAAATTCAGGAAATTGCCGTGAAGTTTTCTGAAATCAAAAGCATTTTTCTAACCCAAGTTCTTGTAGTAGAATTACATTCATAGGAGATCTGTGAAAAGAACACTTATTTTTGCAAAGTCTTCATGGTCTTCAAGTTAAGTGCTGTTCAGATGCACTTCTGAATAGTCTTTGCTCAGTTCCTACTAGGGAGTTGCAGAATGAGCATTCAGACTAACAAACTGAAACCTAGATTACTTTGCTACAACTTCTGCAACCTCTGCTGAGTTGCTCCATTTTACCCTATTTACCACCACTTTTTAGTCTATATATATTATCAGTCATCACTGATTTTAGTATGAACTTGGGTCCTGTTTTTAGAATGAAGTCCCTAAGTTTTAGTCCTCACTTTGCTTTTGGACAGGTTGAGGCTGAGATGGCCATGAAGGTGTTACATTCAGTTTTAGCCTTTGCATTTGGTTGTCTTGTTCTTTTGTGTTAAGGCCAGCATTGCCTTAACACAAAACATGACTAATAATGTGCCCTGGTTAAGTGTATTTTGTTGCAGCATGTGGTGAAGAGACCAGTTTGGTCTGTTGCTGAATCAGTCCTGCAGCTGTTTTTTAATAGTCAGGACAAGGTTTTGTGAAGTTTAACTACAGGTATGTTACTAACAACCATCTGCAATAATTAGCAGAATAGGAGCCTGATTTTTTTATATAGATATAGATATATATGTAGTCTACTTTGTTGCTGTATATTGAAGAGTTATTGTGCACTGGTACAATAATATTTGGCATTTTTCCGTAGGCAATAAGTAATAAGGACCAACACAGCATATCTTACACTTTGTCTCGGGCCCAGACAGTAGTAGTTGAATATACACATGACAGCAACACAGATATGTTCCAGGTATGTGAAGTAAACATGTAAGTGTATTCTCACTTCTGGTGGGCTTCCAACAAGGCATCCTCTCTACAGGCTTTTTTCCCTCAAAAGTTTGCATGTGTCAAGTTTCTACGTTTTACTCTTCAGAACAATTTAATTGTGTTTGTTCCCAAGGCCATCCCATGAACAAAGCTGTGTCTGTGCATCTCTCTTAGACTTGGGCAAAGGTGAAAGCTGGGGGGGGGGGTGTGACTAATGCACAGGATTATGGTTTTGCCTTTGATTGCTGGTTGGCAAGTCCTGTAACCTGTCTCCTAGTCCCTCTCTGCTAAATGAAGAATAAAGTGCACAGTTCTCTTTAAGCATTTGGAATTTACAAAGAGATTTGGGATCAGCCAGTTGGAGACAGGGTTGAAGAAATACCGTGTGGAAACATAGCACAACTAATATGAAAAATACCCTGAACTTCTTTAAGCAAACCTAGAAATGTCTAAAGTGCTGGGAGGTGTGGAGAGAGGAGCCTCAATGCTGACACTGGCAGTTCAGAGCAACTTTGCTGCAGTTCCTGTGTGTCTGAGAAGGGACCACAAACACATTTGCAGCTGTAGTGTGCATTCATATCTTATAATTGTTTCCTGTTTTTCTCAAAAGGAAGGGTTTTGTTTTGGTTTTTTTTTTTTTAATGTGTGCTTTGTTCTTTCTGATTCCCAGACTGATCTTGCATTGATTTTCCCCCCCCCTTATTGTCACTAATTTATGGCAAGGAGTTTTGCTGTCACAGCATTTAGCTGTGACGCCACTGCAAGATCTAAGGAGGTGGGAGGTGTTGGGAAGTGGTGGAGGAAGCTGCTCTGCAACTGCAAATACTTACAACAGAGCAAAAGGACTGTAATGAACTCACTGCAGCATAAGCTATTGTTTGTGTGAGTGTTCTCTCTTCAGGCATGCTGTGGCATGTGTGCTGCTCTGAAATTGCCCCTAGCAATCCCCGTGCACTGATGGGTTATCCTGCCTAAGAAGCAATAGAAAAATACATTCTGACAAAGCAGTTTTAGTCTCATGAAAGCTCTCCAGCCTTCACCAAAAAAAGCACATCAAGCTTTTGGGTTGTCCTGCTCAGCAGTTAATCAGTCTTAATATAACCAGCTATTTTCAAGGAGCCTGAGAGCTCTGGCAGTGAGTGAGTAGTGGTGTATAAGTAGTAGTGTATAAGAGCTTTAAACCCGGCTATATGAATGATTGGGAGAGGGATATTACTTCTCTTGTTACTTTGTAAAGAAAAGGACAAGGTGAGTTGACTGGAGAAGCAGCGATACCCATGCAGTTCTATCAAACCTCAGTACAGTTGTGTGGGACTGCAAAACTCTCTGAAAAGAAGCCAGCTTCCAGAACAATCTGATTATTGTCAGATGTGGAATTCTTGCCTTCTGTGAGTGTTCTTGTAACTCCTCTCTGCTACAAGCACCTTGTACCTGGTCTTTAACAAAAGTTTTGCTACTTCTCAGTGCCCCACCAGAGCTGAAGAGACAGCTCACATTATCTAATTTTCCTGCATCTACACCTCCACCTAGTCTGGCATTGTTCAGAATATTGCAGGCATGCAAAGTGACTGAATGTCACTTTTCTTCCCTCTAACTGCTGTTTCCTGGCTGTTTTGGTGCTGCTGCAGCTTGTCCACCTGACCTGAGTGTAACCTCACTGATGAGAAGGCCTTCAGTGGGAAATCATCTCAGAATTGACTTAATTACATCATTTTACTTCCCCTTCCTTTAGTTGGCCATACCCAGCTTTCAAAATAACTGTGATCACTTGAAGGCAGAATAATTCATTAATTCAGAATAGGCTTTAGATGGGTGGAGGGGAATGCTTTAAACTGTAACATCATGATTTTTATATTATCACAAGTGCTTCGAATTTGAATATTCCCAGACCCAAAGACAAACTTCTGATTGTTGTTTTTTTCTTTTTAATTTCTTTCCAGATTGGTCGGTCAACGGAGAGCCCTATAGACTTTGTAGTAACAGATACAGTTCCTGGAAGTCAGAGTAATTCAGATACACAGTCTGTGCAGAGCACTATATCAAGGTTTGCCTGCAGAATCATATGTGAACGTAACCCTCCTTTCACAGCAAGAATATATGCTGCAGGATTTGACTCCTCAAAAAACATTTTTCTTGGGGTAAGGAAACTGTTTTTCTCCCCCAGAAGTTCAGTTCAGGCTTATTTTAAAATTAATTCATAGCTCCGCTTCAGACAAATTAAAGTTATCATTGATGTAATTTGTTCTAGGAGAAAGCTGCGAAGTGGAAGACATCAGATGGGCAAATGGATGGGCTAACAACAAATGGGGTTCTTGTTATGCATCCTCGTAATGGATTCACAGAGGACTCCAAGCCAGGGGTGTGGAGAGAGATCTCTGTGTGTGGGAATGTGTTCAGCCTCCGTGAAACCAGATCGGCTCAGCAGAGGGGAAAAATGGTGAGAGTAGTGACCAGTGTTTTATGCAACCGGTTCGAAATGGATACAGCCAGAAGTGGTAAAGTTTGGGCATAGAGCTGGGATCTGCTGTAATTCAGTGTAGTTGTCACCTCTGCAGTTAGTTACACTGACTTCTGTGTGTCTTGTCTTCATGCACAAAGATGTCTTGCTCAACCTGAATTACTGAGTTTATCTGCAAACTAGTACTTAATTGCACATCTAGACTGCTCTTCTAAATTGAGTTGCCGGTCTACTATGCACTTCTGCAAACTGTCCTAGTCCTGTATGCATTTTAAAGATTATTTTTCTGATTCTACCTCTTGAGCGTATGCTTTGAAGGTTTTCCCACTTTTCCTTTTTTATAGAATAATAAAGAGTAATTATAATTTCATTGGATATTAATTCCCACCTTTACATTCTGAGTTTTCCCCTTCCTGTTGTTTACAAAGCTTTGGTGATATTTCAGGAGATAATTGGTTTTGGGATCTCTCAGCAAAAAGAACTGCTACACTGAACACTTTCAATGAAGTATTTAGCTTGGAGTACTAACAGGTGACTTTCTGGAGGAGGGGAAGGCCATGTGTAAAGGTGTGTTTGAAGAAAACAGTCTAAAATATGATGGAGGACTAGAGAAGGCTTGTGCCATTCCTCAACTGAAGTAGCATAGTTGGGAGTGCTCGAGGTCGGAATGGGGTTGAGAGAAGTTGAGATTGGAGAGGAGCTTTTCATGACTAATGTGGTCTATTTTAATGCACACACTGATTTCTTAAGATGTTGGGGTGGGAGTTTTTTTCAGGAAAAAAAAAAAAGAAGGGAGAGAGAAGCTGATACTGGGCTCTCCATGGGCATCTTATGTAGACAGTCAGGAACTGCTTGAAACTTTGTCTGGATCTTCCAGGCGGATCTGTATTATGGAAGTGCATGATGTTCCTCTTCAGGCACCCTTAGGTGACACCTCTCTTTGTCTCTGTCCACCACAAGGTCGAGAACGAAACGAACCAGCTCCAGGATGGGTCTCTGATCGACCTGTGCGGGGCGACGCTGCTGTGGCGCACGGCGGAGGGGCTGTCCCGCACCCCCACCGTCAAGCACCTGGAGGCCCTGCGGCAGGAGATCAACGCAGCCAGGCCCCAGTGCCCCGTGGGCTTCAACACCTTGGCCTTCCCCAGCATGAAGAGGAAAGATGTTGTAGATGAAAAGCAGCCGTGGGTGTACCTGAACTGTGGCCACGTGCACGGCTACCATAACTGGGGAAACAAGGAGGAGAGAGACGGCAAGGACCGCGAGTGCCCCATGTGCCGCTCCGTCGGCCCCTACGTGCCGCTGTGGCTCGGGTGCGAGGCGGGGTTTTATGTGGATGCCGGACCTCCAACTCACGCGTTCAGCCCGTGCGGACACGTGTGCTCGGAAAAGACAACTGCATATTGGTCCCAAATCCCTCTCCCTCACGGTACTCACACTTTCCACGCAGCCTGTCCCTTCTGTGCCCATCAGCTGGCTGGTGAGCAGGGCTACATCAGACTCATTTTCCAAGGACCTCTTGACTAACACAGGTGTTACCAAGGACTGCAGTAAACTGATAAGCTAAGCGATTCTGATTTTTAAACCAACTGTTTTTTCATATTCTCTGGGCTTTGCTGGTTTGCATTAAGATGAAGAATTTTTGGGTTTTTCTTTTTTTGTTACAACAGCTAAATCCCTCTCTGTTGAGAAAAGTCTGGAAATAGAAGAAACTGGGGGGAGACGGGGGAGAACTGCTTTTTTTTAGTTAATAACTACTTCTGAAGAGGTGAAGGAAGTGTTGTAAGAGTGAACTTCGATGCCTTCCGTTTAATGATTTTGAATCACATGCCCACAAGTGTTTGAAAGTTGTTTCATTCTTTTTGTATATGGAGGGTAAATAGTTCAAAGAACATTAGTTTACAGCTTGGATGCAAACATTGTAAAATATAACATGTATATTAACTCTTTTCTATTTATCTTTATTATTGAACATATGTAGAATGTTTAGAGAGTAGCATGGTCATAGTGTGTTACATCTGGCAGTTGGACGTGTAGAGTAGTTCTGGATGGAGAAGAACGTGAGATGGAAATGGTAGAAAAATCTTTTAATCTAAAATACTGAGTTCTTAGAATAGTTAAAATGCTTTTTAAACAAAGTTAATGCAAATTATGATGGCATAAAGTTGTACTTTAACTGTGTCGAAAGGTAGCGAAGAAGGACTTCTTAAAATGTCTTTTTGGTAGGACTGTACTTAAGATCTGGTTATGAGGAGAATATTTACCAGATTCTTTGAATATGCAACTTAGTCTAGATTAAGGATTTTTTTCTCCCTTCACGCTAACACTTCTCTTTATTTAGCATTAGTGACATTTGTGAGGGTTTTTCCAATGTTAAAATGAACAGACCTGAAAGATGAGGCTTGTTCTGTTCCTTGCTGTTTGGGGTGGGGGTGAGGGGAGAGGCAGAGGCACTCGGACTCAAGTGTGGGGAGCAACTTGTGACTTGGCCACATCCCAGCTTGGGAAGGGTTTGTCAGGTGGATGCTCTGCCTTCCACCCTCAGACTGGTACGTGGGGGCCTTTACCAGGTGCAAATGCTCATCAAGGCCATAGCTGGAACACAGGTGGAGCCTGGTACCCAGGGGATGTGTGCCCATGTCCCAGCATCCTTGGGCAGCTGGTCACAATTGTCTGTTGTTGGAGGGAGCTGGGGTGGAACTGGGCTCAGACCCCTCAGTGTGGGATGCTGTGCTTGGGCTCTGGTTAACTGGTCTCTCTCTGCTCTCCCCTCTCTCCCCTTCCATCCCCTCCATATCCACCAGAAAAGACCAGTACACTACATGCAGCTTTGCTGCTGACCCACTGTGCTTCAAGGCAAACACACAACCTGACCTTTTTAGGGTTGATTTGAGCTTTTTCGGCCAGCTTCGTACTTTTTTTTTTTTTCCAAAATATGTACTGTATAATTAATTGACAGTAGCAATTTTCTGTACTTCATAGTATAGCTTTCATTTTTCTTTTGAAGCTGTTCTAAAATTTTCTTGGTTTAAAGAGACCTGTGTTGCTTAGATGTCATAAATTACTTACTTTGACTGTCAATTATTTCTCCATTTTTAAAAAGAAATTATATATATTGTTTGGTTCACTCAGGAAATGCATGTGTCAGGAAACCTGTACTATAAATTCAGTTAGCTGTCATGTACAAGTAACTGCTGTTACTCCCTTTCCATAGAAATATAACTGATTTTGACATTTTCCAGATTATATGCATTAAGTAATGAAACTTATGCAGCAAGAAATCCCTGTATTGTAGTTGTTCTAATCATCTTATTCAAACTATAGTATACTGTAGTTTTAATTTTTATTTGCAAATTAATTTATTCAAACTACATGAGTAAACACTTTTCAAAAATAGAAATTTGGGATTGTCTGTGGCTTTGTTTCCAAGAGATGGGGATGGCCCTTCTTTTGTCACCTAAGGTGTCTGTTCTGTGCATGTGGGTTAAGAGCACAGAAAAGCAGCAGCTGTAAAGACTTTGCACATTTTCCTGGTCATGGCTTTGAATGGTTCCTGTCAGATGTGACCTCTTAACATATTTTATATTTAGCTGTGTGTTAACAAAGGTGAGAGTGTTGTTTAAAAGACACAGTTAAATGATCTCTTACCCAAGTAAGTTACAAATACTGAAGCATGAGCAAAACCTGACTGAATGTCTGGGCTCTTCTAAAGTGATAAGAGCTCTTGATTCCATCTTCCACAAAATTTGGTTGACACTTCCGTGGCCCTGATCTTGTTGACTATGGGAACATGAAAAATCAGAAGAGGACATGATGAAAGCTGCAAAGCAGTGTGAGTAACATATAGCTGAACAGTGGGCACAGACCGAGCAGGGGATGGTAGGAGGAGTATGGAGAGCGATGTACTCACCCTGTGTTGGAGGCACAGCTGGAGGCTGGTGTGGAGCCAGTGGTGCCATTGGGTAGAGGCACATCAGACTGCAGAGGGGAAGAAGAAAGGTCCATGCCCAACATGCAGCCATCCTTAAGCCTCTACCCTCTTTAAGATGATACATTCTGCTTTCACTGTACTTTCCTATGCCACCCTCACCCCCCAAAAAAGAGACCCCCCATAAAAGGTGTCAGAGCACAACTGGCTGTGTCTCTGGGGAGTGTTAGGCTAAGATCAGTCTTCAGAGTCTGCCCCGTGCTCTCTGCCTGTTGCATACTTCTCTTGACCCAACCTGGGCTTGTTAATCCCATTTTCAAAAGTGCAGAACATGGGCATTCAAATGCTTGAGACGGGGAGATCCCGCTGTCAAAAGCAGGATAGCAACGGTTGAGTAGTTTGAGGAGCAAGTTCCATCACTAATAGCAGCAGCTCTGACTGGGGTTCCCTGTTTGAGGTCTGCCAGGCTTCTGTTCTTTTTTGGAACAATAGTCCTCTGTAAACAGTAAAATGAATATCAGATTAAAAGTAAAATGATCCCTTGGACTCAACCAGCTGATTGAAGCACTCTGAACTTTAAGGCCATTGCTTCTGAACAAATTTTGGAGCTGGGCGAGGTGCAGGAGGCGGCACCATGCTGGCTTTGAGACAACCACAGCTCCATTTGTGACAGCCTCAGTCAGCCTCTTGCACCTGCAAAAACCAGCCCCAGGTGGGATCTGTGGCCTTCACCTGGTTTTAAAGGTTGGCTCAACTGGCAGAAGAATTGGTGATGCAAACAGCAGATGGGACAGGACTGTTCCCTTGGAGAGCGCTGCCATTAGGAGGAACTGATAAGGGAGTGCATGTGAAAATGAGGTTAGGTGTAGGTGCTTCTCTAGCCTTAAAGTTTCTTGAAGTTCTGCAGAAGTGCTTCTGGAAATCAGCAGCCAGTGTTCTGCAGCTGGTTTGTGCATGGGCTGCTCTGTCCTACGCAGTGAGATGTGATTTAATTAACTTAATTTGCTCTTCAGCTGTATGAAATTGCATGGATTTAACAGTGGTAGAAGGCAGCAGCTTGGCACAGCAGCTGGCTAACAAAGGCTCTTTGGTTTGGGGTTTTTGGTTTTTTTTTTTCCCCCCAAAGCAGCAGTGGGACAGCTCGGTGTGTTGGCTGGCAGCAGGGCAGGAGCTCATGGGGAGGTTCCTGGGGGCTTTTCCCTGGGTGGGCAGCCTGGCACTAACGGAGCGCTCCAGTTCCTTGGCCAACTCAGCCATTGGGTTGGAGCAGTCGCACGTGCACCTGGTGTGGCTCTGAGCTGTGTGGTGCAGGCTGTGGATGAGGTGGTCTAATCCCATCTGTGCTGGGCTTGTTACACCCGCAAGAATGAGCCTGGTCTCCTGGAAGGTTTGACACCGTGATGAAGTCACCTCAGGAGACTCCTGTGTTTGAAGGTGCTCTGCAAATCTCATAATGATCCTGCCGTGCCGTGCTTGATCGCTTTCTGAAGTGACACTTTCCAGGCTCCATTCTAAAAATACATTTCCAGTTTTGCAATATAAATTTATCATCATGACTACAGCTACTTGGACGCTGTCTTTCAGCCTGGATTAGGCCTGGTTGCTGTTGGATGAGACCACATTTCCTGGTTCTAGTCTTGGCTCATCCCTTTTCTGTAAAAATGCTGGCAAAGCTCATCTATTTTTAATCATAGCACTTGGCTTTAACCAAGGGCTGTGATCATCCTAGAAATGCAGTTTCTAAGGCTCCTTTGTGGCTGCAGGAGATCACTCCAGTGCTGTTGTGCATCCTGTAAAGAAGATCTGGAAAAGCATCTCTGGAGGAGCTGTGATGGTTCCTGTGACGTGGGTCAGGGGTTCTCTGGCACATGTGGCCTCTACAGGGGCAGCAGCAGACCTTGCCCCTTCCCAGGTGCTGCTTCCAGGGCAGCAGCAAGAGCAGAGGACCCAGTTTTCTCACAGAGAACAGCACTACGTCGCTGTGCTGTTAGGAGCAGTATCCCATGGAAACGTAGCTGGTGACACAAGCTGAGCCAGGGAAACACTGATGCGTGCACAAGGAACAGCCGCCTCCTTCAGCTGTGCTGAGTGCTACTGGTTGTTGGTCTGGTCTGGTCCCATCTCCTGTCCTGAAAGCAAAAAGGAGGCACATTTGAAGAGCAGTAAAAATGGGCTGTTACTCCCTCAAGCCTAAGGTGCCTCTGTGAGAGCAGCCATCCCAAACACAGCCTGCAGCGGGGCCGGTGGCTTTGGACATGCCTGGGCATCGGTGCAGCGTTAGGGAATGGCATTAGCTGTAAGCCCCAGTGCCTGAATCTTCATGTTCCTGCCTTGGACCCCCTGTGAGCTGCTGCCCATCCTCCTGCCTTCCATCCTTGGCAGATGCACTCCATTATGCAGCCACAAGGAGCAGGGAACTGCGGAAGCAGGTCCTGTTCACCTTGCCTGGCCCAAGCCTGTGTGGGATCAGGTAAGGCATCGCCTGGGGCTGTGTTTCCCAAGGCTGAGCTCAAGGGAGGATGAGTAACCAGAGGCAAAGTGCCAGCTCTGGCAGTCAGGAGCTTCCTGCCCACTCCCTGCCACTCTTGATTTTGCTGCTGTTGTGCCCAGTTCTCCATTCTTGTCCTACTGCCCCTCTTGCAGGGCTGGCAGGAGGGAATGGGAACCAGCACCAAAGTCACCCTGTTTGCTGGCCTGTGCTGTTTGCCTGGCTCTGCTGGTGGGGATGTGTTTGTGGCAGCAGCAAAGGCACCAGCAGGTCCTGGGTTCTGCCATCGCTGCCATATAGGGTCTCAGATACCTTGCAGGGGTGCAAATGACCCTAGAGATCAACTCCAGAAGGACTTTCCTCCTGTCAGAGGCAACTCCTTTGTAATTTGGCAATGCCTGCAATATTGTGATGTATTTATTTTGAATACTTTGCTGATTTAGTGTCCCTAAACAGCTCTGAGGCAAGAGTAAATTATGAATGTGCTCCAATTTCCTTCCTCTACCTTGTCTATGTCTGTAATACCAGTCTGTACTGAGGTCAGTACTGGAGATTTGCTGCCTTTCAGAAATACAATGAGAGTGGAGTCCTTTGGAGTTAGAACTCATGCCAGGATTTGTTTGTTTTTCCTTGTTGTAATGGAAAGGTCTCATGAAAAGGCTTCCCCTCTACAGCCCTTGCAGAGCACACGCTGGACTCCTGAGGATTTCCCAGGAGCACCACATGAAGCATGAACAGCACAGAGAGAGGAGGGAGGAAATGATAGTTCACGTTGTCAGACAGTAGATGTAAGTGCAGTGTACAGTTCAATCACTCAGTGGGAAAAGCTTCCTTAGGTGTATTTTTCTTTACCACCAACTCCCAAGATTAACTGTCTGCTTGTTTATATCTCATTCTGTTGGCCCTTATATTTGTTTCTGCTTCAAAACATCCCCTCTCCCCCCCCCAAGAAAATTAAATTCACTTTTCTCTGCATATGTCTTACCTGAAAGTTTCTGTCATGTTTGCTGTGGTTATTAACTGATTCTGTTGAAATATGTGGCTTTTAATGCACTGAACCATGTTGTCTGCACTCAGACCCTACAAAATGTATTTTGAGGGTCTTTTGTTCATCTAGTCTTCTGCCTAGATAGGGATTCCCTTCAGTCTGTCCTGGAAAAGGCTGGAAACACAAGCTGGTCAAGGATAAGGAGAGAGCAATGGCTTTCCTGGGCAACAGCTCATGAAGGACGAGCTAAGCCTGTCCCTGGGTTGAAGGAATACACTTCTTTCCCTGGATCATGCTCAGATTCCCAGCACCTCCTACTTCTCAGCCTTCTGACACATGTAAAATCATTTTTTTAATATAACCATCTTACAAAAGGGATCTACCTGGGTTATTTCCTTTGGCTGGCTGTAATTCAGGAGCTGGATGAATACGAAGCCTTTAGTGCTTCCATATCTACATCTCTCCACAATAATATTTTTAGCTGATCCCAGAAGATTTGAAACAAAACAAACGCATGCAGCGATATTCTAAACTTGCCTGGATGCAAAGCTAAAAACTGCAGCTTGCTGTCATGTGCTGGATGAAAGGAATTGAGTCAACTCATCCTTTCCAAAAATCCCATGCCTCTTTTTTTTTTTTCTATCATGTGGGAGGAGGAGAGAATTAGTTATTCAGTGGAACGAGGACAATTAAAAGCAAATGCAGCTTCCAGCGATGCCATCAACTGTTCAGTTAGCCCTGAGCAACACAGAGGCAGAGCCTGGCTTTTTAATTGGCCTCCTTCCTCTCTCTGGCCTGTGCTTCCCCTTGGCACAGTGGCTGGCAATCTCCAAAGTCTCAGTAGGACTGTGGTGCAGGTGTGCCCACTTTCATTTTGTCTGGACAGTCACCTGAGTTATGACTCCAGAGGGGATGAAAGGCTCCAAGCTGCAGGGGATTGAGAGGTCATGGTCTTACCTGCCCAGCTTGTGTTGCCCTGTAAAGGGGACATGTCCATGGCTCCCACCACAGAATGAGGCTGTGGTGTCACCCTGCACCACTGCTGGGAGATAAATGTTGCCTGAGATAGGTCACAGGGATGTGGGCACCTTTCCCATCCTGTGCCCCTTCCCACAGCTTGTGATCACACCAGCAGAGCAAAGCTGCCAGGGCCTCAGGTCACTGAAGTAGCCCTTGCTTCACTTCTGAAGGGGAGCTAAATCAATCAGCGGGTCTTTAAATACCACATAACCACCCAGGGCATGGATATGTAATGCCTTTTCGCTTATTCAAGTTAAAAGTAGATCCAGAGCAGCTTTCCTGAGGAGGCAGGGTAAGCAATGCCAGAGGCTCAGCTCCACCACCGCTCCGGGGGTTTTCAGTGTTACTCAGCATTTTTGCCAGCGTCACTCTTTTTATCGCTTGAAAATCTCACTCCACCTGTTCTGGAGCAGGAGAAGCAGAAGGTGTGTTCAAGCACCTTTGGGTGATGATGAATCATGCTCATGGCAAACTCCTTGGCAGCTGCCTGCCAGGGAAGCCATGGCTGGAGCAGGGGCCTCTGCAAAAGTGGGGCTTGCCTAGAGCCCCTGCCAGCCCTAAAGCAAAAAAAAAAAAACAGTCCCCCTGTCCCTACGCCAATATTGCCAAATGCTCATCATTTATATAGTGGAGTGTTTTTCATACCGTGGAGGCCTGGGGTTAATGTTCCTCACAACAGCATAAATATATTTATAGACCATGTGTGCCTGCATTTTGTTATACTTTTAACTTTATAGGCTAATGGTTAATAAAGTCAGGCTCTATTTATGCTTCTGCAGTGAAAAAACTATGTTGAGTAGTATCACACAAGAGGCTTAGGCTCTGCTGGCCCCAAACAACCTTTCAGACTGTAATTTAGGGGCTAATTCACAGTAATAAAGAGTAAAGGTGGTATGTCTGAGGTGGGCTTCCCCAGGACACAGCAGAAGAAGAGAAGAGCAGTTCTGGGAGTCCCTAGGATGGGCAATATTTAACCCAACTCTGCTCTTAGCATCTTAAAATCTTAACATACCCAAAACATCAATGTATCTGGAATTTCCTCACTATTTCAAAGGCAAAAAAAACCCCAACCACCACCAATAAGAGTTCCCAGGTTGTATGAAACAATTTTTTTGCGAGTTTTAGATGCAAGTTCCTTTGCATGAGCTGATTTAAGAACGTATTGTTCATAATGTAACCACAGATCCATGGAAGGTCCTCTCCTTCATTAGTCTGCCCCGTGGCAGGGTCAGTTCTACCCAAATGCTGCTTGCAAGTGTGCCACTTGCTTATTCTTTCAAAATCAGCAATAGTGGAGATTCCCCAACCTCTCCAGACAGCCTGGTCTTTTGTTCAGGCATCCTCTTAGTGAAAAAATGGCTCCTCTTCCTGAACCTAAAGCCCCCCAAAAGGACATCTTTAGCACATTAGAATTAAAGCAGTTAGGACTGAGAGCACATGGAGGCCATAGCTCCTTCTAGCAGCATTTTACATAGTTAAGGCTCTCAGCATGTCTCTCCTCAGCCTGTTCTTCTCTTTGCTGAAGCAGTCCTTTTGATCTTTCTTCATAGGTTGTGTTTGCCAGACTGACAGGTTCTTGCTTCTGTTTCCTGAACTCTGTCTTCAGCTTCACCTCATCCTCCCTGAGGCCCCTCTGCTTGCTGAGTGAAGAGAGAAGGTCCCTGCCCATGTCCCACATGCTGTATGTCCTTTCAAAGGCTTACCCACCTCCTCCACTGAGGAAAAACATCCTGATGGTTCTTTGTTTCAGTACATTTTTGCCCACAGAGAAGCGTTTCAATTTTGGGTGTCTGAGCCCCGACCATTCAGCAATTTGGATCTTCTACAGAGTCCTCCTGTCAGGTTTTAACTGCAAGGTGAGGGGGATGATCCACACTGGAACAACCCTGTGCAAGCAAATATTAGTGCTGCTGACAGTGTCACTGCTGTACCCCTGGGATGGGGGTGGAGCAAATTCCATCCTGAAAAACATGATGGAGAGGCTCTCTCCCTACCATGGCCTTCAGTGCTTCTCCTGGAGCACCCACCATTCACACTCTTTGGGGGTCAGATCCTGCCTTAGGATCAGTCCTACACAGACCATCTTCCCTGTGAAACCAACTCATCAATGAACAAAGATAGAACTCATAAACTCACATCTACTAAAACGAACCAAGGAGCAAGTTGGGACCAAATATTTACCTACTGTTTGGGGTTTGTTTTCTTAGAGAAAAAGAAACAACTCCAAGCAAAAGCTTTTGTATTCCAAGCACTTCTGCAGAGCTAGGAAATAAAGCAAAAAAGCAGCTTCCTGCAAAAGGTATGTCTGTTATCGATCAGCACCTTCCCCAGCATGACACTGAATGAACTTGTCCAACAAATAGACCTGGAAGAAAAAAAAGGGAGAAAAAGTGCCTAACAAGCCTTAAACCTCTGATATTCAATGTATTAACATTTAATGATGAGCTATTAATAATGAATGCAGCCAGGAAGAGAGGAGAACAGCATTAGAATGGCCTTGAGATTCCTAGTTAGCCAGTTTTCTCTGCAGAGCTGGGAAAGAAGAGGGCCACTTCCAAAGGATGAGAAGGCTCCTATGAGGGACAGCTGGAAGCAGCAGGCTGCAGCAGGCTCTGTGGGTTGGGGAAATTGGTAGAAGAGTGTTTTAAGTGTTTCTTTCATTAAAAGCTGAACTGGGGGTGAATTGCACGCATGTCTTGTAAAGAAAAGATGCTCAAGAATTCCAAGACCTTGAGTATAGTGTAGGGAATTGGCGTCATTTCCTCGCTGATGGTGATTTCCTGTGTGAAAATAAATGTCTCCCTGTGACTCCCACCCCACATGGTGTGTGCACAGAAATCCAGTCTCCTACCTCTTCGGTCAGATTTTGGGAGCCGATGTTCCCATGGCAGTGGCTGATGGGACAGACAGAGCCGGGGAAGTGGTGAATGTTACACCTTGAGCGTAAACAACTTGATTGCCCGTTCACTTCCTAGTAACGCTGTCTAGGCCATTTCCTTTGGTGGCTGCATTAGCCAGCATGATTCAAGTGAAGATGCAGCACATCTGTGACTTCCCTTTCCTAGTTTCCAGGCCAACTGCCTTATCAAAGAGAGGAATGGAGTTGATTAGACACGGCCTGTTTTTGTAAGCCCATAGCAGTGGCTTTAAGGCTCATGTGGGCCTTTAATATTAATTAATGCTGTATTTGGATGTTCCCCTAAATATTAATAGTAGGTTCTCTGGTCCTGTGGGACCTCTTCTGCCCCCTGGAGTTTATACTGTCGCTCACTGACAACCATTTGATTAGTTTCTTGAAGGCTTCAGAGTAAATTTTAACTTGGTCCTGCTGACTCTGGATTCCTCTCAGCTCTCTTAACTGTTGTTTAAGCTGTTCTCTTCCTCATCTGGCCTGTATTTCCTGTCTCTGGTTCTTACTATGAAGCGTGTTAATAAGCATCTGGATGCCATTAACATGTTTTGAGAGAACAGAAGCAGGATAAAAAGTAGAAATTGAAAGCAGATCCTACATAGAAGTAAATCTGTGTTCTTTTGTGTTTGCTTCAGGAGCAACCTCCCAGCAGAAGACATCTTTGCATCTTTCTTGTACTTGTGAAACAGCCAGACTAATATCAGTCAAGTAAGTACAAAAACACAGTTTGGACAAGGTTGTTGCCATGTGGTAATAAGAAATACTTCCACAGGATCCAGGAGGTGTTAGAAAGAGCCTGGGTCTGGTCATCTCAAAACACCCTGTCCCAGTAAGCATTCCTCTTCTGGCTCTGCGAGCAGGGAATAAAAAGGGGCAGGACATTAGAGTGCTGATCACTTTTCTCCTTGCTTTTCAGGGCTGGGTGAATCCACGGAGCATATCTGAGGCTCTTTTGAAAAGTCACCAGCAGATGAAGTAATTTGAGGCCTCACCCACACCACAGTTTATTCAGCCAGCTGCGTAGGTCTCTTAACAGAGGTGCTTTTTAATGCAGCATGTCAAGCACTGAAAAATGTCACTTTGATTTTGACATACTCCCCACCAAGAATGATGTGTTTTCTGTTATGCATTGTTGTCAAGGTGAAGAAATGAGTTAGCGTGGATTTTTAATTGCTTTGATGTTGAACTCTGATATAGGCTGGAAGGGAAACATCACCTTGGATGAATAATGAGGAGGTGCAAGAGCTGATCACCCTCTGGTGAGAAGCCAGGCTGTGCAAATGCAAGGAGATGATTTGAAGTGCTGTTTCTATCTCTACTTGCTTTGAATCAGTTGCTCTGTTCCTACGGAGGCTTCTGCTGGCAGCTAGCAGACACCAGGAGACAAGAAAAGATTTGTCTGAAATCCATGTACTCGTCATTTCTGGAAGCCTGGGGAAAGGCTGCCCTCTGCTGTCACGCAAAGCGGTTCCTGGAAATACGTTTGACCTAAATCAAATCACAGCAGTCACACTGAAGCTGTGATGAGCTCAGGGCAACAGCAGGGTAAGACAAGCAAAGACGAACTGTGCGCTTAAAAACCTGGTGATGCTTTCCACACAGATCCCTCTCCTAATAATGGCTGTTACCTACCATGCCCTTAGAGGAAGAGAATCCTCCCTGTGGTCCCCACCTGCTTTAATCCCTGCAACTTCCACCCAAGGTCAAAGACAGAGGACTGAGGCACTATTTAGTAAACTGCTGGCTGGGTGAGCCTGCAGTGAGGGGACAGGGTGCTGCTTCCTCTGTTTAATCTAGGCATCCACATCATTCTACAGCCTCTCAGTTGTAGAATTTTAAAATGCAGAAAGGTGTGTGTTTTTCCTCTCAGCAGGGTGTGTGTGTGAGAGAACTTGGCCAGTGGCTGTACCCTCTACCCACAGATCTTGCAACCTAGAGCAGAGCAAAGTCTCAAAACATCTATAATGCCAGGCCTTTATCTCTGATCTTTAAAACAAAACCTGTACTGAACCCTGTGGTATCTATAATCTAATTCTGATCTCTGAAAGTCCATAAGATCCCAGCCCTGCTTCCTTGGTACCTTCTTTAGACATCACCAGCTTGATCTGCTTTTTCTGTACTTTTGTTCTCACTCCACACCATCGCTTGCTTTGAAACTGTACATTTTGACTCACAAGTAATCTCAGAAGCAAGAGCTTTTTCCTTGCCTGAGGTGCTGCTCAGACGAGGCTGTTTCCCATTACACTTTCCTGAAAACATCCCACTAGAATCCCTCCTTTTGTAATGTTGGGGTGGCAGTGTCCAGATTCAAAGGGAGCACTGCACATAACAAAGCTTGCCTGGAAAGCTGACATAAAAAAAGCCAGAGCCCTTGATGACTCAGGTATTAATGTACTCCATCACATTAAACTGCTGTGTGATAAATTGGGCTCAATCCAGATACAGAAGAAAGAGCTTTTAATTTTACGCAGCCTCTTTACTGGAGACAGAGAGAACCAAGAAGAAACTGCGTGAAATGTAGCCACATATGCAGCATGTCTAACGTGCTGAGGAATGACTTAGAGCCAGGAGGAGCATGGAGGAATATGCACCAGAGCATTTAGGAGCAACAGGAGAGACTTGGCATCCCAGTTTTATGGGTTGTCCTTAGGTTATGACAGTGTCTTCATGGAGTCCATGAAGAAACTGTCCTAGAAAGAGCCATGTCAGGTGGTGGCCCATGAGTGTAGATGTAGGCCAGTCATGTCTTCTCTACACAGGTCTGATCCTGAGCTATAATAGTTAGCCTTTGGTTGACATTATAAAAATAATCTTCAAAATTGTCATCTGTGTTAATTTTTAGAGCCAGCAATGTTGCCCTATAAAACTGCCATCCCACTCTGCATCTTCCTAAGCTCCTGTCTTGAAAGGTTTCTCGTGGCATTGAGCACCACGCTCCACTTACACAAGGCATGGAAATATCTTCCCTGCTATTGGCATGAAAAATTCAGTCTTAATATCACTTCACATCACTTACAACAAGAAGAGCAGAAACTCTCCATCTGCTTTCTCTGCAGTCTTCATTATTTTACATATTTCTTTTATATCCCTTGCTTCCTCCAGGGAGAGCTTTTCCTCGAAGTTTGGTTGTTCCTATCATTGTTTAATGCTGCTCTTTTAGAGACAAGATTACCCACTACACTCAGGGTTCCTAGGGGACTTGCCCTCTAATTACATTTAATCACTCTTTTCCCTCATATTCCCTATGGATCGCAGTACCTTCCTAATTTTTTCACTTGCAGTACAAGCCAAGCAAAGGTTTTCTATGGAAGTTTCTGAAAGCTAGTGGTACCAGGACCCTGTAACCAAGGACCCTGTAAAACACTATAGCATCCCAAGAAAGGAGCCCAGATATTCCTGGAGATAACCCAGCTGCTACAACAGTTGGCTGCTGGTTCTGCCACTGAGCAGTAATAAGCATTTCCTTACTTTTTATTGTCTCTTGCTCTCTCTCGTATCTGGGAAAACATTGAGCTACTTTGTTCTTTTTACTGTTTATTTTCCACAGCACAAACCCCACTGTTTCCCATTTCCTTCCCAGGAAGGCTCCACAGAAGACTCCTGAACCGGTGTGAGTGTAGGAAAAAACCCCGTCATGTTTCTGTTGTTTTGCAAGAATGCCAATTTAACTCATGTAGCTGAAAAAGTAGCAGTAGAAATATTTTCCTGGCTAAAACTAATTGGGACTGTACTTTTTCCCTTAGAGACTCTCTGCAGGACTATGTCCCACATGCCCAGGAGTGTTTGTTGGTTTATGTCACCCGGGCACTGTAGCGCTGGCAGCGCTGAGTCGCGGCTGTCCTGCAAAGCTGACGTGGCCCTTGGCAATCAGTAGGAAGCAAAGATAACTGAAATGCCACCATAAAAGCAGACTTTAGGGACAGAAGCTGTACTTGAAGGGGCAGATCAAGTGAACTGTGGTTTGCTGACTCACAATTCCCTCACCTCACCAGCCCTGCTGGTAAAGCAATGGCTGCTCTTACCCGCAGAGATCCGTCAGCACATTCAGACGACAGCTCACAAGCCCAGCCATTCCACGTGCCTTGGGGAGGTTTCTTATGCTTTAAACCACAGCCTTTCTTCTCAAAGTCTCTAGAAATCACCCACTGAGTATCCTACGGTCCAGAGGGGAGGAGATATCTCAGGCTGGACTGGTGTTGTCACTGCCACCACGGGATTTAGCTGAAAGGTGACAGTCAGAAAAGCAAGCAGCAGGAGGTAACTGCTTGGCTGTCACCCTTTCCTTCTGATCCACAACTATGATGCAGCACTAGTTTATTTTTCTCAAGGGGAACAGAGGGCTTTGCTGTTAATACAAAATGCAGCAGAACAGTAACAATATTCAGCTCAGAGAGAACGTCAATGAAGCATAAGGTAGAAAATCAAACAGTTTGTTACTTTCCCTGTGTGAGCAGATAACAAGACTCTTTTCATTGCAACTGGAAAATATTAAAGGTCATGGGAGGGTGCATGGCTAAAAGGTCACTTTGAGGGTATGGCTTTCCCGTGTGTCTCTGACACAATTAATCACTGGATTTGAATGTACCTCTCTGGTGCAAGAGAAACACAGACCTGACGTTTTCAGCCAGATCAGGGCTTCCTGGGCAAATGTCAACTATGGGGTAAGCCCAGCTCTACATAAAGGACATTTCATGCTAAACCACTGATGCAAAATTTCTTTTTAGAGCTGCTCTCAGTAATCAACTGAGATGAACCCGGCAGGGTATCTCCCTGACTCAGTGAAGATGCTTCAAGACCAGTGATGTGAACCTCACCAGCTGAGCACTGAGGTCAGTCCTGCATGACCGGACTTGGCTCTGGCTCAGTTTGCTGACCAGGACCCAAACACATTGCAGCAGCAAGTGGATCAGTCCATGATTCATACAAGGGAGGCATGGAAAATAGTATCCACACTGCAGGATTGGCTTTCAGCCTCAGCCTGACCCATAGGGCTGGAAAGGGGAAACTTGGTTTGCCACTAAGGCTGTGGGAAGGGCTTTCCCTTCAAAACCAGTGTCTGTAGTTAATAATCACCCACAGCTGCTTCTCTGCTGGGGATTCCCTTTCTTTTTGCCTCTCCCTTCTGATCCCCTCCCATCTGTCTCTTTCCTAATGGAAAGTGGTTATGTAGATACTCCCAGGTTCAATTCCAGGTTCAACTCTCAGACTACTGAGAGCAAACAATGAACACGATTTGGGCAAATCCAAACTTTCCGACTCACTTGTGAGTGGTTGCAGAAGCCATGGAGACACCTCCAGCCAGCTGGCAGCAATGCCGAGGCAGGAATGTTATCCCTAATCCACGCGGCTGAGGACACTCCTCTGGTAAAACAGTAAGTAACATAAAGGAGAACGGCAGTAGGACAGGGCCAACACCACCTCCCTCCCTCCCACAGCCTCTTCGATTTCCTCGACTTTATCCACATGACCAAATCCTGCAAACTCAGTCTTTCCGCAGTCTGGATCGATACACAGTGATCAGTTTTACCTTATGTTCATGATCTCTCACTTTATTGCTGCTGTGTCAGGTTTTAGGGATTAGAAGACAGACAGACGCCAACTAATGTGATCCCCAAGGGAAAAAAAAAAAAGAAAAAACAAGAAAAAAACCCCAAACTACCATGTTTTGCCCACGAGGAGTGTGTCAAATGCGTGTCTGCACTCTGAGCACAGCGGAGGCTGTAAGGCACAAAGAGATTTCTGCCAGGTAGTGGAAAACATGCTATGAAAATATTGTGAGTGACGTTTGCAGGTTGCTGGAGGGAAATTCCCATTGGCTTCCTAACAAGCATTTAAAATTTAACATAGTTTATTTTTTTGACAGCTTTTGCTGTTCCAGCTTCCAATAAAGTCTGTTTGATCTGTGCTGAGCTGATAATAACTCTGGAAAGCCAAGGAGTCAATTTTGAAGAAAAGAAACTACATCTTTATTTTCTAAAGCTTGTCTATGAAAGGTATAAAGGATGCACATGCAGCAGTGGTGGTGACGACCACTGACACTGAAGGCCAAAGTTATAAAGTAATAGTAATAATAAACAGGTCTTTCTGTCTGGTAGTGTCACATTTTCTGCTCTTTAAACTCATCCTTTTGAAGGGCAAACACTGGTCAGGTCAGACACATCTCCCAAGGAAGTCCAGGAGTCCCTGTGACTCTCGAGCACCTGATCTTGGCGACACTCATTTGGGGTTATCTGCTGAGTCTGCAAAACAAATTGTACCCAACAAGTGTCTGCCAACATAACCACCGAGGAGCAAAACAACATCCTCCGCCCAGTCTGTCTGGTGTCAGCACAGGGGCAGACACAAACATGACTTAGTGAGCCACAAGCCCAGGCGTGACCCCACGAATTTCCACACACATCCATTTACACAGCCCACGGCCACGTGCTCACACGCTTCTGCCATTTCACACACCGAGAATCGCTGCTGTTAATCAGAATCTCCCTGTGCCACCACGGCCGAGGATTTAATCATTGTCTAAGGCACGACCAGGCACGAGGCTGCTGTCGCTTAACTGTGACCTAACAGCGTCCCCGTATTTCAGAATCTCCTGTGGCCTGATGAAGAACTAATAAATATAAATCTGAATAACGCTGGCTGTGGAGCAGCACCCATCGTCCACCCTGGGGACGATGGCTGGTGCTGCAGCTGTGGATCACCGAGGGGGGGGATCTCACCAGCGGGACGGCGGTGGCACTGACGGGGGGTCGGGGTGAGAGCTGCACCTGTGGGTCACTGATGGGGTTCACTGGCGGGGGCTCTCATAGCAATGGCTCACTCGCAGAACCCCCCAAACGGCGGCGCCTCCGCCTCAGACACCGCCTCATCCCCTCATCCCACACCCAGCCGACCCCTCTCCCGAAGGGGCGGAACCGCAGCCCCAGCGCGGCCCCTTCCGCCGGCCGCGGCCGCGGCTCCTCCCCCGGGCGGTGGCAGAGGCGGTGCCTGGCTCTCTCCTCCCTCCTCCCGCTGCCGCCGCCGCCCGGGCCGCTTCCTGCGCCGCCCTGCGCGGGGGCACCGACGTGTCGCGGCGGAGGAGCCGCGCTAGGCCGCGCATCCCGCCCGCCGCCGCAGGTGAGGCAGCGGGGCCCGCCCGCTCCACGGCCAGCCCGCCCGCCCGCCCTTGGCGCCGCAGGTGCCTCCCGCCCCCGCCCGCAGCCGGGGCTCCCCCCGGGGGAGCGGCCGGGAAAGTTTAATTTCCCCGGGGCGCCCCTTTGTGTGAGCGGCGCCGGCGGCCTGGGCCGGGTGGCGGGGCGGGCGGCGTGAGGGAAGGGCGGGCGGCGGGGGTGGCTGCCCGCTTCTCCCCGCTTTTCTCTGCCCTTTTCCTGCAAATCCACGTTCTGGATTTCCATGGTAACCCCCCGGCGGGGAGCGGGCGGTGGCTGGGAGCGGCGCCGGGTGTGTTTGGAGGTGCCGGTGGGAGGCCGGGCCTCCCTCATGTGGTCGCTCTCCCCCCGCAGGTCCCCAGCCCCCGGCAGCATTCCAGGCGATGCTACGGGGACAGATATGACGACGGCCTCCCGGAGATACTCCCGGCGTGTTCTCCCCAAGGTATGGCCGGCTCCTGGCTTTGGTTTAGAGCGAGTGTTTTGGGGTTTCCTCTGTAACGCTGGCGCATGGCAGCAGGAATGGGATAGACTGGGCTGCGGAGCGCTGAAGGGTTTGTTGGTTCCATAAGCCATTTAGGATTGCGATGGTTCCCGGGTTTGTAGATGATCCTAAAATTGTGTGCACGGGCAAATGTTATTTCTTGCTTTCCCTTACTGTAATTTTTCAAGCACAGTATGTCCTGTTGAGAGAAATACCCATATATGTGTGTAAAATACCAACCTTCTGCACGCTCAACCAAAACTTTCCCTCTCCGACTGTCTGGTTTAGGCCTTAGTATGTTATTGGTTCTCTTTTCCTTCTCTGCTTTTCTTATATTCTCTAAATACTTAGGGTTTTCTCTTATGTGACATCGAGTGTACATCAAAATAATTATTGGACTTCAGACTTGCACATGTGGGTTTTTTGAGATTTTTCAGGCACAGGTAGTGTCTTTAGTGTGTTACCTGTACCCTGTCTGATGAAGCTGTGAATGAGAAGTCCTATGGACTTCCTTGCAGCTGTGCTATAACGTGCTTTGCAACCCTGTGAAGAAACACTCTTACTAAAAACCTGACTGTAGTACATTAATTGTTGTAGTGGCTGCAGTAATTACTACTTTTGCCTGAGAGTCAGTGTGACTCTTGGCCAAACTGTAGTATAGGCAAAAGCTATAGTTCCCTTGCAGTTCTTTGGGGATAGGATAGTGCTTCTGTTGGTTAGGAAAACAATGCCTAAAATGGACTAACAGACAGGAGATCCATGGCTGTTTAAGCTAAAGTCAGTGTGCATCATGTAGGCAGCCTCACAGTGGGGTCAGAAAGTTGCACACCAAGGAGCATCTCTACCTTTGCCATCTGATTTGCCAATAACAGGACCTGTCCTGAGTGTCCCTGTGTCTTCAGTACCATCTTCCTCTGTAGCAGGAGTCTGGTGTGTGTGTTGGAATTTTGCCTTGTTGACAGCACAAACCTCATGGGAGGAGAAGAGTATGTACATTTCCAAGGTTGAAGGCGGATATTGTTTGCCTGGAAGGTGTCAGGAGGCACTAGAAAGAGTGGAGGAAGCAGACTGCAGACTTGCTCTTTGGCAGCTTAGGTGGGAAGAGGTTGGGAAACGGAATCATGTATATATTATTTCTTCTTTTGGGGCAGCAACTCTGTGTAGAAGCCACTTCTGCTTTTCCTTTTCAGACTTTGGGGAAACGAGGAGCTGCGAGTCTCTTAAGAAGAGAGAAGGGCAACAAACATCATATTATCCTTCCAGTTGGGAGGCTCAGTTTTCTTTTGGTTTATTTTTTCTTTACACTTTGTTTATTCTTGGTCTTATTTTATGAATGGAACAGAAAAAGCGAGTGGATGAGCATAAATGTGGAGGCTCTACCTACATGTTTCTGGGGCCTCATGTGATTAAGTCCAAAGAAATATTTACTGCCACATCTAAGATTTGTCTTCCCCATATTTTTAACTTTTTGCACCCACTTCACCTAGGTGCTAGATTTAAAAAAAAAAAAGGAATTGAGTATTCTTTTTAAAAGGTAAAGAACTGTTAATGTTCTGTTAATGTATTTCCCTCGTAGTCAAAAATGACAGATCTATTTACTGATCAGATGTTCTGAAATACTCATATGTAATAGCTGAAATATCCCAGCTTTATCTCTATCAATCTGGTTTTTAAATAAAAAATAAGAAGAGGAGCCGCTTTGGATGTGTGTGGGAGTGTGCTTAAGATGGGTTATTAGAGTTGGAATAGCGTATCTGACACTTTGCAATATGCCAAGGGAGTTCCCACCAGTTTTATGCAGTTGCTGTAAGCAGCAGTGTAAGGCCTTCCATTTGTTTTTTGGCATTCTGGATGTAGCATAACCATACTGGTTTTTAGGTTATAGAATTATTTGTCCTTTGTGTCAGTGGAAGCCATTTGAGGGATGAAAAGGAGGTGATGTGAACAGAGGTGATCGGTCTGGTTTGGCCTTCTGTTGGGCAGGTATTAGTACCACAAGAACTATCAGCAAACATGGGTGGCACACTCTGTTTCTCACCGAGTTGAAGTTTGGATGGCCTTGTTTGCTGAGGACCTGCCCTGTAGAGTGACTTCCTGCCTTGTGCCAGTGGACTGACATCCTGTGTCAAGACTGCTCAGTAAGACTTGATATGGAGTACACTGGGCCTGCTTTTTGATGGTCCCTGGTCTCAGCTTTATGCATGATGTCAAAGGTGTTATGTATTTTAATTTGACTCCTTCATAGCTACTTGCAGTTCAGGACTTGGGTAAGGCTTTGGAAAGATGCAATTCTCGTGAATATTCACATTTTTGAAAGATTAGTTTCAGACGAGCCTAACCCCGCTGAAGACAGCGGGCAGAGAGGCTGCACAGGGAAACTTGCTGTTGGTGCAAATTGCCCTGAGCTTCTGTCAGACTCCTTTTGTAAAGTCAGGACCTCAGTGTTGGGATTTTTGCTGGGGCTGGTGAAATTCTTCTGCCTTTCCTCCACACGTCACTGCTCTGCAGTCTCTGCCTGTGACAGACTTGTAGCAGGAATGCCTGCCGGGGCTCCATGGTCTTTGTTCAGCTGCATGGGCCTCTGTGGAGCTGTAGAAGATGCTCATATTTCACCATTTTCCAAGAGGATAATACACACTGTAATGCTGATGCCTGAAAAAAAAATGAGTACAAAATGATTTCACTCCCATCTTGTGTGAAAGTGGGAGCAACTAACCACAGGCCTTTTCTGGCATATATTTTTACTGCTTTGCTGATTGTTTCTGAATGATTCTAGCACCCCTGGCACAGAAGAACTTGGTGCATAATGACCTAAATAGCTGTAGAAAGGTCTGTTCCTCCAGCAGAGAAGCTGCCTTCCGATTTCAAATTAGTGTTCAGCATTGGAAGCTTGAGTTTCCGGATGAGAGGAAGTACATTTGGTACATTGGGTACATCACAGATGTTTCATGTAATTATTTTATTCAGTACCTGAACAAAAGTGAAATATTACTTTTCCAGATAGTTTGTCTATAAGGAGATAATTGCTTTCCAGTTTTTGACAAAATGTTTACATTTATGTATTATTCTAAGTCACAAGACGTTATTCAGTGATGGGACATTCTTGGGTAATTTTTTTCAGAGGATCTTATTCTTGGGTTTAAAGAAGTGAAGCTCAAGTAAAGCTTTTTTTAGTTTGTGTTTGTTTTTGGGTTTTTTTTTTTATCTGCTGTTGCAATGTCTTCAGCTGGGGAGGGCAAAAGAAACAAAATACAAAATATAATAATATGAAAATCAGATGTTTTATCCTGGCCTTGTAGTCTATCCCTGGTGCTTTTCAGTGAAGATGCAGCTGTCCAGTTCTTTCTCTGGAGTCAGATTACTGTTCTTTCTTCTCTGTTTCCCTGTTTGAGGAGAGCATTTTGAGATGCCCTTATGAAAGAGACAATTTAAGGGGAGGGTGGTGGCATTACTCTTTAAGCTATTCAAGTGCTCTTGCTTTTCCACAGTCCCCATTATGCAGTTTGCTGGGAAAGTGGCACAGTCTGAGGAATTACAGAATCTGCTGGATCGTAGCAGCACATGTGGCTAAGCAGGGCTGATGAGAAAGGCAGATAACTCATACACAGCTTCCTTGTTGGGTTGCTTTCATCCCAGCAAGACTGATCTGTGTGGTCGTCACTCCTGCTAACTTTGCAGAGAAGTTCACACCCTCAGTGTGAGAACAGGAGATTTGGGATACTATTTGGATGCGCAAAATGCACTAAAATACACGTGTGTTTATGAATACAAATATATGTATATTTATTAGGCTTTCAGAAAGGCCAGGCTGACACAGGCTCCTTTCCAGGTTGTGTAAAGAGGTTTGATGTTGGAGTGTGCCCCAAATGTAGATGCCTTGCCCTGGGGACAGGTCACAGGTGTCCTCTTACTCCGGCCTCATCATCCCCCTGACAGTCATCTGCTTCCTAGTCTGGAAGCCCAGGGTGGAAGTAGGTTGTTCAGAAAGAGCTTGGCTTAGCAGAACAGCTACAGCTCATTCTCTGAAACTGCTTCAACATTTCTGCTCCAAGCTAATCTTCTCAGCTCCTCCTCTGAAATAGGGATGTCTGTCTCAGGGAAGTTTCAGCCTGAGGAATTATTAGCTGGTTGAAAAAAAAACCTGAAAGCTTGTGTTAACACAGTTTGGTTCACATTGTCTTGCAAAGGTGGTGTGTACTTTGCTCGTGCCATGACTTCCCTGTTACGGGGTA
Source organism: Neopelma chrysocephalum (assembly GCF_003984885.1). Lineage (NCBI taxonomy): Eukaryota > Metazoa > Chordata > Aves > Passeriformes > Pipridae > Neopelma > Neopelma chrysocephalum. The sequence goes on along the minus strand of NW_020897762.1, from coordinate 871,435 downwards.
AATCCTGCTGATGTAGCAAAAAGAGCTGCATAATAATAGGTAGGGAAACCTAAACTTTTGAGGACAGAGTAAATACGTTAGATCAATAACAACATGCTATTGGCTGTTGAGGCCCTGGAAGGAATCCCTTGTGCATTTTTCTCCTTTAGTTACGTTTCAGGTATAAGTATCTTTGGTATTTATGATGTCTTCTAGAAGAGGTGAAATAGTTTGCTTTAGCTTAATTTGTGTGTGGCTTCTGATGGTTTTCTCTTCCAAAGGGTGTTGGATAACCAGAACAGTACTTGCAATGTTTTCATTTCACCCTGTTGTTGCCAAAGCCATGAAAAGCAGCAGGGACTTTCCCGTGCCATTTGTGTCCACAGAGAAACTTCTCCTGCCTTACTTTTGGGATGCAGAGTGTACCTCTTCAAAAGTACCTGCTGGTGTCCAATGGGCACACAGTGGACCATGTGGAATACTTAAAGGGAAGCTTGCACAGTATTGTATGGTCTTTCCCTTGGGTGCTTAGTGTCTCTTCTCCAATATGACTGCTTTTGAAGCCGAAGTAAAGTTTGGAGAGCAGGTTCTAGAAGTGTCTGAAGAGCTGAAGCTTATAAACTCCATGTTCCTGGGTGTCCCTTGAAGTACCAGCTAGCTTATCAAAACTGCCAATTTAAGTTGAAGGTATTACTAGTGGGCTGTAGATTTATTTTCATTTGGGAGGGAGAGCGCAGAGAAAGGAGAAATATGAGTTTATTTAATGCATAAATGGAGACTTCAGGCACCTTGCAGGGATTATGCTGGCTTAATAAATTCTAATTTGCATTGTTAATACAAATTAAAGCTTTACAAACCAAAGTATGCACACGTGAAAATTCCCGGTAAAAATTATTTACTTGTGCAAAGCTGTCACCTTAAGTAGGAAATAGGAAATTGGTTGATAATGCTAATTAAAAACTACCCAAAAATAAGGAAATATGAAGTTAGTATCCATGAATAGACAAGGCTTAGTTTGCACCTTTTCTGATAAGGTGTTCATATTGTGATAGTACTGGATGTTTCGGTAGCAAAGACTCACCATCATAAACACAAAGCATGTGGATAACACTCGGAATATGGAGAGACAGTTTCCAAAGAACTTTGGTACAAGTCTTAATAGTTGGAAAAACAAGCACACGCTGCAGAGTTACGGCTGCCCTGGGCAATTACTTCTGAGTAATACACTTGGTTGTTTGTTGTGTTCTCTTCTAACAGCTGAAACCTCGGGTGTGAAACTCCAGAGTCAGAGCGTAGTCATCACAGAAATAACTTCTTAAGAGTCATGTGATTAATACATTACTAACTGCACAGATCTTCTGTTTTGCTGACTGTACAAGTATCCAAGCATGTGGTTATTACTTTCGTCATGGCAGTCGTTTTATTCCATGCTGTGAGTTGTACAGCTGTGTCATATCGTAGCTGCTGAGCGTGTTATTGAACAAGAATGCTTTTAAAGAGGAAGCTGTAAGATGAAAGGTTACCCTTCATGTGTTCAGACTGTAAGAAAACTGTAAATTCAACTCATCAGAGATATTTTCATTGTTGCCACGGTTCATTTGGTTTAACTTCAGCGATATTAAGTCATTACAGTGACAGTGTAATTTAATTTTAACTAAGGAAATTAATACATTGTGTACAAAATAGATGTAATGTATTTGAAGGCATGTTGTAACTAAACCCATTATCGTGGGCTCCAGGTTCCATCATTACTCTTGTATCTAACCTCTAAAGTTGTTTTTTTTTAATTGTCTTAGTTTAATACACATTGCTAGACAAAATATGTGTAACTTATGGTGATTACTGGAGAGAACACAGTTTATGTAACACATAATTGTATACAATTTAAATACTGATGCCATGAAGTTACACGGTTGCATATTCTTACTGTGGCCATATGTTCTTCTGAGTAAGAGACTCGTGGGGAGTCACCATTTCATAACTCATTCTGCACAGTTTGTGCAGTTAACTGCATTTATCTGCCTTTCACTTGCAAGGGAAGTTGAATGAGTTAAAATATTCTGCAGCAGTTCTGTTCTGTGTTAACATTGCATTTCATTTGTTTTGGTACGTTTAAATCAGCGAATTTATATATTATTGCAAATTTTAAAATGTTGATTCAGGAGGCTGGTTATAGGTTCATTTGTCTATAGAATGTTTTGTAGTGGAGCACAAGAAACAGCTGTTCTGTTGGTGAACAAGTGAAACTTTTCCAGCTGTGGGCAAAGTTAGTGCACAGAGAAGGGTTTGGGTGTAGGGCAGGATTTTTGTCTTCTTATGGACTTGGCAAATACTCCTTTCTGATTTGAATTTAATTCAGGCATTATTGTCCATTTTTCTTTCTCTCTTTGAAGCTACACTTCCTTGCCTAATTTAAGGACTGCATTTTAAGGAATGCCTGGTTTGGGGCAGTACAGATGGATTTATTCCTGTGCAAATGTGGCTGTTCATTGAGGTCAATTATCCATAAGGTCCTGACTTATGAGGATACTAGAATAGCTGTTAACTATGAATAATTTAGTACAGCATCAGATTGCGTGCCACTTAAGAAGGCCTCTGCCTGTGAAGCCTTATATCTTGTTGAAATCCACTCAGTAGTATGGAGGTTACTGCTTGCACTGATATTTTATTGTACTCCTTTCGTTCTATTTTAAGATTTGTCAGTGAATATTTTATGGTGATAAGTAACAAAAATATCTGTGCAAGAGTAGGTATAGTTTGTTTTTGAAAAGCTGAGGTATTGAGCTAGACTTCAGTCTTAAACTGTCTTCTAAATTTATTTTTAATCTTTGACTAGCATAATTGAGTTAGCATTTTCTCCACTCAGATTTATGTAGTTGAGACAATTCACATCCTAGACAGTCCTTTTAGGTGGTACTTCTTTGTGGGGAAGGAGCAAGGCTTAATGAAAGACTTGCTAGCAAGAGTACAAGATTTCAGTGCTTTCTACAAATTGCCCTAGTTGCTCATACATCTGGCTAGAGCAGACTGTGTCTCATATTACAGAGCCTTTTACAGGAGAAAAACTGCAAATACAGCACTCTGAAGCAGTTTTCCAAGTGCAGATAAATTTACTGTATGCCTTTGGGAGACTTGGTCATTGCAACAGAGCGCTGGATGTGTTTTTTAAGAATGCTAAAATGACAGGGTTTTGTCATAATATACTAGATTTTTCACAAAACCACCCCAAAACATCCAGGAAGAGCTTCATGAAGAAAGAAGTTGCTTTGGAAATGTCAAGGGAAGAACATAAAAATATGAACATGCAATAGAAGTAGTAGAGAAAAAGGAGGTTTGGGGGCTTTTTGTGGAGAGAGACCAATGCTATATGATATTTAAGGAAGATCTGTCATGTCTGGAAAGGTTTTTTTCTCTATTTCTGACTGTTGCAATTCTCTATGTCAGCCAGTAGGGTTTTTTTACTATCGGCCTCTTCATTGGGATGCTCTATTACAGCTGTAGTTATATATCTTAACTGGTCTTTAGAATTGTTCTGTAGGACACTTTCAACCTCATTCAGAACGTAGAACTTTTTTTTTCTCTTCCAAATGGGATTTGCTGTAATGTGTGTGATGCTGTTAGAATCTGACAGGGTGAGGTACAGTCATCCCTTGGTGCCTCCTTCAGTGATTGAAGATAAAATAGGCCTTTTATCTTTCTGTGCTCCTTCACAGGGTAGTAAGTAATTTAGGTGTCCATTAAGGGTTGATAGTTAAATGCTAAGATCTTGCTGGATGCATTTAATTTCTCCTTAAAGGCGAGGATCCAGATCGGTCCCTTTGAACAGGCTCTCTTTGAACTGTACATTATGGGGGTGTTTAAGGGTTTTAATAAACTCTCAAGCCTCTTATAGTTCTGCATTTTACTACTGACTGATACTTTGATGGAAATGCAGTTTTGTTTACAGATGGAAAGAACTCATTAAGTTCAGCCCTGATGTAAATTTTTTGAGGCTGTTTATTTTTAAATTGGAAGCCTAAAATTGAACTGAAAATTAGTGGGACTTTCCTTGCTCTGAAGCTTTTAATCTATGTTTTAATTGTCTTGTCTGTGCAAATACTTTTTATGGTGAAATAAACTGTAGTTTACTAAGCAACCATGAAAAGTTGCATTATCAATTTTTCTGATTCAAGTTCCAAGTTTCCTGATATTTGACAGGAAATTCTACTGTGAATGTGTGCACTATGGCTGCAGTAACTATGGCAAGAAAGCAAGAAGTACCTGAAAGACTTTTTTTTTTCTTTTTAATATAACATTTTATTGGTGCTGTGCACAAGAACAAGCTCTCCTCCAAATCTAGAGGTGTGGGAGGAACAGACTATGAAGTTATATTCTGCCTTTTATTTTTATGTTTAAAATAAACTTTCTGCTGTTGTTGTTGAAATGTGCTAGTTGAAGTATTGCAGTTAAAAAAATACTGGAGTGTCATTGTTTTGCTACAGTGTGTCAGCAGAGCCTTATTAAAGCCTTGATATTTATTGTTTCCTATTTAGCTTTTATCAAGTGGTGATTTTATGCAATGGCATCAAGCCACAGTTCTTCACCAGTGCCTCAGTCAAACAGCAGCGATGCTTTCTTTAAAAAAGAAATGGATGCCACGAAACGCTTTCGCCCTGTGCAGTCACTGCCTGATGTGTGTCCCAAGGAACCCACAGGTAATGTTGGTGTGCAGGGAGAGTGAGAATGAAGTTAAATTTGCTAACCTGTTTGCAGTTGTTCAGTCAGTGTTTGTCGTAGTGGGCGTAGTGTACTGAGCCATGGTCATATTTGTCCGAGTGTGCTGTAATTCTGCTTTATACCACCCAGTGTCCCTTTGGAGCAATAGGAGAGACTTCCTTTTTGCAGCTTGTTTTAAGATGGTCCCATTATAGATGGGATGTGATTCCACATTGCAGCTGTAGTCCATACTCCATGCAATAAGGGGGTATAGTCTTTCAGAGCCTGCAGCAGATGTGTCCAGTGTGCTTGGAGTCTGGCTGCATTACTTCTGTGAAACGTCCCAGCCCTTCTGCACTAGGAAGCAAGACACTTGTCTGTAGTACTGTTATAAGTCTCTAGTGCTGTCATAAAACCAGGTTTTGGTCACAGTTCCAGCTGCTGTGGTGCACTAAAGCTTAGTTTATAAAACTGAGTAGGTGGGGTGGGATCTTCAGAGTTATAATATATAATGCTGATGAATTGCAGCTGTCATTCTGATCAAGTTCAGAATATTGAAAATCTGTTTGTGGCTTGAATTTTTTCTCTTCAGTAGAAACTAATGCTGTTGAACTAAATATATTTGAGTGTCAATACACCAGTACTGTGTTCGAAACTTGTGTTGGCTAATGTGATGCAAGTTGAAGTGTTGCCGAAGAATATCATCTGTCTTTTGCATAGATAATGCTAATCCACTATGTAATTGGGAAAACATGGCTTAAGAACCACAGTTTAGCAAAAACTACAGCTTTGTTTCTGACCTTAACAAACTGTCTTGTCTTTTGTGCTGCAGGCGATCCGAGTAACTTATGTGACAGCCCATCTCTAGTTGTGGATCAGCAAAGATGGACTATTTATCATTCCAAAGTCAATCTCCCAGCAGCACTAAATGATCCTAGGTTAGCAAAAAGGGAATCTGATTTCTTTACAAAAACATGGGGAGTGGACTTTGTGGACACTGAAGTCACGCCTTCATTCTACCTCCCACAGATCACCAAGGAACATTTTGCATTATACCAACAGGAAATCACTCCGGTAAGAATGCCCAGGTAGATGCACATAGTGCTAGGGACCAGAAAGATATCCTTCTTCTAATTAGAATGTCCCTGCTATTAGCCCATCATACAACTAGCTGATAATTAATTTGCTTTTTGGTGTTTGTTGGGTCTTCATTAGATGTTTCTTGTTTTATAATCTCAGTATCCATCATGTGGAAAATGCTGTCTGAATTGTCCCGAGCCAATTTCATATTTTTTTTTTTTTTTTTTTTAGTTTCTGTCTCTGAATACTGAGCTCTGCACCAAGGCTTACAGTTCATATTTATTCTTTCTGATTCAGAATCCTTTTTTCCTGTGAGAATTGTTTAATGATTGGGCTCTACAGTGCCAGCATAGCATTCTCAGACTTTTGGGTCAAATGACTACATGCTGCAGCATGTAGGGTTGAAGATACTTTCTTAAGAATCGTCAGTCTAAACATTTAAACATTTATACATGAAGTTCTTAAACTATAAATAGGCCTATTGATGATTTCTTTTGTAACAGGAAGGTTTAAGCTACATCTAAGGACACCAGGACCAGTAGGAGACTTCTACAAACTCTTAAAATACAGGTGTCAGTAAGTATGTAGTATTCTTTTTTTTTTCCTTTTTCACTGAAAGAACATGTAGAAGTCTCCTGCTGTTTTCTGCTTCCTTGGTTTGTAACTTCCTTATTTTTTTACTGGTTCTGAATTAGCTGCAGGAAGTGTTACTTATGTAATTGTAGTTAAAGACTGGAAGTGAATTGTCTATAACTGAACTACAACTGAACTATTGCCACCATTAACTCGCATATTCAGCATTTTAAATGTTTAAGATTTCATCCTTTAAAACTAGCACTTCATTAGTGACTGCTAAATGAAAGAAGATTTTGAAAACAAGGAACTGACCTGCGAGGTAGCTTCTAGCAGAAATCTAGTTAACATTGGTGTTCTTTAGAAACATAATTTCTCACCACTGTGGTCTCTGGTGGTGTATGAAATTTGAAGCTCAGCGTGATGAAACAAGATATGTGGTTTCAGCAAGGTACTCATTAGTAAGATATGGAAGCAATTTCTACTTTGATCCAATTTAATTTAGCAATGAAAAAGCATTCATTGTGTGTTAGTGTGATTTCTGGATTAGACATCAAATAAATGTTTGTATATGTAATTACAGTTGATCTGTGTTTATATATCATTATGTAGAGAAGTTATTACACTTCTTCAATAACTTCTGTGTTCATTTTCTTTCAAATGTAAAGATACAGGAAAAAAACAACCTATCTACTGTAGGTTGAAATTTTTGGTACCTTTTACCTGGACAAACTGTCTGACCTTATAAAAGGAAGAAAATAGTGTTGTGAACTTGTCAGAATTATTTGGCATAATGCAGTTGTATTTCACTGAATGTTCTACTTCAAAGAAAAAACCTTATTTTTTAAAAATGGTTTTTAAGCCTCAGAATAATTCTTTAATATATTTTCTCTTTTACAGAGAGAGAAGGTTCATGAAAGATGCAAGAATATTTGTACTCCTAAAGATACCTTCGACAGGACTCTATTACACACACACGGTACAGTCAAAGCCGTCCTTTAGTCATTAAAAAGTAATGTCTTTTTGTATGAGTATGTTATGTCATCAATAATGAATGTTATGAATGTTATTCATTATTGATTCTATAACGTACTGATCACCCGTTACTTGCTCAAGGGCTTCACGTGCAGTAGTAGCTGGTGATGATTTCATTGTAACAGTAATTGAAAACTCAAACGTGGTTGACTAGAGTTATTCAAGAACATTGCTGATATTTTATAGGTCAGAATGCTTGTGATATCTGCTTTGAAACTTTTTGTTGGCATGTTTGCATTCATGGCAGGTCATTGTGTCCCCAGCAGTGTTTTCTTTAACTGCTTTTTCTTTTAACATCCACTGAAACTGTTGCATCAAATCTGTAGCAGCTGTTGTGTTGGCAGTGAAGAACAGCAGTGCAGAGCCATTCCAGTGCCTCTGCTATGAGGATCACAGGGTGGCTGAGGTGGGAAGTGACATCTCAAGATGGTCTAGTCCAAACCATCTGCTCAAGCAGGGTCACGAGTGGGAGGACAGTGTCCAGTTAGGTTTTGAATTTATCCACAGATGGAGATTGCACAACCCGTCTGAACAACCTGTTTCAGTGTTTGACCACCCTTGTGGTAAAAGGATTTCCTTATGTTCCAATGGAATTTTTCATTTATCAGTTTCTGCCCATTTGCCCTCTGTCCTGTCACTGGGGACCACTGAGAAAAAAATGCTATGTCTTCCTTACACCCTCTCATCAGATCTTTAAACACATTGGTAAGATCTCCCCTGGGCTTTTTCAGCCTAAACAGTCTCAGCTCTCTCAGCCTCTCCTCCTTGTCTCTTAAATTGTCTTTGTGGCTCTTCACAGGATCACTCCAGTATGTCTAGGTCTGTCTTGTACTGGGGAGCTCAGAACTGGGCAGCTGTAGCAAGGCTGAATTTCAAGATTTTATGGCAATAGTTCAGCTAATATGAAACTAGACAAAGGAAGGTGAGAGGCAAAATGAGAAAGAAAAGACGAGCAAAAGGAAAATAAACACTTCAAAGCTTGGAGATAGTTTTTAATATTTAATTTATTTTAATTTACTTTCTCAAAAATGCTAGCATAAAATGGTTCATTTACCAATCCCTGTTTGATAAGGCTTATCTATATCAATGTCTACAGGTAATGCAGCAAGAAGCATTCCGTAGTTTACTTCTGATAAAGTTATTTCAGTTGAATTTCTTCCTCCTTTTCTGTGCAAAAGGAAACCCTTCTGCAGGGTTTTTTTATATGGGTGTTATTTTGGAATAGCTGCTCCTGAATGGCACATACTGCAGAATAAAAGTTCCTTCTTCAGTCTTACCTTAATCCATTTTGAAAGAGTCTGAGTCTTTTGTTTTTAAAAAGAAAATTAGTGTCACCAAATTAACTGGGAGGTCCTTGGTAGCCAGAAAGTTCCTAGTAGAAGCATCATTTGGTTAACTGAAACTCAGAATTTTCTATAACTTCTGCTGTTAGCATTTCCTGTCTTCCTCTTAACTCCAGCCCACAAGACTTGGCCTTTCACTTCCATAAGAATTGATCTGTCAAAGACTGAGGACAGCAGGATGATTCCGAGGGTGTCTTTTGTATTTCAATACAAATAAAGTAAGAAACAAATCAAGTGAAAACCGAAGAGGTGAGAGCAATGTGTGAGATGATGCTGAGCTAGCACTTACCATGTTTGTCAGGGATGAGCAGACCATCCAGCAGAGACATGGGCTTGTTGCTTTTAAATTCCTTAATTTTTTTGTCCTCCAATGTGCCCTCCCTCCATAATGCTCCTAAGTTAATGAGTAAGGAAGGAAAAGGGGATTTTGACTGAATCTCAAGAGTCTGAATTTGCCTTTTCTTCAAGTTCTGCTGATGTATAATAATGCAGCTCTTTCCCCAGCTCAACTCCCTCACCCTCTGCAGTTGTCAGGTCAGCTTGCTTCATGGGAAGTACAGCTGCTGTGCTGCTTGCTCACTGTGCTTGGGACTCTGTCCTGAGCCCTTGGTTGTACTTCTTGCCAGTCTTTGTGCATCCAATCTCCAAGTGCTCTGCCAAAGTGATTATATGGGCAGCTTCAGTCTGGAGCATCAAAACTGGAGTGATGTTTAGAAGGACCTTTTACTGTCCCTTGCTAGTGCATTAATGAATGTGAAGTGCTTTGTATGTCTAACGTTGTCACTGTCAAATCAGCCAAGTGCAAAGCACCTTTGAGTGCTCCGAGCATGAGACCTGAACTACAAAGGACAGAGAGCATTTCAAAGAGTCAGAATATTTCAGGTTGGAAGGGACTTCAGAATGTCTTTACTGCAACCGCCATCTCAAAGCTAGTTCAGCTGTGAGGTCAGGCCAAGCCATTCAGAGCTTTAGCCAGAAAATCTCCAAGGATGGGCAGCCTACTCCAATGCTTGATTGTCCTCATGGGGGAAAAGGTTCTCCTCATGTTCAGTCAGAATGTTTCATTTCAATTTATAACCCTGTTCCCTCTCTGTGAGGAACATGGCATCGTTGTCTTGTTCAAGGGAATTGTATTCTGTTGTTTGCTCATGAATGACTACTTGTGTTCTGTTTAATTTTAGATAAATCCAGAACAGATCTGGAACAAGTACCTAAGGTATGGCTTCTGTGCACTCTAAGCTTTTGTAAGGTTTTCTCGCATGAAGTGTTGAATATATGCATGTGCTCTGTAGCAACTTTGTCCTTGCTGATGACTTGGGTTGATTCTCAAGAGGATCTGCAGTGCTCAGAATTAAAAAAAAAAACAAAGAATGATTTGTTAGACCCATGGTCTTGGTTTTTCACTTAAAGTAGAATACAAATACCACCTTTTTTTTGTCTTGAAATAAGAAAAGGTTAAAACCTCAGAGATGAACAAAATTAGCCAACCTAGGAGAAAAGGGAAACTGAAGAGTTTGGTAGAAGCTTGAATATTGCAATAGTGTACAATTTAGCATTCGTTTTAACTCCTTGAATCCTTGATCAAAACTCTTGCATATATGCATGCAGTATATATGTACTTTCCGGGTTAGGTTGGCCAAAGACACAACTCCAGATTCCATTTTAGTCTGAATAATTTTTTCTAGCACATTAAGAAGTCAGAGTGTTAATGTGGGCAACATCTCTGTGCCAGTTGTGTGGGCTGTGATTTGAATAGCTGTCACTGCATTGCTTAAGGTCCAGGAAACAAGAATGCTTGAGTGTGGTGTGATGCTGTAGTTTATGTTGAACCTTTTGAAATTACGCTCCATAAATACAGGGGAAAGGGTTCTACTGTGTGCCTGGAAGCTCAAGGTTTGTACCAGTTTTGTCAAGTGTAAATGATGTTATCGGAGAGAATTTTAGATCAATAGTTCTCCAAGACATTAATGTTGCATGTTACTGACTCTTCCTGAGCGTGTTTGCTGCATCCTGATAAAGGAGATCAGCCTGAAGCTCTGCTCCATCCTGGCAACACTTGCTGCACCCTGACAGCTGGCTCAGTCTGGTAGAAGCTGTGGCCCCAGAATTGAGCAGATCAGCAGCAGGATGCCCCAGTTAGTGGAGAAGTTTGGCTCAGATTCTTTAGTGGACCCACCTGCACTTTAATGCTGCCTATGTTTGCGCACTCAGGACGCTTAGATCATCTCAGGTGCTTGAACACCCATGCAGTTTTGGAGCTGTGCCTTCCACTTTTAGGAAGATAAGGTTTTGTCAGATCACACAAACTTTTAAAGTGTAAAGTAGATTGGTTGTAAGGTCTGGAATGAATTTGTTTGCCTCGATAAATGAAAATCTGGATTTTGACATCAACAAATAAGGTCTCTGTTAGCTTAATGAGACAGGAGGTGTGTTTAACTGGGGCAGAAAATGTAGGGCTGAGTGAGGCACATTTATTTCTTTTGTTTTTCTATTTCAGATTTTTATGAAACCAGATTTTGCCTTGGAAGATTCCTTAACATTTAATACCGTTTTACCATGGTCTCATTTTAGTACCGCTGGTGGGAAAGGAAATCGTGACGCAGCTTCCTCCAAGTTACTTCAAGAAAAGGTACAACTGCTGCGAGATGTTGTTATCCATTGCAGCTGTTAGGTACTACAAAGAAAGCCCATTGCTGCTGTTGTGTACTGTTTGTTGAGACACCACTCTTGTGGGCTTTGTTCTTCTCTCATTTTACATCAGGCTGCAGATTGTTACTGAAGAAGCATCTTACTGAAAGAGAACTTTTTTCCCCCTGCTAAATAAATCTGTCAAATCTGGAAAAAAGAATCTGTATATGATGTAGTAGCTGGCTAAAACTTGAGGAAGCAGGTATATATTGAGAACTTCAGAGATGTGGAGCAGTTTCTTAGGGAGGAAGAGCATTTCCATGAAAAGGGAAAGCTAGAGGTTGTACACTGTGTAAGACTATTATTTTTCTCACATCTCAGGAAAGTTCCAGATTCAAGGCACTGTGGTTTCTATGCTAAAAGCAATACTAAATCCTATGGGGTTTGTATTTTAGGAGATTCCTCTTACGTTAGTTGTCATGGCATCTGTACTGATCCATTTTTGCATTTCACAAAGGAGAGCATGAAAGCAGAGCTGTTTCTTTCATATTGGAAACAGAAGTCTTTACTTGGTCTTTTTTAATTTTTTTTGTTAGTTATGTAGTCACACTGTAGAAAATCTCATAATGAATCATCTTTATGGTACAAATACCCATAAAATGCTTTTAGAAAATCTGCATAATTGTGGAGTCTGTTTTCTAACTTTAATTTTCCCTTCTGTTTAATCTACCAAAGCTCTTGGGAGCTAGGGGAAAAAAAATTAGTGAGGTATATTAAGAAAAAATAACATGACATCCTCTGGAAAGTGTTTCCAAATTTCCAGAAGTTAGTCTTCCTGCGCTCCTGCCAGGTCAGGAGGAAGAGACAGGCTCTGCTGGAGGCCAACTCATCAAGTTGTCCTCCACACCTAAAGTTGGAGGAATACTTCAGAGTTCCTTGAGACAGCTGCCATCTGAAGATGAAAAAGCAGTGTCTGGCGTATGTTTTAAACTTCCGAAGTGTTCCTGGCAGCAGCAGAATGGAAACTCAAGAAAGACTTTGAGTATAGGAGACCCAGAGCCCTCTCTGATGCAGAGGAGTGAAAATAAGGCTTTGAATAGCCACGAGCCAAGCTGTTTTGGAGAGGTGGTGATACAAATACCTGAATAGCACAAAACTGTTCTGTTGCCTCCAAAGCCACTTGCCTAACAAACAAATTATTACACTGCTTCATATTACTGAAATGAGCCCAAATTTTTTGTTTTACTTTTTAAAGACTCTGAACTGCATGAGGTTTACACTTACCACATGTAAATATGCACCCTGCTGCCATAATTGTCCTTAGCTCCAGGCACTGTGTTTCAACAGGATTTTGAAAACAGTGCCTTAAGCACACCTCCTTAGGCTGTTAGTGCTTTTGAGCTGCTGCTGATCTACTTGAACAATTTCCCCATGATGTTTTTCCCTTCCTTACTTCCTTCCATGTGTTGCCCCACATTGGGACTGTAAGCTCTCTGAGGCAGGTACTATCATTTTGTTCTGGTTTTTCTACCTCATTTAGCGTAGTGAAAGGACCTGGGGCATCTGGTTGATACAATCACATAAATAAATGTTTGCAATAGCCCCTTCTCTGATCCCTGTGTCACAGCCTGTCTCCGTTTTTCCTGTGGCTACGTGTGTCACAGGTGGTTGGTGGAGGATGCTTTTGATTAAACATATGCACAAAAAAAGATGAGTTTGCATATTGTATAAATCCCTACTGTATCCGTAGAAAATGCGTGAAAATAACTGTTAACAAGGAAACATTGTCCAGCTGATTTCCTTTCCATCTCTGGATGGGGCTTTTGAAATTCAGTGTGAGGTTTGAATGCTTGGCATCTCTTAGAAACCAGGTCATCTGAGTATTAGCATTCAGACAAGCATCCTAATGCCTCAGTCCTTTGAGTTTGCATATTCAGCATCAGCCAGAACACAGAACTTTTACAGGTCAAATAATCGGGACAAGCCGGTGATCTGGTAACTGTTCAACACAGAGAATTGGAATTTCAGGTTCTGAACATGTAGGTATAGTGTGTCCCTGGGAATCTCACAGTGCCAGCACACAGGAAATATGCTTGGTACTAACTCCTACTGGTCGGCAAAAAAGCAACCGGAGCCAAAGGTATCCTGGAGATTGTTCTACACAGAAGGTACTACAGCTCTTTAAATAAGCAGAGCCATTCCAATGACACGCCATCAAGTATAGTCAGCTACACCTTTAGCAGCTTCAGTGACACAAATTAGACGTAAAATATTTGTGTGTGTATACTGTTGTTGGTTGCAAGCCAGTATCCAGAGCAGTCTCCTGGTTATTGTCCATATTCTAACAGAGCCAGTGTGCAACCACGTGTTATAAAAGTTTGGGTATTTTAGAGTTATTTGCTTTTCTAACTTTGTTATTTTCAAGCAGGAGAAGCATCAAATCAGCCTTCCCAAAGTGATTTTCTTTACAAAGAAATTATTGAACCAAAATGGATAGTTGTTTGCTTGCTAATATGACAAAGAGGTTTAGTTTTTATTAGCAAAATTTCTTCATGATGCAATAAGACAAATACCCTGAAAGTGTATTTGCATGGTGATAAAGCTTCCAAGTCATAACAATAGTGTTCATTTTTCCTCTTCCCTCCTCTTTCTAGCTGAGCCATTACCTGGACATCGTGGAAGTCAATATTGCTCATCAGATTTCTCTGCGCTCAGAAGCGTTTTTCCATGCAATGACCTCTCAGCATGAGTTGCAGGACTACCTCAGGAAAACCTCCCAGGCTGTAAAATTGCTTAGAGAGAAAATCTCTAAAATTGATAAAGTAATGTGTGAAGGATCACTTCGAGTTCTCAGACTGTCACTCACCAGAAATAACTGTATAAAAGCATACAATAAACTGAAGTTAATGGCTACTGTACACCAAACACAGCCCACGGTACAGTTGCTGCTATCCACTTCTGAGTTTGTTGGAGCTTTGGACTTAATAGCAACAACACAGGAGGTGTTACAGCAAGAGCTTCAAGGTATTCACAGCTTCCGGTAGGTAACCATCCTGGAAATGAATAAAATGCAAGTAGAGCTGGAATGTGTTGAGCACGTTATGTGGGCTGAAGGGGTTTGTTCTACCTTTGTTCATTCATTCTTGGAGGACATAGTACAAAATGTAAGTGTGGCATAAGCAGTGTGACTAATGCCTGATGATTTTTTTTTTTAAAGTGGAGTGAACTTTTAACATCTAAATGCTTTTTACTGCATTCTTGTTTACAGAAGTTTTAGGGGTGCAAAGATGAGAGAAGAGCTCTGGCTGGACTCTTATCTTGCATGGCTTGTAGCCCGCAGCTGAGAGGTTGTTTTCCATGTGGGGGTCTGCAATCCTCATGGATGTAGCACTCCAGAGATGGGGTCTTTGATACACAGATGTGCTCCAGGCCTGCATCTTTAGTGACTGATCTGGGCTTGTGGTGTTAAGGGAATATGCACAGACCATGTGTCAGGTAGGTCAGCCCCAGCCTGGGCTTGTGCTGGAAGGAGCTTTGCAAGCAAAAGCTGGTGCAAAACTGTCAAGCAACGGCTCAAAATGTGGTGAGGTTGACAGCTGGTCAGATGGGATGTGTTCAGCCATGTCTGCTCTTGTGGCCAGGAGTGTTTCCTCTTGCTCCATTCAACTGAGGAAATCCACTTCTGTGAGCTGCTCAAGTTGCAAAGGGAAGAAACAGTGAGGAGCCCAGGCTGCTGTTGCTGCTGCTTTTTTACCCATATTTGCTACAGTAATGGGAATGTGATGGATTCTGTTAATAGTGGATACTTAGAGCTCCTCTGGGAGATGCCACTGCACTGGGCAAGGTCCTCTCTCATATGCAAGAGTATTAATACAGTAGAATTCTTTTAGCTGATGTAAAATAATCTATCACAACCATCACAGTTTAGAAGTATTGCATGCAAAGCTGCTAGTGTGGTGTGGTGCTGGCAGAAGTAGTGTGTGGTTAAATCAGCTCAAGGCTTGTGTCAGTCAGCTGAGGAGCTGTATGCTTAGTTTTTTTAAATTTATACTGGGTGAGGGGGTGGTTTGTGTTGAGGTTATGTGGTTCCTGCAGCCTGGTGGTCCTCAGCTTGCATAATAAAAGCATGGTTGTTGCTCAATGACTGTAACAGGAATATTGAGAAGTTTTTATGGTTACGGCTCTTGTCCATCTGTTCTGTCAAGCTCCTCTTCTAACACCCTTCCAGCGGGTTTGGAAAACTAAAATTTTATGTAGAAAAGATCTTGGGAAAAGTAGTTACAAATTAAAAAAAAAGGGAAAAAATTATTTAAAGAGTGAATAAACTGTTGGGGCGAAAGTTGCTGGAAGCTGTTAGTGCTTTTCCAAAAAACCTAGAAACAGACCATCTAAAAAGTGTAGATTGTCCCTCTTCAGACATCTCAGCACAGCTTCTGTCCCCTTTAGGGTTCCTGCTCTCAACCACTTGATTATGGTGCATAGACTGTGACTCAGTCCCATTTGTTTTGATCTTGATGATAGTCAATGTACTTCTACAACCCTGTGACAACATCAGTCAGAATTAGTTGTGTTTTGCAGTTGAGTAACCTGTGTGCTCTGTCAGCAGAGAGCGCAATTCTGTTGTCACTGTGGTTGATATACATGACATCCCAAAAATGTGCCATGATTTTAAAATTACCCTCAGACGTGGAACATATTTGCAGGTAGATATTCATCTTGTCTGTAAGGAATAATTTCTATGAATCAAGCTTAGCTGTTTTTCTTTTTTGGTAGAGTTACAAATAATGATGTGAGTGGGAAATGTCCCCACTGCTTTGGATAGTGAAGACTCGGAAAGGTGAGTTAAGGGCAGCCTAAGTCCATTGCCCTACCAGACATGCAAGTGCAGTTGAGAAGTTCCCAGCACAATTCCCAAATCTCATAGTGGGCTGTCTATATATGTATATAGCTTGTGTGGAAAAATAATTTGCAATGGAAAGATGGAGATCTTGATAAAACTTCTGAGTAGAATGTTGTGTTTCAAAAAACAAGTAAAATTTTAAAAAATCTCAGTTGATGGCAAGAACACATACTTCAGCTTTTCCCAAGAAATACCGAAGGGATCTTCTTGCTTTATTCTGAGCAAGAATGCTGCAGTTGTCAAGTGAGTTAAATACCTGGTTTGTTTTAAGAAGAGATGAACTTCTAAATCAGTATCTCATTTTTAAAGAATAATTATTGTCTTTTTTTGTAAATAATTTGTATCTGATTAAAAAAAACCCAAACAACTTGTTGCTTTAGTGTTGTTATGGCAGCTTGTAGAATTTGCTTTTGAACAGACAGGTTTAAATTGAGTCATGTCTTTTAATATAAAGCAGTAAGAAAACTACTCAGATCATCCATAGACAATAATTTTTCTCTTGTCATACTATATGCAGAAAAAAATGTGGTTTGCCTCTAGTTGTAGTAAAAAATGAAAGAAACTTAATGGTTCTGTGAAGTAATAAATTGGTGTCTTTAATCTAGGTTAATATCCCTAATTATATATGTGTCAGTTGTAACTGCTTGCTACTACTCTGGGATACAATTAAAGTTTTAGAGCTCCAACCTTTTCAAGTTTATCTTTTTAATTTTACAAAAAAACCCCAAAACTAATGTGTTAACTAAATTTCAAATCTGTACTGCCACTTTCTGCATTGTTTTCACAGTCCTTGTTAGGGTGATGGAGATACAGTGGTTTTATTTTTTTTGCACAGGTATGCTGGCAAACCACACTTTTATACTTTTTTGCGCAGTAAAACCCAGGTACATGAAAAGTAGTTCTCATTTGTGTATTTTAAAAGAAGTTTTGCCCTGCACTCATAGTTTTACATCACAGAGTTGTCGTATTCAGTACTCATTGAAGGGATCTGATGTGTGACTGGGACCTGTTAAGAGATAATTGCCAAGGTGTTTTGCTGGATTGTGACTTAAGGTTTGACTTGTTTCTGCATGTTTCAGGCTGGGGGCATTTTTGTTGCTGTTAGGGACTGGAATATCATGGGCAAAGGGGTGAGAGCAAGGGCTGGGAACTCTAGTTGGATGTTTCCATACCTGGGGTTGGAGAGGGCAGGTTATGTTGTGTTTCAGTGCAGTTAAGCACAGTTACAGAAATAATGTACCAAAGAGCATCTTCGTGCTTTCCCAAGAGCCTTTGTGCTGTGGGTATTAGTCCTACAGTAAGTTTTGCGACTCCAGTCATTGTGTTACAAATAATAATCGTTAGGGGGTTTTGCTGTTGTGTTTGTTTTGAAATGTCCATGATGCAACTGGCTTGGATTTTCTAGAGGCTATTTTTGCTTAAATTGAATATTGGAAATATATTGACTTTGTCCATTCGGATGAATCATCGAATAACAATTTCAAAAGCAGGCACATCCCTGATCATCTTGAAATATAAAAAACCAATAAATTAGTCTGCTCAACTCCAGATCCAGCAAGATTCATTGACTTCAGCTCAGTACTGGCCATGTGGGTTTCTGCAGGGAGGAGATACCAGGGAGTCATGAGCTACATGATCTAATGGTCCAGCTACACCAGCACTGAATTAAAGCCATGTTCATCCTCCTTATTTTGTATCCAGGTTTTTTATCTAAAATATCACAGTTTCTGCTAATTCTTACTGGCAAAGTGTCTTGTTTGTTTGTTTTTGTTTTAAAAAAAAAAAGGCAGTCTGATTTTTACAGATATTTGTTCCCAGCTCTCAGGGGAAGTTGAAAAGCCTGGAGTGTTTGACATCTCTGAAGTTCCCACTTTTAGTTTTACTTTGCTAGAAATTTCTCTAGCTGCACAACTTTTAAAGAGTGCAGCTAGATATTTCTGGTTGATATTTCTGATGTGAGAAATTCCCTTGTGGTTCTGTATGAAACCAGTCTGCAAAATATGGTTTAAAATCTCCAATACACGGAAAACCGTTTTTTATTTAGAGTAGCATAAAAATTGAAAATTTAAAAACTCTTCTGTGTTCTCTGAAAGCCATCCTGCCATGTAATGCTATTACTGCATCTCAGTCATGTGAATTTAATGTGTAACCACATCAAAAACTCAGATGTTTGAATTAGAAGAACTTACGGACTGATGAGCTGAGGAACTCAACAAGCAAAAGAAGTATTTGTTCTTTTCAACACCTTTATACTGACAAGCACTGAGTATTCTTAGTTTTGGTTCACTTCATTAGGCAGAGAGGTACTTCACACCTTCCAAAAAAAAAAGCAAAAAAAAAGCCCTACTTCCAAATTTTATCCTCCATCAATATTCAAGTCCATATGTTTTGGTGCAAGGTGACAGTGTCTCTGAAAAATGCATGGTTTCAGCTGCTCTGATGAGTGTAAGATTGGAACCTCCCATTAAGCCGGTGTTGATTGCATGGAAATTACCTGCTGGGTGGTTATTTTCTTCAGCTGTGAACTAATGATTCATTTTCAGGTTGATTATTTAGCTCATATCTCAATGGCTGTTTTTCTTAGGCATCTTGGCTCACAGCTTTGTGAACTGGAAAAGCTGATAGATAAAATGATGATTGCAGAGTTTTCAACTTATGCTCGCAATGATTTAAATAGACCCCTAGAAGATGATTGCCAGATTCTAGAAGAGGTATGTCTGTTATTGAAATAAACTGTCTGATGAATATGTTTGCATCCTTAACATACTTAATTAGCACCAACTAATTCACTCAGGTCCCTAGTAGCAACACTATAATTTTAGACTATTTCTCTTCTCATCCAAACCTTCCCCCGCCCCTTTATTTTTGTGCTTGATAAAATTAAATAATTCTGATTAAACTCAGAACTCTCATCCAGCCCCACTTTAGTTTTTCAAAAATAATCAGTTCACTTTTCTCTGTTATATGTATACTGAGTTCACTTTATGAACCTCAGCATGTGAGTGGAAAAGAACATGGACTCTCATTGACTTGGCTGTAAAATTTCAGTTTTGCAATGAAAGCTGATATTTGCGTGTTGTTCTCATTCTGTCTCCCTATGCTTTTATGGGTGCTTATATCAAGCATATGGCTGCCCTGAATACATGCTTCATTCGCAGTATATATATATATATATTTATATGTATTCCTCATTCCTCTGAAGATGATAAACATTTGAAGATTTAACTGTTGTGATTGCTCTCTAGCCTGGAAAAGATTTTTCTGGATTTTGCCTGTACTGTTCTTCAGTAATTACTAGACCCTAAGAACTGTTCAGTCTTGTTTCATAAAATGTAGTGATTGACAATAGCAGTGAAATACTCCCATTTTGGCCCTATAGTTTCTTCCCCCCTCTGTGCTGCAGTGTGCCAGCCTCTCACTTGGGCTGTATTTAGTGTCAGTCTTGCTCAAGGTAAGGAAACTCACTCGTCATTAGAAATATCCATGTTTTTTTTAAGCCCTAATGAATGAGCCCAACTAAGGAACAGGCAGGAAAGGGAGTGGAAGAAAGGAACTCAGCTGATATTGCCACAGGGAACTTTGTGAAAGTAAAGCATGCAATTAGGCTTGAGGTACTGGACTCATCTAGATGCTGTTCACTGTGTGTTTGATACATGAACTTTCTCACTGCTGTGCAATTTCTTTAAATTGTTTCTTGTCTTCACTTTGATATTTTTCATGTATTTTTTTTATTTTCTTTTTTCTTGATAGGAAAGACTCGTATCTCTGGTCTTTGGACTTTTAAAACAAAGGAAGCTAAATTTTTATGAAATATATGGAGATGAAATGATTAATACTGCAAAGAACATAATTAAACAGGTAAGCCAAACATTTCTGATGTATCTGACAAGTCTCAACCCCTTACAAAGTATTTTTTTTAGTTGTTAAGAACAACTCTGATGTAATTTTTTTGGTGGCTGATGGTCTCTCATTTAGAGCAGCTGAGCTTGCAGACACTAAGGGCTTCCTGAAGCACAGAGATCTGTTTGCAGAAAAGACTTTTTGAAAGGTGTAGATAGCATAACCACACCCCAGTTTTCTCAGTATAATTACAGTTGTTCTCAACTTTCCTTTCTCTCAACACATGGCTCTCCTGAGTAGTATAGTTGTGTTATAACACTATGTTTCATTAAAAAAAACAAACAACAAAAAAAACCACACCAAAAAGCCTTACCCTCATTCCTCTGAAAAGCAAACTCCCCAAGTTCTTGGTTTAAACAAATAAAAGAGAATCAAAGAACTTGCCAGTTGAAAGAATTGAATTCCCAGGAAATGCTACAGAAAACATTGCTTGCCTTAATGTTAACAGAGACCTAGCATAGGTACATGATTAAAAAGCTGGATAACATCCTTGCCTTTTTCTGAGAGAGCAGGGTGAAGTAATGAAGAAAACCAGCTAAAACCAACAACTGAACAAAGTTCAGATTACATCTTTTGGGGAAAATGCATGGGCTAGTTTGGGTAGTGACATGATGGCTTTTGTTTGCAAACAAAACCAGACTGAACTTTGAGTGTGTGTTTGGTACTTTTAATTTTACTCATCTTGTTTGTTTGCACACGCATGTGAGAATATTGTGTAAGAGGTGGGTATTTTCCCTAAAGATGCATAGTTATTTCGAGAGTTATGGTCTGATGTGCTGTGAGCTCCCTCTGACTTGTAGCTGGGAGATAAGTGCTGGGTTTGCCATCTCCTGTCCTCATAGTATATAGTCTGCTCTTCACAGCTGCATTGTGAACTGGGTTGGGAACCTAGTTTTAAAAAGTTTGGATTTATTTTTTTATTTGAAGGTTTTTGTTTTAAGCCAGAATTGGCTCTCCCAATCCCCTTCACATTGCGGTTGTTCTGCTGGGAATATTTGTCTTTATGTTGAATTTTTTTGGATGTCACCTCTGCTTAAAAATAGGCAAAATTTAATCAACTTCGACTGTAAATTTCTGTTGAATAAGGAAAATAAGACAGGATTGGAGTATTTCTGTGTGGTCTGTGCAACACTTTTGTGTTGTGGCCCATTGTCTCAACTCTTAGGGATACTTTTCCTTAATGAAGGAAACTGTTTCCTTCCCACACCTCAAATGTGCTTCCTCTTCAAATGCATTGCTGGGCTGTTTTGGTTAGTGCTTTTTAGAAGCTGTTTATGGCCAGGCAGGTGAAAGGGCAGAGGTTTGTAAGCACTGAACAGACAGTTCACACACAGTTCAAGGACAAAGTATGTTCTTGAAGAACAACACACCTGTTGTTCTACAGGTGTGCTGACCACCATTACTCAAAACACAGGTAAAATCCCTGTAGTTTGAGATGGCAGCCCTCAGTCACCACTGGGATTGCACATATTTGTTAAAGGCAAGATGAGTTCACGTGCTACTGACTGATTTGTTCAGATTATTGATTGGCATTTGGGAGAAAACTCCGTTTTTGGTCTGAATGGAGTTGATTTGTACCTTGGGCTTACAAGTAGTGTGAAAACAGATCAGTGAAATGGCTGTAAAACAATAGATGTGTTTGGAATGAAAACGGATTGTTCTGGAGACCTGAAGAAACTGGCCAGTTTTGTGTGTACCAGGTGCTTTTGGGGGTTTCTTTTGGGCTTTTTTTCATTTGTTTGTAGAGAAACAAGTTGTTAAAGTGATAAAAATGTGTCTTTATTTTGTTATTTTACTTTACCTTATTTAACTTGAGGATTGTTGTGTATGTTATAAAACTCAGCAGCGGTTAGAAAGATGCTAAGATCTTTTTTTGTTTTGTTTTTTCCCCCTTAAAATTTGACAGTGTGTGGTTAATACGGTATCGCAGATAGAAGAAATAGATACAGAAGTGGTTGTTAAGTAAGTATGCAGCCAGATTTTTTTTTTTTTTGGTGGTGGGTGGGGATAGGATGTTTTTTAGCATAGATAAATTTACTGTTCTAATTTTTGCTTAAATTTCTCTATAATTAAGGATTATCCTTCTCTTTCATCTTAAACCTCTGCTTCTGTCTGCCTCTGTGTGGATACTGTGTTCTCCTTCTCATTCAGATTCTAATGTTACCTTAAATTTAACTTCAAAATAAATAATAAAATTCTGTGAATCTCATTACATGGAGCATATATCTCTTAAATATATATCCACTTGAAAGCATTCCCTATTGTCATAATCTGGGATTTTATATTAAGATGCGTCAGTAGTTTCAGTTCCTCCTGTGTGATTGAGAACAGGAACTATCCAGAAATGAGACCAGACAACTTCAGTCTTAGAGATGGTCTGTCAGGAACCTCACAAAGCCCAGTAAAGGCAAATGCCATGGCAGAGATGGAGTCAGGCTCCTCTCAGAGGTGTGCAGGGGAAGGACAAGGGGCAATGGGTGCAAGACAAAAGATGAGAAAGGCCAGAAAAATCTGTTCCCTATAAGGATGGTCTAACACTGGAATAGGGGCCCAGAGAAATGTGTTCTGGGGCATGGTCAGGCTTTTACTGGGCAGGGCCCAGAGCAACACAGTCTAGTTGGACCTGCCTTGAGCAGGGCTTGGCCAAAGGGGCTCCAGAGGCCCCGGGCTCCAGAGGCCCCGGGCTCCAGAGGCCC
>NW_020897762.1:807419-848596 GCF_003984885.1 Neopelma chrysocephalum | reverse complement strand
GCCAGCTTCTGTTTTTTCCGTGGCTTTATGATTCACTTGACTCAGCAAAGTGTTACCCCAAGATAATAAAAATAGTCCAGCTGATAAAGCAAAGTGAGTGGCAGAATCTACATGGGATTCATATCCAGATTGGGAAAAGACTGGGCACAGGGTCATTTTTAAACGTTGGATATTTGGTCACTATTCTCCAATGTTTACTTTTCTGCTGTTGGGTCCTAACTGTGTATTACAGGGTTTATCTTTTGTTCTGTCAATGACATTTCTGCCCTTTGCCACAAACAGCTGACTTGTACTTTAATAGCAGAAGTGGTCTCATTGCAATGCCACAAAATGAGCTTAATAACACAGCTTTTGTAACACTTACAAAATATTTTCATCTAATTTTTTTTGTATTTTTTTTTTCCTCCCACGTGATTTGTGAAAGTGTTATTAACCCCCCCTCCCTTGTTGGTAACACATACTTATGCCAGGGAAAAGTACATTATGCCCAGGAAAGAAACTAAATGATAAATGTGAAGCTTTCATTTTTTTATAGTGTTGTCTCATTTTGTATCCCTCCTTTCCCATTCCACTTACGTGACTGTTGTTCAGGTACTGTCTGTTGTTCTGCCAGATAGAAGTCTGTATAGTTTTCCCTAAATTTACAATTCAAGTTAGAGCATGTGTTTTTTTTCGTTATGTGCCAGTAGGCATCATGGCCAGCAAACAGTTGCTGTTTGCTGAATACTGCTCTTTTTTTAGGCTTGCAGACCAGATGAGGATGATGAATTTTCCTCAGTGGTTTGATTTACTGAAGAATATTTTTTCTAAATTCACAATCTTCCTCAAGAGAATAAAGGTAAGACGTTCATTTACAAAGAGCTTTACATAGTTCAGGCATGAAAGGGAATGAAGTTACTTTCCATTTGAAGTCTTAAGGTGTTGGTTTTGCTTATAGAGTTCAAACTTCTGATTGAAAGAGGGAGATGTGAATATTGGCATCCAGGGCAAAAATGATTAGTGCTAACAAAGGGAGCAGTGGCAAAGAGATAATACCTCTTTTTGCATGATTACATCTATTTTAGGCTGCTAGGGATTAGGACAGAACTTTTGTATGTGTTAGATTGGTGAAAGAAACCTCATTCTCAGGAACATCTGATATTGGTTCCCATCAGACGGATGGTTCTGCCTCCGAATACTAATTACACAATAGAAAATAAAACCAGGATTAAGTTTAATTTCGTGGGTAAAAGAAAATCTCTTCCTAGCACGAGCTCGTGGCACAGGGTTTTGTTATAGGGTTTTTTTGTAATAAAAGTTATATTTTATTCTAGGCAACGTTAAATACTATCCGTAGCGTGGTTTTCTTGGTTCTAGACAAGAACCAAAAAAACAGAGACCTGGAGGACACCTTACAAAAGAACTCTGCCAAGGAGAGCTTGGTGGACACCGAAGTGGCTTATCTGACCCACGAGGGCATGTTCATAAGCGACGCGTTCGGCGAAGGGGAGCTCCCGGCCGGAGCAGCTGACACTACCTCTCAAAGGAACACCTCCCCAAACAGTGAGCCCTGCAGCAGCGACTCGGTCTCTGAACCCGAGTGCACGACCGATTCCTCATCCAGCAAGGAGCAAACATCCTCTTCTGTTACTCCAGGGGGAGTAGAGATGATGTAAGTGAACGCGGTGCCCGTCTCCACTTTGCAGCAATGACAGGAACAAGGTGTGAGGTGCAGGCAGTTGTTTCTAATGATACAGTACAAAACTTGACTTTGGAGGAAAGTGCTTTTTAGGTAAGTGTAGTGAATCTCCACCATCGCCCCTAGAGACTGCCATCAGAGTGCACTGCTTCCAGCTCACCTTTGTTTAATTTATTTGCCTTGTTTTCACCTCTGTGTGTAGTGGTACAGGGACTGTCACTTGTCCCTTCTCCATAGGCTCTTCTGGGGAGGCCGCTTGTGTAGAGAGCAGGAGAGATTCAAGTCCAGCCTACATGAAAGACAGATTGTCATGCCTTTAGCAGGCAAAATCATCTCTGTTCCCTGTCCATGCTCCCTATGGCATTTTTTTTAAGCTGGCTTCATGGAATACACCTTGATAAATTCTAGAGAAAAATCTCCTGTTTGTTGTTAAGCATTTGACTTGCATACTTACATAAATAAACCCATCTCAATGCTTTGGTTCCATAAGCAGTGCTGCTCTGAGGTGCTCCAGACTCCAGAGGTGTAACCTTTTGGCATCCTTTTGTGCATCCCTTATGGTGGAAGAGAAATTAAGTGCGAAGAGGAGTCCAGGGCTACAGGGAAGAGCGGGGAAAGAGAAAGAGGTTGGATCCAAACTAGTCTGGAACACTTTGCCAAGTGTCCTAAAAATACACCACTCAGCTAGAGCTCTTGAGGAGCAAAGTTGTTTCTGCGGCTGGTTGCATAACTTCCTTCTAAAATGAAGTTGCTTTATCCCCCTTCTGTTTTTTATTGCACCTTTGCTCTGTGTTTGGAGCAGGCTAATAAAAATACACAGAACAGTGTTAGCCCAGTTGCTGCTCTGTGGTGTCCCGAGTTTTCTCTCTCCTCTCATACTGTCAGTCCCTTGAGCTGGACCAGAAGATTGTGATCTTCACTAATGACATGAGCCGTGAACGGCAGAGCTGAGCTACGTGCTGACCTCAAAACAGTAGACAAGTCATACAAGGTTTTTTAAAAAGAACCAACTTAAGAGCCTGAAGTCTAAAGAGCTCATAGAATGACAGCCTATGGAGTAAGGTTGGGGGAGTGCCAAATATCTAAATTTTAGGCCTTACACTTTCATCAGAAGAGAAATGCTGTATTTTATCTGTCATATGCTTTGTGATGCTCAAGTGTTACAGGAACCAGGTAAATTTTAGCTCAGTAAATGTTAATTTTATTTATTGTATTAGTAGTGACTGTATCCGGTTTCATCTTAGACCATTCGTAGCAATTAGAATGTGGATTCAAAAAAAAAAGATGGGCAGTTATGCATTTCCTTGGTACAGAGACTGACATGACATTGACAGCAGCTTAGTAAATCCCATATGTATGAAGTGACTTCAGTGATTAATTGACTGTCTGCATTTGACAGTCGCTGCAAGGCTCTTTCCTCCTTCAACCTGTGTGCAGAAATACTGGTTTTTTTCTATAAACTGATGCTCAATCTACTGTTTCTGTCATTTGTAGGATCGGTGATGACATGAAGCTGACTGACATGGAACTGGTCAGGCTGGCAAACAATATTCAGGAGTTACTTTATAATGCCTCTGATATCTGCCATGATCGTTCAGTCAAGTTCCTCATGGCAAGAGCAAAGGTAAGGAGCATGGATCAGACTGCTGGTGGTGTCTCATTCTTAATGGGAATTTGCTCCCAGGGTTTTGAAATGGCACTGATGATGGGAGTACGGTAACCGTGATCTACCTTGTCTGTCCCATATAGGGTTAAATGATGTGCCTCTTAAAGTACTAGTAACCCTCAGATATGCTGACTAGTTACTTCTTTATATCTCTGATTTTTTTTTTTGTGGTGTTTTGTCTCCTTACAATGGTTTTCTTTGCATATAGGATGGCTTCCTAGAGAAGCTGAATTCCAACGAGTTTGTTACTCTCTCTCGCTTGATGGAAGGCTTTATCTTAGATACTGAGCAGATCTGTGGCAGGAAGAGTATGTCCTTGCGAGGAGCACTTCAGAGTCAAGCCAACAGATTTGTGAATAGATTTCATGAGGAGAGAAAGACAAAACTAAGGTATTTCTGGGTAGCAGATCTTTATTGTTCTTCTATGAAGGATTTCGTCAATTGTATGCCAAACACAATCTTTTGTTGCCTAGAGCACTAGTAAGCCTGTTATACTTAAGAGCAGGGGGTGAAAAAACTGTATTAAATCCCAATTATTTCTAAGTGGTTTAGACATTTACTGTTTTCGTAACTTGATTTCCTCAAACTGTATTGTTCTACAGTTACCTAAATAAGGACAGTAATGGCTACAGAAAGTACACAAGAGTAACATTGAAGAGCAGCATCACTTCGTCTCAGAAGTTTAAGAATAATTCATTTTCAACTGTTTTCTAAAAAAAAAGAGTAAACTAAACCACTTGGGCAACATACATCAAGTCTATTTGCTCTCATCCATCAAAAGCTGTAAAAATTCAAGTATTTGCACATTACTTCATAGACAGTGGTCTCATGAAGACCTTTATTGCCTAGTGTAGTTTTTTGTCCCTATGACAGATTGAATGAACAAATTGTGAGATCTCCCAACACAGTGGGTTGTTCCATTTTGCTGCTGCCCATTGTTGGACACCTCCTTCTGATGAAGATGACTAGCATAATGTTCTGGGACAGTGGCTTTTTAAAAATTGTTGTAGTTTTGATTCCACAGCATTACAGGCAGGAGAAGCATCAATACAAGGCTTTTCTTTCTCAACCTCCTCTCTTTTGTGTTTATAACCAGCCTGCTTTTGGACAATGAGCGCTGGAAGCAAGCTGAAGTTCCCGCGGAGTTTCAGGACCTTGTCGATTCAGTGTCAGATGGCAGAATTTCTCTTCCTGAAAAAAAATCAGCAGGTGTGTATCTTGCAGTCCTACTGTGAAATGAATTTATTATCAGCAAATTCTGCTAGTGAGTGCTGGTAGACATATTCTGATGTCACTCTTGATCTGCGTTTGCTCACTGTCTTCTGGGGGCATCAGAAGGAAATTGATACCTATTTTCTTTTTTTTTTATTATTATTTTTTTGTCTCTTACCGGTGTTGAAACTTCTTGTCCTGACCTTGACAAATTATTTATTTATTTCTTGAAAACACCCAGAAGTGTTAGCACAGGGAGGGAACTGCCTCATTATACAAGTATTCCCAGTGTAGAGGCTTACGGTCTTTGCACAAATTCGGTCTTTTCCGAGAACAAACCACTGAAGAATTGCCAGGGACTGAGGAGCACGTGCATGTGCTCAGCCCCCCTTGTGTGAAACAAAGCTTGCTCCTTCCCACTACTTCATCTGCCAGTTCCAATGAAAGGCAACATGCCATGTGGCTGCTCATGGAAGGGAAAACTCACGTTCACTCAATTATTTACCTTGCCATAGAAACCTCATTTGACCTCGGAGAAGTCACTTTTTCTCCTCGTGCCCCACTTCCCCATGCGCGTGATGGGAATACTTAATTTGTTCTTACCTCGTGGGGAAACTCGTCCAATGTGTGGACACATCGAGGGATGTGTGTGAATATCTAGAAGAGGAAGAAAACACACAGAGAGGGGGAGAAAAATGGCCATAGATTAGAAGAAAGAAAATACAGTGATGTTTTGGTAGAGAAACCCTTCCAAAAGGAATATAAAAAAACAGATACAGAGAGTGTGTTAGTAATAATCTCTCCAATTATGGGACACAACACCAAAATACGTTTGTCAACCATTGCTCTTAAAATAACCTCTTGCAGGTTCCTTCAGGCAGATAATTTAGCATGAAAAACTGCATCAGTAAGAGCTTCTATGAAGCCTGAAGAAGTGATTTGAAGCTAAAATATTAATATACACAGCAAGTCACTTGAGAAAGTATGGTAGAAAACCTGGTGACTTTTTCTGCTTTTCTTCTATTTGTAACCTGTTGTACTTGGGGTTTTTAAGACCATAGTGACTGTGGGACATTGTGGAATTTTTGACCTAAAATCACAGCAGATAATAACATAACTTTATGGGTTGTAATAATTATGATGGGTGATCAAGTATCTAATTAATATTGTAAAAAAAAGAGCAGTTCTAAAGACTAATTGTGGGTTTTTTCAAACTTTAACAGGTGAACATTGTGTTTTTATAAATAGCATTTTTTGCCCTTGTTTGTGATTGAACTCATTTCTTTTCCTGTCTTGCTAAAATGTCTAGGTACTGAAGAAAGAAAACCAGCTGAATTCCTTATTGTTGAAGGACAAAAATATGCAACAGTTGGGTAAGATGCACACTTTTCTCTTAGCAGTGGGTTAGTTGGCAAGAACTTCTGAGTAGAACTGTGATGAATGCTAACAGCTTTAGCAATCTTATTTAAATTGGAAATCCCTCTCCTGTCACAGGCTAGCTTCTCTTTAGTTCCCAAACAATTATAAAAGCTCTTCTGTACATTAAAATGCTGGTTTTCCTCTGAATGACTTGGCTGAAATTTATGATTTTATTTGAATTTTTTTTTCCATTACTTCATGAAAACACATAATTGTGAAAATACATATTTGTCTTCGTAGCACACAGTTATTTCTTATGTAGTCCAGGTATCTCTAGCAAAAATCATAGGCTCCTGGAATAATTTGGGATGGAAGGGGCTTTAAAAGTCATTAGCCCACCTTTCCTGCAGTAAGCAGGGACACCTTCCACTAAACCAGGCTGCTGAGAGCACTGTCCAACCTGACCTTGAATGTTCCAGGGATGGGTCACCCTCAGGGCAGCATCTGCCAGTGTTTCACCACCCTCATTGTAAAAAATTCCTTCCTTATATCTAGTCTGAATCTACCCTCCTTTGCTTTAAAACTATCACTCCTTGTCCTGTCACCACAGGACCTACTGAGAAGTTTGTCTCCATCTTTCCTATAAGCCCACTGAAAAGCTGCAGTAAGGTCTCCCTGGAGCCCTCTTCTCCAGGCTGAACAGCACCAAAATACATGAGTCCGCTACTGAAAAATTGCTTCTCTTATTCAGAAGGAGAAATGGGCCATCTCAGAAGCTGCATAAACTGTTTCTTGGCATCCTGGTTGCTTTGAATTGGAAAGTAATTTCTTAGAGCTGGTTGTATATTTTAAAATGTCTTTGATATGATACATACTTCTTTCATTTAAAAGCATGCTGTGTTTCCAAAGACTGTGAGGCTTAAGCGTTAAATATGCATGAAAGTGTTTTTTGGGGAGGCAGTAAAACCTGGAAGATCTCACTCCCCAGAGTCCTCACATCAATTTACCCATACTTAAAAGTTGTGATGTGCAGAATGTCTTGGACCAGCTGTCATTTTATGAGTTGCTTCATGATGATGCATCATTGTTCAGTTAGAAGCAGAAGCTGTGGCTGAGAACTTCTGTGCCAGCCAACCGATATCACTGCAAAAGAGCATTTCAGGTCGTGTAGGAGCATTGCTTTAAAGCATAAAATTTACCTAATATATGATGTGTTTGATGATCCATCTCTGCTCATTTGAAACTTGTTACATTTAGCTCTGTGAAGCAATTGTGAGCCTCATGGTGCAAATATTTGTTTCAGTTCTACACACTTTTACGTGCAGTTTCATTGTATTTAATCAGACAAAAGGCATTCATCAAAAATGCCTTGATATTCACAAAGCATTCTTCAGGTGTGTATTTTCAGCTGACTTTTCATCATCTCTCTGCACTCTACTGCCTAAAGGAAGAAAGACATTTAACTCTTTGAAATGTTATAATATCTACTCTGAACATTTGATCTTGCCTCAGTTTTCCTGCCTTCTGTATATTTGAATTCAAAGGAGCATGCCTGCTCTATGTGGAGCCTTCGTAATTCCATCCAGTAGCTTCCAAATTCTCCAGTGCCTGCTGGCTTCAGGGGAAATTACAGGTGTTGAGCATCTTTGAATATTTGGTGCTATTTCTTCACAGCTGCTTTCTCTGTTTGTGACTCCTTAGAATTTATTACATGTTTTTTCAGAGATTTTTCTCTGATATAAAGTTACTTTTTTTCCACACACTTCCCTTTGAAATAAGTATTCATTATAACTGTCTTTATGTATACCTTCTTTTATATTTTACTTCTACTTCACATCAGTTAGTGGGTTTATTCAATGCTATAATCTCTAGCATTGGGTAGCTTTCTATCAACATGACTGGCCTGTGTTTGATTTTTTTCAGCATCTTCTGTGCCCTGAGATGACATATTTGGCTGTTTCCTCTCTTGTAGGACAGTATTGCTGCTAATAAGAATAATCCTTGAGTACTGCCAGTGTGTGGATAACATTCCTTCCATCACCACTGACATGCTGACCCGCCTGTCTGATTTACTGAAGGTATGACTGGATGCACCACCTGTGCTAAGCAGGGGCAGTCAAAGGCATTAAAGATGCAATTTGTTGTGGGAATTAAATCTGGGAGGGCTGTCTTTCCTCTTGGTCACCTGGAATGTTGGAAATCCCATCTAGCAGTATTTGTCACAGCTGCCTGTCCACCTACACCAGCCACCCAGGCTGGATGTACGATTAATGCTGCTGAAGAAAAAGCAGGTTGATCCCAGATGCCACAGAAATATATCTTTATTGAGGAAGGAAAACAAGTCCCTTGGTTTTTACAAGTCAGCAGAGTTATAGTCAGTAGAAGCATGAAAAATAGTATGGGATGAAGCTTCTGTTGTAAAATGTAAAGATGATAAAACACCAGGACCTCTTTCTCATTTATTTCTCACTAGAGAAGGGGAAAGCTGGTAAAGCCCAGATATTGCAAGGTAATGTTTGCAAACACCAATAAAAGGAGCACATTAATGCACCTTAAAACTGTCAGAGATAGATATAGATAGATAGATAGATAGATAGATACACACACATACATTATGTATGTATCTGTATAGGCTCCAAAGCCTAGCAGTTAATTTATGTCAAGACTTTCACTTGTGCCTTTACCCACAAAGGTTGTATCAGGTATTACAGTTCTGAACATGAACATAATCAATAAAAAATAAACAGATTCTACTCTCCAGAAGTATATTTTACTTTTGCAGGTGCCAGGGAAGGGGAAACACACTCTGGGAGATGGACCTTTAAATAATTTTCCTGTTGGTAGTTCTTATTTGAGTAACCAGATGCAGGAACGCTCCTCCCTGCAGTTGTCATTCAGATTCATCCACAAACCTTCCCCTTTAAAAGCATTATCCAAGGCAGATCAGTCTGTTTGGGCCTGCCTCTTCACCTCTCCTTCTCCAGCTGCTGCTTCTCTCCAAAATTGCAGCACCCTTTCACAGGCAGGTAGAATAGCAGCAGATGTCTCAAACTTGGCAAGATTTGCATCTCTGTTTTACTTCCCTGTCCTTACCTTATCTTGTAGCTCTGCCATTTGTGCTTTACTTCTTTGTGTTCAAACATCATGTGCAGTTGAATTATTGTATTTCCTATCTGTCAGCAAGGTGCCATCAATTGGAGAAATGTCAAGAACAATTAGCAGAAACAAAAGCTCATTTATTACACTTTGAACAATATAGAGCCACTCGAGATGTCCTGGCAGGTCACTATGCTTTTTGTTTGACAACAGTCAGAGCTACCAAACTGTGGGGGTAGCAAGAGCTAGACTTTGTTGTGGTGGAAAATGGAAAGTGTTCCATTTCAAGGTAATAAAATTCCAGGCAGTTTGGAACTGTGGCTGCAACCTGAGTGAAATGACACCAGTGTATGGGCAAAATCATAGAAACATTTAGATTGGAAAAGACCTCTGAGATCAATCAAGTCCAGTCATTAACTGAAGATTGCAAAGTCTGCCACTAAACCATGTTCTCAAGTGCCACATCTACACGTCTTTTAAATACCTCCAGGGATGGTGACTCAACCACTGTTCTGGGCAAGCCTGTTCCAGTGACAACCCTTCCAGTGAAGAGATTTTCCCTAATATCCAAGCTAGACCTTCCTGGTGCAAATTGAGGCCATTTCCTCTTATCCTGTCACTTCTTGCTTGGGAGAAAAGATCAACCTCCACCTGGCTACACCCTCCTTTCAGGGAGTTGTAGAGATCAATAAGGTCCCCCCTGAGCCTCCTTTTGTTCAGGCTGAGCCACCCCCCATCTCCCTCAGCTTCTCCTCATCAGACTTGTGCTCCCTGACACTTCTCCAGCTCTGTTGCCCTGGAGTGGACACACTCCAGCATCTCGGTGTCTTTCTTGTTGGGAGGGGTCCAAAACTGAACACACGTAGTTGTAATTAATGGATTGTTTAGATGGTGCAGACAAGAGAAGGCTTGTGGCCACGTGCGGGGTGCAGAAATGTTTTCCTCCCAGCAGGCACAAGGAGGGGGTGTTGCTCTTTTCCTGTTTCAGGCGTGCTGCTTCCTTGCTGCTCTGTCTGCAACAGGTGATCTGGGAACAGTGTCGTACCCACAGAAGGCAGGGGAGAGTGTCTGTGTCCATCGTCCTTTACAGACCAAGTTTTTAATTGTCTGCTTCACAGTTAACACTAACCTGAGCTAAATATCTCAGGAGCTTAGGCTGTGTGAGACACATCTGTCTTTGGCTCAGTGGTTCTACTTCTGAAGTCCACCCAGAGGTGTAAGAAAAGGTCTTGCTTTTCCAGAGGAGG
This sequence comes from Neopelma chrysocephalum, assembly GCF_003984885.1. Classification (NCBI taxonomy): domain Eukaryota; kingdom Metazoa; phylum Chordata; class Aves; order Passeriformes; family Pipridae; genus Neopelma; species Neopelma chrysocephalum. The sequence continues at coordinate 838,338 of NW_020897762.1, read as the reverse complement.
AGGTGAAGCGAATGTCAGACAGTTTCAGAGCCTGACCTCTGTCTGAGAGCAGGGTAGGTAATGCCTCTCTCAGGTCAGGGGCCACATGTAGCTCTGGTTCGGTTGTGGTATGAGGTCTGAGTTGCTTTTCTGGTCCTGGATACACCACTGGCAGCCCAGAGCTGGGGATGTGGGGTTCATGGTGTGTCCTCTGTGGGCCGATGTTTTGTGACTGACTCCAGGCAATAGCCAGAAAAATTATTTCTTCTTTTTACCTAAGGAACATTTAAAATTTTGTGTTTGTTCTTGTATTATCGCGAAGCAAGACCTCTGAAGCAGGATTGTACCCCCTAAAAAAAGGAGGTCTATATGAGGGAGATCCTGTGTGTTGCAGACATAAGCTGCAGGGCAACCTTGTCACAATTTCTTCTGAATCTTCAGGTGTATGAGAAATGGTCAGCTCTGTGTAAGTTTTACCTCCCAGTTTCCAGCCCAGTGCCAACAGACAAACATGTCTAAACATGAGCCCTGGGACTTCTGCTTTCCATTCAGTGCAGGGATGACAGCAGTGGCTCTTCTACTGCATCACCCGGGCCAGTCTGGAATATCTGGTGTCTCAAGCTGGGTGATGAAGCAGAATTACAATATGAGGCAGAAGATGCTGACAGCAACTGTCTTACTGTCCAGAGATTTTGGTGGCCTATCACAGTGTTTTACACATCTACTGAAGAAAACTAGCAAGATCCTTGCCCTTTTCCCCGTCCAAGGTCCTGGTTTGAGAATTCTGTTTTATAGATTTGTAATACGAGGCTGTTCTTGTTATGGCTTTCAAAGGAAGGCTGAACGTGGTGAGTCTGCAGCAAATCTGTCTTGCTGCTTTCACTCGGAGAGAAGCCTCACCTAAAGGTCTCTTAGAGAATAAGAAACTAGTCCTTGAATTGAAATCACTGGGTATCAGTGTTTTTAAAAGCAATATTTCTGCTTCTCATTGCTGAAGCACTGCCTTGAGTGCTTTACCATAAGCTGAGTCAAAAAACACTGGACCAGTGACTACTGAGAGTGGTAAAAAAGTTCCGTTTGTCTTACTAATTAATAGTCGTGGACTCCTCTGGAGTAAGAAATATGTGAAACTCTGAAGCTGGCCTTCATAATAATTGTCTTATCTTGCAAAATTCTGTTGATGGTATTTCTAAACTGTGGTTATCTGTAGTTGATAAAGAGTCAGCATGCATTTTCACTGTCTTTTTCTTTCTCACAGTATTTCAACTCTAGAAGTTGCCAACTAGTGCTTGGAGCTGGTGCATTACAAGTTGTTGGTTTGAAAACAATCACTACAAAAAACCTAGGTATGGATTTCTATATTTAAAAGGTCAAAGCTTGTTCTTCTACCTGTTAAACCAAAATGTGAAAAAAAACCCTGAAGATTTATGATGTTGTTGTTTGAGTTTTGGTGCCGTGCATGGACACACAGGGTGATAAGACCTTGCTGGTTACCTGCCTGGGCTGCTTTGGCTGCTCAGAAGGCCTGGGAGAACTGGGTGCCCTGTTCCATGCTGCAGAAAAGTCTTGACACACTATTCCAGACCTCCAGTTTTAAACTGTCTCCTGAAATTAAGAGCCTTTGACTGATGGGTTGAAGCAGGTGTCTGAATTTACAGTTCCCGTGTTTCAGGGTATCCTTATTAGCAGTCTGCATTTCCCTTTTGGAAAGGGAACAGCTTGAGGAGAATGAGTTGGGAGGCTGCCCCCCAAGGGGCCGTGGGCTACAGCTGGGTCAGGTTTTTGCTGCAGAACATTTGGCCAGTGTGGCGACCGTGTGTCACACTGTGTGTCCTCCTACTGGCTCAGGCCTTGCTGGACTCAGGATAAGCTCAGTTTTGGGGATCCTGTTGGCACTGCAGCAGAAGCAGGTTCAGGGCACGTCAGCACTGGCAGGGCAGGGTGTTTCTGTACACCACAGCAGAAGAAACATCGATGCCTTGAGAATGTGGTTCCTGAGGTTAGGTGGATGATGAGTCAGGTCTTCTGAGATCTCCCAATGTCTGTGTGTGCTCAGGGCTCAAAATGTCAAGTAAACACTTAAAGCCTCTGGGAAAATTAGTTCCTTATCCCATATCTTTCCAAAGCTGGGTGTGAGTAGCCAGGTACCAGTCTGGCATCTTCACTGGGTGGGGTTTCCCAGTGGAAACAAACAGACTAACAAAAAATTGATATTGTTATTTATGTTAAAGGAAATACAGTCCATACAAAATGACTCTTCCTGTGCAATAATTACATTATTTTTCTTTCTGAATTTACAGCCCTTTCTTCACGTTGCCTACAGCTCATTGTACACTACATTCCCATTATCAGGGCTCATTTTGAAGCTCGACTGCAGCCGAAGCAGTTTAGCATGCTCAGGCATTTTGACCACATTACCAAGGTAATTCTTGTGGCATTTCCTAATTAAACACAAAGTTCTGCTTTTCAACTGTACTCTGAAGAATATAAATGCCATTAGAAAATGAAACCTGCTTTCTTCCCTTACAGGATTATCACGACCACATAGCTGAAATTTCAGCAAAGCTCGTTGCCATAATGGATAGCTTATTTGACAAACTATTATCCAAGGTAATGATTTATGGAAATAATTATATACTTTCTAAATTGCAATTGGAAGTCTCACTGTATGCAGCCTAGATGTTTCAAATGGAGTCTTAAACTTTCCTAATCAGGACTTGTTTGAACTTTTTTAAACTGTATAAACAGAAAGCTCTGTGCTGTTCTCATGAACGTATTTTGTGTTAATATTTACCACTGGGGCATCAATCACACAAAAAATAAATTTTCCATTGACTCCTTCAGCAGGAAGAGAAATGCTTTGGCTGGCACAGATGCTCAGGTGTTCAGGAGCTGAAGTGCTCTCCTACCACTGACAGTTCTTGCCTGTGGCCAGGCTCAGCAAGTCCCGTTTCCTGCTCTTTCCAGTGGTGCCTCTTTGGAAGTGGGGAGGGTGACATTTCCAGCAGCTGAGGAAACAGCAAAAAATTGCTGAGGAGGAAGAGTTTTTGGAGGGGAAGGACCAGCCCATCTATTGGGCTACAGGCCTGGGGACTGGAGGTCTGTGCTTAGCAGTTCCTGCTCTGCAGCAGCATTAGTAGCTGTCCCCTGAATTGCTCCTAGTGTATTTTGCTTTTTGAACACTCCTCAGTGGTTCAGTCTGGTCCTGGGCTGGATCTACTCACTGTGACTCATGTTAGGGTGGGATACATTGAGAGACCTCCCCAGGATGGGTCCTCCTGGGCCCACGGATCCGACAGATAAAGTACATGAGCTTTTAAAGCTTAGTATTGTGCTTTGGATCTTATGGTCCTTGGGGGGAAAAAAAAAGCTGTTTCATGAGAGAAATAAATTAATTCTTTAGTGACAGATTTGATTGATAGGCCTGGGCTCATGAGAAGCACAGGAGCACAGGTGGGGGACAGGCTGATAAGAGCTGCAGCGAGGCAGCTGTAACAGGCAGCATTTCTGTCTTCCTTTCTGTTTCTGTTATTTTATGTTGTGCTTTTTCATTTCATCTGTTTCTTTGGTCTATCAAATAGTGTTACCTAAATTTAGGGGAGGAAAAAAAAAAGGCCAAAAGCATTTAAGTTGGGATTCCCTGCCCCTGTTGTGTTTACTTTTTTAAAAATGTGTTTATGCTCTTTTCTGAAGACAAAAATGGACTGCTGCTTTTTGGGGGGTTTTATCCCCCATAAAAATAGCTGTCCTGTGAATTAACATGGCTTTTTGGCCACTTTACCCCATATCTCTTGAGAATAGAAGACAAATGCAGGTATTTACATCTTTGAGACCAAACAAGTTAGCCCACAACAAACCAGTAACACAGTTTATGTTCTTGATGACAGTTAGTAATGCAACCCACAGAGTCCAGGAGCAAAGGACACCATGTGTTGATTTGCCGCCATTCCCACCATGCCCCATCATTTGGCTCATCTCATTCCTGAAATAATGAAATCTCAAGGCTGTGAAGTGCATAAACCCAGGAAATTTGCAAATGGGCATGTCAGTACAACCATGTCAGTGTGTTCTTGGGGTTATATGTTTTTCTGAGAGTCCAAATGTTTCAGAGTCCTGTGCATAAAATGGTCACCTGCCCTGAGGTGTGTAAATCTGAACCAGTCAGTGAGTTCCACAGCGGTGGGTGTCCAGCACACTTCGAAACCAGGAATTGCATGATCCTGCTTTTCAGGAGACAAACAGTTTGGTGCAGCAGACAGGAGATACCAGGAGACCTGGCGCTTGGGTAATATGAGCAAGTTAGTTCTGAGTTTCCAGGCTGTGCTTTCCCCTGGGAGTTCCATGGAATGTCCTCACCCAGTGCCAATGTGCAGAGGAGGTTCAGCGACACTTCCCAGCAGCTGTCTGTTATCCTTGACAGGAAGATAAAACAGGAATGGGGATATTGAACAGTAGAAATAATATAATTAAAGAATGGAAAAGGCTCATTCGTTTCCATGAGTGTTCATGGAGAAAACCCAGTGCGAGTTCTGAGTTCTGTTGGAGCTTGGTGTCTTGTGACTGTTTGGACAGAAGAGCAATGAATTTTTGTCTGATCCCTCGTGGTGTTACATGCTCTTGACCTCAGCTGGAGATAAAATGGCCAGCACCTTGCAGGGATGGAGCTTGGGTTACTTCCTGGGGCTGTTGCTTTTCCCTGTGCCCATGAAGAGTTTGTTCTGGCTGTAGTCATGTAAGAGCCTGCCAGTTCTCTCTGGCTTTACAATGTGCTGGGAAGTTGGAAATAATTTCTTGCTTAACTTCCTTGTCTCGAGGCATGATCCTGCACGCTGGGTGGTTGTCCCTTGGAGCAGTAAGCACTATTTTTCTGCTACTTCTCCTGTCAAAATTAGGTCAATGGTTTGGCTTTCCCGTAAAGATTTTCTCTAAACTCCCCATTTCTTTTTCTCCTGTCAGGATAAACTTTGTTCTCTTTCACAATTCAGGCCAGCAGAAGAGCAAGCATCTCCTCCAGTCTGTTTGTAAATGAGGTAGTTGTAATGATTTGGTTCTTCCCTGAATTGTGCAAGGCTCCATGGAGAAGTGTCACCTTTCCAAAGATGACCTGCCAGTGCGTCACCTGGGCCTTTGCTGGCACAGCCTTTCCAACTGGAATTGCAGAGCTTGTTTCACTGTTTCTGGGAGAGGATTTCAGTGTTTCTGAAATCCTGGTCAGATCTTCCCTGTCCAGAGTGGGGACATAAGCATTTTGTTCCCTTTGTAGCAAATCTCTTGCCATCTGGTGTTTTCTAGTGTCTTATTTCTTGGATTTCAGGCTCCAGGAGAAGGGATGTTTTTTACTTTGCTTTCCAAGGTATTTCTGCAATGCTTTTGTGTAGTTTTTGTTTGGTGGTGTGGTTGCATTTTTTTTCATGGCCAATGATGAGTTTTCAGGAGTTTCCATTTCTTGATGGTTTCCTTTCCTTGATTCTTCACAAATTTGGGTGTATGTGATCCTAGAGAAGTAGTTTTCTCTCATGAGTTACTTGAGGGGCATATTTCTCAGAGGTAGAAGTGCTTGTCTGTCATTGACTCATCCCAATCTGAAGGAGAGGGCCAACTGCATTGGGGTGGCTGGCACAGAGATATATTCTCTGTGCATCTGTAATTCATGGCTGGCTCAGTTCATGCCCAGTGACTGTTTTAATTTGTGATGTGCTAAATGAACTTTGATTCCTGATGTCATTAGCACAGCAGAGCTCCAGGTGGCTGTTGGGAACTCTCCTCTATAAACCATTTTAAAGTCGTAGGAAGGAGTAACTGGTTGTGTGTTTATTTCCAGTATGAAGTGAAAGCTCCTGTTCCTTCAGCATGCTTCAGGAATATCTGCAAGCAAATGGCAAAGATGCATGAAGCTATATATGATCTCCTTCCTGAGGAGCAAACTCAGGTGAATGTTATTTTTGAGCCTCATCTAACACCTCGTTTGCAAATGTACATGAACTCAGTAACAAGAGGGACTTCATGTGTGGAGAGGGGAATTCTTTTTTGAGTGTTTGTGAAACCCACACGTTAAAGGGCTTGGCAGCAGTCATGCAGACAGCTTGGGCTGAACTGAGGGAAGTGTTTGGATGTGTAGGGAGATGAGACACAAAAAGAACAGATTTCAGTATTTTGAGCTGCCTTTTAATGTCTAGAGAGGACAATCTTCAATTCAGGAATTAGTGCTGAAATTCTACACAAATTGCAACACTTTGGGGCTCAAGTACAGCCCTTTCAGAGGATAATTCTGTAATGCTCAAAATCAGTGGCTTCCAAAAGTCCCTAAATGTATTATGCACCAAAATTGTACCAGATGTCCTTTTCCAGTATTTTGCTGCAGTTATTGGTACTGCAGAGTTGCAAAGGACAGAAAGGACTGATCCAGTCATTGAATACACCAAGTTGTCATTTCTTTTTCACATTAGATTAAATGGTCCCTTCAAACTGTTTTTCATATTTTTTTCTTGGAAAAACCACTTTAAGTGGTTCTAGTACAGGAAAGAGATTTTTTTATCTTCTAGCCTTCATACCAGTTGTTAGATGCTTCAAACAGATAAGAAAAGTTCATGCTCCTAAGAACGTGCCACACCAAATTAGTAAGGGAGGGTATGTTCTGTCCTGTGTGTTACAAATTGTATGTTGGCCAGAAAGATGAGGAGGCCAAAGGACTGGCAGAAGGAAAAAAATTCACAAGTTGCAAAAACAAAACCAAAAGTTGGTGACTGAAGGTGCTGGCAGCATATTTCCTCTCTGGAGGCAGTGATGCAAGCACAGGGACAGATCCTTACTCTGGTGCTGTGGTTTCTTGTAGATGTTGTTTTTACGAATCAACGCAAGCTACAAGCTCCACCTGAAGAGGCAGCTGGCCCACCTCAACGTGGTCAATGATGGAGGACCTCTAAATGGGTATGTTGGGGCACTCTTCTTTTTTTACTGCTCAGATAATCAGGCATTGCCTCCTGCAGGAAAGTCGTGATTGCAGAATGCAGCCACGCTCCGTGTTTTAGTGTGTCAGGTTTGGAGCTTTCTTACAGTAAAGGACATGACTTGTGCTGTTCCATAGTAAGTAGGAATGCAATCCACCTGGTAACAGGTTGGGAGGTGAACATTGTCAGACTGGAAAACTTCTCTAGGTTCCTCAGTTCATGGATTGCTTTTTCTTCCTTTGTGTGACAGCAGCAGCCAAAGTTTAATTCACATGAATTACGTGATTCCTGAAGCAGTTTAGAAATGTGGATGGTGACTCATGGCACTGGCAAAGTAAAAATAGGAAAAAGCAGCATTTCATCTGTGCAGTGAACAGCTGCTCTACAGAAATGGTTTTTACAGCAGAACTAGATTTGAAATAGAGCTCTTCCCCTTTCCTGCTCCAGCCCAACCCTCCATCCCCAAGCAGGTCAGTGGTGCTTCTCCTGAGGGTGCCTGGCTGTGCCTGATGTCCCCACCTCCCAGGAAAGCCTACAGCCTTCAGGCTGAATGCTGTTGTCAGTTGGATTGTCCCCTGAAATGGTGGGGGTTATAATCGTTCTTAATGACCTCAGGGGGGTTACGTGGTGTTTGCAGTGTAGTAAGGGTGAAATTCAGTCGGCCTACCCATGTGCAAGAAGAGATTGTCTTAGGTTGAAGAAGTCAGAGAAGGAAGTTAATGTTTCAAAGGTCGCTGGAGTGAAAGAGTTTTGTTCCTGTCCAGTTTATTCTGGTTTGTCCTGCTTGTGTGTATTCTTCTGTGAGATAGTATTCCTCTGTGAGAGGGTTTATCTGAAATGGTTCTCTGTACTTGGTGTGTATTCACAAGGTGACATCCTGTTGCCTTTGGTACTTAATAAAGGTATTTGTGGGGTGAGGCCACTGCAGCTCCACTGAAGTGAGAGCATTTGGAGCATGTTTGGGGTGTTTCACACTGGGATTTCCAGTCCCAAACACTGAGCTGTGCTGTCTTCATCCTGTGCTGTCGGTTTTGTTTGATGCTTGTGGTTGGGTGGATTAAATGAATCCCTTTTTTACAGGAGGGTTGGGGGAAGTGTTCTGGTGACATGCTGGGGTGTATTTCCCAGCAGGCAGAAGGTCTCAGCTGGCCCAGGAACTGTGATGGCAGCAGTTCTTACTTCAGACACAGCTCTCTGGGAGCGCATAGTTGGGGCTGTTTGAGAACATCAAACACTGGATGTCACTCGCTGCTGTTCCAGCAGTCTTCATTGACCAAGTTTTTAACATGGTTTTCTGATCCTTCTCCTGTTTTAAACTGCTTGTTTCTGTAGTAATAGTAAAAATCCAGTTATGTGACTCCTGCTTAAGTTTTTAATGTGAAAATACAACTTCTGTTCCTGCATCTTGCTAGCTAGAAACGTCATGACCTCTGACATTTCAACGTCTGAGGGATTTTAATTCTGTATAAACTGTTAAAAACAATGTAGCTGTTACTTTTTACATTAACCTTAGAATCATTACCCTCTAGAATACAGAAGTTATTGTTGCAATAATTAATATTTTTAGTTTCAATGGAATTGGGAAGTTCAAATCTAGATAAGCCTGGGATTACAGCAAGAGAATAGAAGTTTTAAATGCCTAATTCCTGCTGAGTTTTCTGAACTCGTGGTTTGATCTCCCTTCCCTAGAACTAGTTTTATGCCCAGCAGTAATCCTGTTATGGATGATCACTGCTGTAAAATAAACCACAGCCATAGCATTGAGTTTTGAACTGATACTTAAAATATCTAATCCAGGCATAGGATTTGAACATGTATTGTAGTAATTGTGTGCCAAAGTCCTAAACAAACCCTGGCTATTTGTCTGAGCACTCCAGGTGGATGGGATGGGGTCTGACTCTAATCTTGTCATGTGTTTCACTGCAGGCTGGTTACTTCAGATGTAGCTTTTTACACTGGAAACCTTCAAGCTCTGAAAGGCCTTAACAACTTAGACCTAAACATGGCTGAAATCTGGGAGCAGAAGAGGTGATAATCCACTGGGAGCAGTCACTTGGCTCTGACAACAGACTGACTTTCTTCTAAGCAGCGTGACGACGGTGAGGTGAATACTTAAGCCCAGATTCCAAGAAAGGGCACGATTGATAGTCAGGGGAGCTAGACTCAGAAGGAGCTGCAGGGAGCGATCCTTCCAGTGTCCTTCAGCAAGAAACAAGTGATCAGCTGTCTGTGCAATGTTTTTTCATTCTCTCTGGAAACAGACTCAGGTTTCTTTGGACCAAATCCAAAAGAACACATAGCTGTAACACAGCTGTAGTTGTCTAGAATGCTCTGTATATCTTTATATTAAAAAGATGCTTTGCATTTCTTCTAGTGCAATGAAATTCACATGGTGTCCCACCTTATTTAATGATGGTACAATATAAAAATCTTGCAGTTGGAACTCTGTAGAAAATGTTTTTCTCTATGAAACTATGCTGTTCTAAAATTTATTTTTTTACAGAACTTTATATAAATAAATGTCTTTTGATTGCTCGCATATAGGATTCAGCTTTGTTAGGGAGCAGTCCTGTTTGAGGGGATTTCTCACAGCTGGGCTCCAACCTGCCATCTGAAGGCAAGATTTTCTAACAAATATAGTTCCCCAAAGCCATTACGTGTGGGACAGAGGAGTGACCTGATCATTGTTAGCAGTGACAGGGGTTACTGGGGGAACTCTAAGGTAGCAGAAAGGCTGGTGTGGGGATGGTTGCCCTCAGCTGCCCAGCCCTGGACTGGCACGGCCCCAGGCAGTGGGAAGGACTGGGACACAAGAAAACAGGGCAGGAAGAAGAGAATTTTGAAGTTTTTAAGCTGCTTATAAAAGGTTGCACCATTAAGGAAGGCGCAACTGAAATAAACTTATTTGAGAGTTTTTAATACTACCTTTTACAGACTGGAGGCTGCCAGTACTAAGTACAAGTGCCTGTGTATCTCCCCTCACCCCTCTTTACCTGACCCCAGTCTGAGTGCCTAACCCTGTGATGACCATGGATGATGGAATGATCTGCTGCAGTGTGTGTGTGCCTGTGGTTCCCTCAGCCAGGCACGCTCACCTGTCAGCATAACAGATGTCATTAATTGTCAGTCAAAATAAAGCTCTAAAATCACAGTTGTTTTTAAAGACCAACTTCTTTAATGATACATACCAGTGTTATACTAAGCTTATAAAATAAAGTTGTCTGCATGTAAATACAAGAGAAACATTAAGAAATCAATAGTGATCAGGACAGGGATTTCGATTCCTGTACAAATTTAGAAATGACTCGAGAAGATAAATTAACATACATGGCTGTGACAATATGAACATAGGTGTAGTCAACGTGATCCATTTATTGAAAAAAGAGGGCAGATCAAGGATTAAGATATTAACAGGAGATCCAGTCTTGAATGGGATGTGAAAAAGCAAACACCACACGTGGATACTGAGGCATTTTTCTCAAGTATTGGATTCTTTGGGCAAGTTTGGAACACGGATGATTCCCACTCTCACGATACGGAAATGGAGGTATTGACAGCCTTACCCCAGTACCTCGACGTACAACTGGGATAGGACATCCCACTTGTAGTTTGGGGGGGGGTGAAGAGGGCTACAGGTTGTGAGCACATGAAATACAGGGTTTTAAGAGCCTGTTTAGCAGTAGTGAAACTTTTGGTTTTCAACTGTGCCTTCCTAAAACGTCACAGGAGTTGCCAACCATGTTGTCCCACATGTATTGCTTCACAGCTTTATTTCTGCAGTTACAAGCAATTCAAAACTACTGAATGTTCGAGGCAAGCCTCTTAACTTCTTATCAAAGAAGATCTGTCCATCTTCCCGCAAGACAAACAGTATTGCACTTCAAGGTTATATTAACTGAGTTACAGAATCTCTTTAAGGACTGAAGCATTACTTACGCACATCCATGGCACTATGTGGCTGCTTAGAGATAAGCAAGAGAAATTAATTTTAAATTAATACTGCAGGGTACTGTGAAGATGACAAAGCATAGGCCCTCTGTGTACTTAAGATTTCTAATGCTTAAAAGGTTCTTCCATGATGAGGCTGGTTTAGCACAGCAGCCTCAGACCTGACCGTGCCCTCTCATGGACTCAGTGGTCCAGGATCCGCAAGTTGCCAGACACGATTTTGTTCTCTAGTAGAGCTCCAGCTGGGATGTCAATCCTGTCCCCATGATTTGCAATGATGATAACTGTTCCCTGGGTTTAGAGAAAAGAAAAGAAAACAAAGTGTTTAGAAACTTGTTACCTGTTAATTTGGAAGGAGGGAGTAGGTTGTCTGGAGGACCATTTAGGTGTCACAGGTGACACAGCCAGAGCCGCCTTGTATTGTTTCTGCATAGGCTTTTTCATGATTTTTTTTTTTTAAACAAGCATTATTGGAAACACTGTAATTACCAGCAGACTAGATACTATCAGCCTACAAGCAGAACTGTAACTTCTTTGAAGATACATACTTGCTGTAAGGGCTCTTGTCATGTCTGCTTGCTTTGAGGCGAAAAAATGTTACCCCCATCAGTCCGTGTGTCACAGCCCAGCCCCCCACTGCAGCTGTACAGCAAATCTGGGCATAGAGGGACAGCCTCGAGCCCCAGAGCTGAGCCACTGCCAGTGCTGGGGGAGACAGCCCCACCTTGCACCCATCTGTCAGCTGCTGAACTGTCATAGAATCATAGAATCATAGAATAGGTTGGGTTGGAAAAGACCTCCAAGATCATCAAGTCCAACCCCTGATCCAACTTCAATTACTATATCATGGCACTAAGGGCCACATCCAATCTCTTTTTAAAAACCTCCAGGGATGGTGAATCCACCACCTCTCGGGGTAGGCCGTTCCAATGCCTGATAACCCTCTCTGTAAAGAATTTCTTCCTAACATCTAACCTAAACCTCCCCTGGCAGAGCTTGATGCTAAGGAAGAATTTGAGGGAGAAACCTAACTTGCTCAGCTCCAATATTTACTAATAAATCAAGAACCCCAAACTGATGAGAAGGGGCCGGAAAAGGTGTGGTAAGGCCAGCCTGGGAGGTGAGGTGGGACATGCCTTGTCGAGCCACAGGACAGAGATGGCAGCAGTGTTTGAACAGAGACCTGAGGTCTGTGGTGCTTTCAAGGCTCACAGATAAACCTCATCTCTCCCCTGGGCCTGTACAGAGCAGCAGCTCTGGCAATTAACACCCTGCACTCCTCCACAGGGGTCACTGTCCAGCCTTGGCCTCTACAATCCTTGGGCCAGTTCCCTAATTCCCAGGAGTGCTCCTATGGACTTTGTGTACAGGCACTGACCAAGGCAGGATCAATTCCCAGGGAGCAGAGATCAGTCATGTTTAGTGCAGGGGCATCCTAATTACACACTCACCTTTAATGAAACATTCTTCCCAAATGTAACATCACCTGAAACCGTGAGATGATCCAGCTCCAGCATATCTGGAATACTTTCAAACCTCCGTAGGTAATCTTGAACCTTTTGGAAGGAGAAAAGAATAGAGACAGCTTTAAATCCATCTGTGGATTAAAGACAAGCCTCTTGAATACTCCTTTCAGGAACCTTCCTATAATCTACATCTGAATCAATATAGGAGTTGCTACTTTGTAACTGTAATTTCTTTCAGAGATAAGTGTAAGGAACAGTAGGGACAGCTTTCCACCAGTGCTGGGCAAGCTCTGGAGAACACACAGAGCCCAGCTCACCCTCCATTTCCTCAGCTGAGGGGGTACAGGAGCACCCAACAGCAGTATGAGGCTACACATAAATGTTAAGTACTTTGTATTCTAACAGCAAAAGAGCAAAAGGCAATGCCCAGATGGGCAGAGGGAGATACAGTAAACCTCACTTTTAACTTATTTATTGCTACGAACTGTATTTTTATCCAAAAAGAGATAAACACCAAGTATAATTATAGGAGTTCACCTTTGTGAAAGAACTTCCGAGTTTGACAAGAGGCACTGTTGGGAATTCACGCTTCTCGCTCATGGTTAGAGACCCAGCATTAAGGCTGTACAAGTTCGACATCACAAGCAAGAGATCTGATGTGGTCTTAACAGGCAGGAAACGACTACGAGGTACGTTTATCCCCAGAGAGTTTTCAAAACTCTTGATAGCAGCACCAACTGCAGTCTCCAGCTGGATAACATTCAAGCCTCCATCCAGAGTCTGGAAGAGAAAATTCACATGAGCACAACGAGCAGGTTCTGGGTCTCGGAACTACAGCCAAACATCAGCCAGAGAGCTCTGCCTTCACCCACTTCCTGAAGGCAGCAGTGCCTGTTGGTTACCCAGAAACAAACAGTTCCTTTGAGTCTTTCCTCTAAACCCTCCCTGGCTGGTTACCTTTGGGTTAACAATGATCTCCATGTCAATGGCGTTCTTCTCCTGCAGCCTTTTAATTGCAGACAGAGCAATCCACAAATTGTTGGTATTGAATATTTTGAATTTTGACACAGACTTGAATTCATCCACGTGTGCTTTTGGGACCTGAGCTATCTCCACAAGCCTCAGCTTATTTTCGTATTGCGTGAGCGTGCCACCCTGTGAGGGGCAAATGAGAAAGTTTTAAGCCCTGTTCATAGAAGCCAGAGAAATCCTCCCCTCAGCCCAAACAGAGGCACTGGTTTGTTGGCATTTAAAGTTGAGCCTCAGAGCAAGGTTCAACCGAACACATTTCTTGTTTTTAGTAACCAGCTAGCAGGTTACTAATTATAGAGTGTGTTTAAAGTACAGTCAGAACTGTCCAACGATCATATTTCAGCATTCCAAGTCAGTTAATTCCTTTAATGAAGGTTGTTGGGAATCTTTTGCAAGTGCCGCTGTTTGTCAATAACCACCTTCAGCAGTGCTTTGCTATATGACAGAACAAAAGCTAAATTAAATCTAAGTCCTTCAGTAACCTGAACTGTATTCTTACAGGGCATTTCTATGCTTTTATAGGACTAAGTCAGAGCTTTCTTAAGAGGTAATAAACACAGGAAAAAAATCACATATCATCCACACTCACATTTAAAAGAACAGAGGCAAAGCACACATAGGACAAATTACTGCAGGCTACAAGTATTTGATGCATCATAAACCTCTGACATGTGGTACACCTGGACTTTGTACAAAAGTCAAGGGTTTAGGGCAGGAGCAGATGTGCAGCTGCACCACATGGAGTTGTGCAATGCATACCTGGACAGCTCAGGAAGTAGCTTAGGCAGCTTTCAGTCAGAGGATGTAGCTGTTGCATCCCAGCCCTCAGTGCTCTGTTTTTACCACCCTCAAGCTTCTCCCCCCCTGTAAGTGACAGTTTGGAGAAGGCACAGAGGTTGTGACCTGCACCCTGCAGAAATCACTTGTGTTTGCAGTCAAGCCCAGGCTGCCCTCGTCTGCCGCTGCCCAGAACGTGGATCAAATTTGTTCCGTGAATTAGAACATCATAAACTTGCTGGTTTTGTGCAAGTCGAATAAGAACAAAGCTGATGTGTTAAATGGTGCCTAAAATAGCTGTAAGGAGATTGGATGTATGTATGTCTGAATCCATGCATTCAGAGGAGGCGAGAGGCTGGAGATCACCACCAACACACCAGGCACAGACAGACTCACACCCATCTCCCTTTACCTTCACATCTGCCCGGGTTTTGTTTGTGACTTCCATGACAAATTCACAGCGTTTTCCATTGGGTGGGTTCATAAGGTGGTTAAGAATGTAAAGGTCCACAGTGGCACCCAAATTATCTATATTGGACACAAATATATATTCCTTCCCCTCTGCAATGAGGTTATCCAGCAGACCAGAGTTATAGAAACTGGCGTAGATGTCTCCATGGCCTGGAGGGTACCAGCACTCTGTGTTCTCTCCTGAGTAAGAGACATCCTTGGCTATTGGCAGCAGAGTTTCCTTGTTAATTCTAGGATACCTGTGAAGACAGTGGGTTTTGTTAAGTTCTCACCAATGTCAGACTGGCAAAAAGAAAAAATACAACAATAAAGGTGCAATTCCCTGGGCTTTTCCACACAACTTTTGAAGGTGTGCCCTCCAGATTAATGTAAGTACTCTCAATTGGAAGACCCATCCAAATTGTGAGGTGAGAAGCTACAGAATGCAATCTCTCTACTCAAGAATTTAAAGCCAGTTCTCAGACCATGCTGTAAACCAACTTGCCTTTGACAGGCAGGTTCAGAACATGCCAAGCACACCTCTGACCCAGCAGCCACTTTGATTAGAGTTTGTTCTGGATAAGGAACCATGGTCTGTCTCCCTCCAGAGCCTAGGGACACTAAAAGCAAATTCAGGAATCAAGTGGCCAGAATCTCATACACCATTATTCCTATATTTCTTAGAAACTGGGTCCCACACGCACCCCTCTCCCTGATTTTAATACACTGCCCTTGACTCTGCCCAACAACCTCATGTTTCAGTCTCAAAAAGAGACCTAAAATAGACTGCACATGGGTACAGAAGACACTATTGCTACCCCAGCACCTCAAACTAAAATCCACCCCATTTGGAATTTGGAGAAACAAGCTAGTTCTTCCTTTTACCCCAAGTGGAGAAGTTTTTTGATACCTGCTTTGATTAAAAGTATATATCTTCACACGGCTGTGACTGTATTTCTGCAGGATTTTCTTTGTGTCATCATCAGTGTTGAAGGAATTCATGAGAACCAGAGGAACATCGGTGTTGTAGGATTTGTTTAAATGCTGAGATGGGAAATAAATGGTAAATTCAGCATGTATTATTATAGCTTTAACTCCTGACACCTAAGATTTGGTAGAAAGAAATTAGATAAAACAGACCAGAAATAATAAATGCATGAGAGAAAAGAGAGATGCACTTATGCTGACAGAAAGGATAATAAATTGGGTAAAGGAAAATAAATCCTTGTTAGTAGTAAAGATAGGGCCTGTATTAATTAATGTATCTTTAATCTTTGTTTTTAAATCTCCATCGAAATTTGTAATTTGAAAAGCACAACACCACAAAATGATCATTTTAAGTTTTAGCTACTGTTGAGTACAAAAGGCATGTTTTCCATCAAATTGTTACGGTCTGTCAAGATGACATTTCCAAACTGTCTCTGCACTTCTGAGCCTTCTTGGGAGGCCATGAGATGGACAACGGTATCAAGAGTACATAATGAATAAAATGTCACCATGTTAATTATTTGGGAATCTACAGAATGGAGCTGAAATACACGGGAGCATTTCCATGTGCACAGCAAAAAATTGGAGATCATGACAGTGTTTCACCAAAAACAGAGTGTGCGGGAAAAAAAACAAGACATTTCAGTGAGTTTTAAGCTTTGTGTATGAGCTTGCCCTCATCTGCTGGAGAGTGTTTGGGATCATCATCCTTTGGTGGAGTTGGGAGACTTCCACAATGACCCTTTGGATAAAGAGCTGCATCAATTGGATGTAAATTTGAGTCTGTACAGAACCATCTATCACACATGGGAGAGTCACTGCAAACAAACACCACACTGAGGCAAAAATTGTTGGCACTCCAGAAACTATGGAACAGGCACACTCAATTTCCTACTCTAATGACTATCTTCATTATCTGCTGGAAGAGGAATATTCAGCATTAAAAACATAAGCTGAAATGTCCTCTCCCAACACCAGCAGCTGTTATTTTCTTTTACTCTTCTTTCTTCAGAGGAAAATGCCAGCAATTACTTCCAGCATGAGAGTTTAACTTCAACAAGGAACTTGGAGCTGCTGTGAAAAGCTTTGTTCTAATGCACTTTAAAAACCCCTTTTTTAAAAAAGATAAACTTGCAGCTGGAGGAGTCGGAAACAAGCCCAGGAGTTAGTTACCCAGACCAGCTCTACAGTGTGACTGCTTGTGTTTCTGGACACAATTCCCACTATCCAGGCTGGTGTGAACAGGCTGGATCACACTTGTGCTAACACGTGTGGAGGGGACGGTGCTGATTGCTCCGTCCCTTTGGAGTCTACTCTTCCCAAAGGAATTCTCTACCTCACCCCAGCACTGTGACCAGACCTCGTTTCCCTCTCCTCTTCCTTTTGGCAAGCCTCCACTGTGATCCCTCTTAAAAGGTCATGCAGGAGCAGCTCAGTGTGTCTTGCTTCCTCCAACGCAGAAGGAAAAGCTCATCAAACGTTACCTCAATCTGCTGAACCGTCAGATCCAGGAAGGTGTTCTCGTTTCGCACCCCGATAAGACTCTTTGGGCCTTTACAGCCCATGCTGGTGCCCAGGCCACCATTGAGTTTCACAACCACCAGCTTGTTCAAGTCAGAAGCAATGTTATCAGGCAGGCCTCTGGCCTTGATCTTCTCATAGGGCTGGATCTGGGAAAACAAAACCCCAAAACCAGCAGTCAGGTATTTGGAAGGAAATTGTTTTCTCCTAAAAACTTTCAGAACTCAAAATCTGGTGAAAAAACCCACACTTATTTTATATGCTCTAGGACACTAAAGAACATCTGCAAAGCGAGTCTACAATAATCTGATTTGTTATGGTACAAATAACCTGATTTGTTACTACAACTACCTCTTCCCTTGAGAGGTTCTATAGGCTTTGTGACACCAGTCACCATCACCTTCACTCAGATAAGAAGATGCCTCTGTCTGCTCTTCCAGGTTCAGAGAACTGACTCAGTGGTAAAGATGGGTAAGGAAGAAGTCACAACCCTCTTCTTGTCCTGCAGAAGTTTTCCCTGGGTGCCATCTAACTCACTGTCCCAGTAAGATGACCCCCTCTCCCCCTTCAGTCAGGCCCAATTTAGGAACTCATATGCATGCAGGGCATATAACTTTCCTTCCCTGAGCAGCTTAAACTCATAGATTTTTTTTATACTTTGCTCTAAGGTCGTCAAAGGCAACATTCTCGGCAAAAGATTGGTTCTATAACTCAATCTAAACTAACTTTTATTCCAACTACTAGTCCGATCTAATAATTCATCTCTCCCAACAGCATGATACAAAGCGGAAGAAAGTTCCTAGTTCTTATCCTGCTGTTTTCAGGATGTGTTCATCCAGCTCACAATAAAATTTAGAGAGAGTCTTCTACCTCACTGACAGGTTTAAAAAGAGAGTCTGGGCTACATTTGGGGCCAGTGGTAGAGAGCAAAATCAGGCTTGTAATGACAGTGTGTCTCGCATTAGGCACTGCTTGTTCCCTAATCCAAAGCACCTCAGGCAGAGAGACAACAGTAACAATGCCACGGTAAGAATCATGCCAAAACTGTTAGAGCAGAATCAATATAATTATCCTTGGTGTTTCAGTGCTGTGTGTGTTCTAGCTGCAAGAAAATTATTTTAAACGCTGATAAGGGGTGTGTGAGATCCACAGCTGATTTCCAAGAACAAACACACACAGAGTAGTTTTTGGAACTGTGTTTGCTTTTGGGCAAGTTGGGCTGGGGTTCAAATGGAAATTCGCACTGCACTGGAACAAGAGTCATATTTCTTACGGGGATGTGTGGGTGTAGGGAGGAGAGTTTGTGCAATTCCAGCATTCCAGTGCACCACAGGCAGCAGATTAGAGCGGTTCCCTCACATTAGGGAAATTCTGCCTTATGGGATCTGAAAAGCTTATAGGATATATATAAAGATAAGGTGACTCCACACGCAGTTCTTATGGCTCAGACAGAAAGCAGTAACACAAACACTGCCATTTCCCAGAGGACATACACAGGAACTTCCTTTCAAGGTTCCAAGAACTTTTCAGGAACAGAAGTGCGCAAAAAGCAGAATCTCGCTGTGCTTTGTCGACAACAGAGACTGTGTTCGGGCTGGGCAGACACCTTGACAAACAACTGTTCTTCTCATTAACAAAGAGATGATAAACACTGATTTTAATGTCTTGGAGGTACATCAGGAAGCTTAATGAACGATTCACTACCAGCAGGACCTACAGAGATTTACACTCAGATTTACTGCTTCCCATCCACTCCAAGGTCAATAGCACTCTGTATTAGACTGTAAATGGATTAGAAGCATTTCAGCTTGAGCTTTAGCTGGGTGGGACGTGAATCACATCCACGATGTTCAGACACCGTCTGAACATCCAGAAAAATTATCTCAACTTTCACGTCTCACTATGTTCTTCTTGCATCACTCATAAAAAGCAGAAAGTCTGACACTCAGCTCTGGGCTAGATTGCCTCAAAAATCATTTGCTTTTGCTGAAGTGCCAACTACCCTTTCATGCCTTCACCCATCATGCCTGAGACCAGCTTATGCAGAAAGCTCAAAGTAAAAATCCTGAAGAAGTTAACAGTTCCATCCAGGCCCTCCATCAAGGACTCAGTTCACTGGATGTTGCATCAGTTACAACACAAAATTTATGACTCAGCCTCACTAAATGTTTCAGTTTCTTCTGGCACAGGCATTGGAAACAACAACTTGGCAATGAAGCCCTGGATCTTGAAGGGTCTTTAATTCAGAAAATAACAAATGTCAAGAACTCAAGTTCCAGCAGGAATGTTGCAGCATCAGGACTGCTGGATGCCAGTGCTATCATGTACCAGTTCCAGTCATGTGTAGGCACTAAAATGCAGAACTACCTCATGATCTACAAGCGTACACACAAGTGTAAGAAGTGCTCCACAGTAATAAAAATCAATCCTTGCTCTAAAGGTTTGGAACAGTGGGCTTGACAAGTAAGTGCTGATGGGGAAATTCTTCAGGAAAAAACAGGGGCAGGAATGACATGGCTTACAGCTGCCTGGCTGCAGTGTTACTCACTTGAGACATGTCTCACAGCCGTGGTTTGGGAGTGTTCTAAGATGACATATGCAGCTTCCTTTGTTTTGCAGCCAATGTCACAAAAGTGATTTCTCAGAACAGTTTGCATGAGGCAGCATTGGGAGTCTGACAAACAGATTTCAGAATCATACTCCTACTGCAAGGAGGCTTTGCAAGAGTTTGTCAGAGACAGACAAAATGAGCATCAGGGCTGTCACTGTGGGTAGACCAGAAAGGAATACACCCATATTAGTCAATATGTACTTACACTACCAGGAAACATTTACTCAGCACCAAGGGACAGTTCTAGAAATACCACCAAGTGAAGAGGTCTCTGCCCTTGTGAGACTCCACCTGCAGTGCTGCACCCAGGTCTGGAGTCCTCAGCACAGGAAATACATGGACCTGTTAGAGCAGGTGCAGAGGAAAGCCACAAAGATGATCAGAGAGATGGGACACCTCTCCTGAGAAGGCAGGATGAGAGAGCTGGGGTTGTTCAGCCTGGAGAAGAGAAGGCCTTCGGGAGACCTCACTGCAGCCTTCCAGTACCTAGAGGGGGCTTACAGAAGAAGAGTGACTTTTTACACAGGCTGATAGGGACAGGACAAGGGGGAATGGTTTCAAACTACAAGAGGAGAGATTTAAATTAGATCTCAGAAAGAAATTCTTTACTCTGAGGGTGGTGAAGTAGAGGAACAGGTCACCTAGAGAAGCTGTGGCTGCCCCATCCCTGGAGGTGTTCAAGGCCAGGTTGGATGAGGCTTGGAGCAACCTGGTCTAGTGGAAGTTGTCCCTGCCCATGGCAGGGGGTTGGAACAAGATGATCTTTGAGGTCCCTTCCAAACCATTCTAAGATTCTATGAACCCTTAAAACCCGTTTCCAGAGTTGAAGATTAGAAAGGTGTTTTGCTTTTGATTAAGGGCATAACATTCATTCTTTCCCTTCATGACACAGTTCACTGAGATGACAACCTGAGCTGCAGACAAGAATCCAACCAATGGGGAAGAAAAAAAATGGCTCTAACAGACAAGTTCCTTTCACACTCACATTGCTTTGGATGCTCTCTTTACATCCCAGCTGAGGTTTTGCATTGCTGTTCTGTGGTTAACTTGGTCACTGCAGTTCTCTCTGAGGCCTCCCAGCAGGACTTTGCTATTGCTTCCAATTCAAACAAACACATCGCTGCAATCTACATCGAGGGGATTAAGTTACACTTGCCATGTCCACATTCTTTACCTCCTCTCCCTGTTAACTGGCACTCTCAGTGTACTTTCTTCTCTGGAGACTGTAACATTAATGGGTCCTAACTATGCGAGCTACCACTGTAAGCCTTTGGACATGTGAAAGCAAAGCATCTGGAAGGAAAAAACAAGTCAAAGGTTTACCAATATAGTGTGAAATGGGTTCAATCATCTGTTACCATCATCAGTATTGGTTGTTACACTGAAAACATGGAGGCCAGGGAGAAATCTCCCATTGCAGAGAAAAACGGAGGAATATTACAAAGGAAAAATTTCTGTTTAAATTAACTGACAGGAGCCTTTACTTGTCAGTACATGCTTCAGGAAAAAGCAGAAAGCTACATTCAAAGAACAAATATCACAGGTAACACACTAGACGACCTACAGAAGTCTGATCAGAAATTCTGCTCCTGCATACCACAGTCCCTTGGCATTGGGCAAAAGCCTGAAACACCTTTCCCACCTAAAAGACAAAGCCTATAAATCCAATAAAGTATTCATGAACTTTTTTAAGCTGCTAAACAAACAAAAAACCAGCAACTTTGGCACATTTCTGGGTGCCTCTGTTTACAGATACACATGCATGTCTGTATGTATATAAACACACATATATATCTAAACAGATGCTTTTTACTCTGCTAAGTATCAGCTGAAGATTATACTTCTCAGAATTCTCATCAGCAAAGCAATTCTTCAAAACAATCACAAGCAAGTAGATTTCCACTGGGGAGAGTAAGCTGGTGCTTTCTAGGCCATGGTCCTTGTAGTGTGAGATTCTCCAAGTACCCAAACACCCCACCACCTCATAAAACAAGGTCATCCCTATAGGCAACTATAAATCACTTGCAAGATCACCAGCAAACAAGTCTTGTGTATAACAACCTCTGTGCTGTTCTAACAAGACCAGGAGGAGAATATATGTGAGGGTTTATAGCTCAGAAAAGAAAATTCACCTGGAACTGAACAGAAGCACTCAGACAAAACACGCGTATGTTCACAGATGGATACTTGTCCCAAAGAACTCATTACTACAGCCCTTCAAAAATCATCCCTCTTTATCTCTTCTAAAAGCTCAGACTGTTCTTACCTGTACTAGTTAGACTAATAATTCTGATATTCTGATCTTTAAGAAATCAACTTTTATCTAATAATTCCACAAGTCATACCCCTCAGCAAAGAATCATTTCGGAGAAGGTCACTTGAAAAGGGTTTCACATAGGACACATTTCACTTTCCACATTATGTACCTGACATGACTGATGTATTAAAAAGGAGGGGATAGATACAAGCAGGGTTCAAGGAGGGTAGGGAGATGAAACTCTTATGGTCAGCAAAAAAGAGAAAAGTAAAAAATACTCAAGTAATTTAATTTTGTTCTCAGTTTTTGCAAGCACTTAAACCCACCTCCTCCCAGATCAGGAAGTTTAAGTATCACCCTAAAGAAAGAAATATTTACTATGATGTGAAGAATGCATGGAAGGAAGTTTGTTTGCAGATATTTTGTCCTAGCTTTCTTCTGTAGCATTTATCAAATATGATTACTTAATTTAGAGTTCATGCTAGGAAGCAAAATTCCATTTAAGATCATGCATGCATCTCATCTGACCAGCAGCGACCCGATCTTGCAGAATTCTTATCTTGTCAAAAGTTGCTACATAGCACAGGGACACATTTGAGAATGAGCAGTACAGACCACAAGGAAGAAGACAGATACTCTTTCTAATCCTGCCCTTCTCCATTCAGCCCTCTGTGATCTTAAGTTAGACCTTTGCCTTAGTTCTTTTTTAACACCTTGCCATGCCTGGGAATATCCCCTCAGTCTATTTTAGTGCCTTTCCATAACCCTCCTGTTTGACATTTGCTCCCAGTGTCCTACTCAGTCATTTTCAGTCCTTTACAGAACTTGTAAGTTTTTCCACGGAAGGTGTGCAAACCTTGGAAAATAGACAACAGCTCTTCCTCTCCACAAAGCAGCCCATTCACTTGCATCAGATTTCTGTAATTTAATCCCGGGCTTTATCTTGACACAGGGAACAGTTTATTCCTTTCATTGTCGTAACTACCTTTTTACATATTTAAGAGACCTATCACCCCCCACAGTCTCAGCCCCCCTACACTGAAAGAAATCCCCTTTTCTTCAGCCTTCCTTCTAAGTCGCCTTATCTAGAACTCCAATTTCTCACCTTGGCCTCTTCATTGAGGGTGGACTTTTCTCCCCAAAGCAACACTTCATTCAGTGTTACAGTACAGAAAAGAAAGACATCACATGTTTTTGAAGTTAAAAGAAAACACTCAACCTTGGAAAAACCCTAGACTTGCTCTAAAACAGCATCATTCTTCAACGCTTTATAGAGCAGCACTGCATCTGTTCTGGAAGTAACCAGACAGCCTGCCTTTCAGTTGGAAACAGAGCCTCGATTGAATCACACAGAGAGCCTCAGAGAAACCACAAACCTGTGAGGACACAGAAGTCCCGCAATATGCCAAGATCACTACGCTGGGAAAAGCAAGAATTTGTAGCACAACTACACCATTAGAGTCAAAGGGACAGCCTGGGGCCACAGATGAATCAATAAAATGAGGTTAAGTTTAATAGGAAGTATTTGTTTCAGTACTAAACAGTGCTGAGAAAATATATAGTGCTTTTTCAGCAGCAGCTCAAGTTACAGGTTATAAGTTACAACAACATAGATGGCACTAGGAAATAACGCTCCAAAACCCCCCACAGTCAACTCCTTGTTTCAGATTCCTTTCTTTTACTAAGCTGCTGTAGGTTAGAGAAGTTGCTAAATGAGCTCCATTACCCAGCCCACTCACCATATGTCCCCTTTCAAACTACTTAGCATAATGGATCTCTGGAAACAGTCTCATCTGAGATGTGCAACCTTCTTTTAGGGGCAGGAGGGAAATGGGAGCAACAGGGGTCGAACCTACTTCCCCTCTGACACAAGTTCCAGTTTACTCCAGAAAAGGTACCAAATGGTAAGGTGGCATCTGTTCCATTTTGTTCCCCTGCTCAAAGAACAGCTAACAAAATAACACCAAAGAACTTGACACATATGGTAAGCAGGACCTGATGTTCAGGAACACATACAACATATGTCAACAAATATTTATTTCTCAGTTCAAACCCAAAGCATTGTCCTACTTGATTTTATGGAACCATGGCAGATAGATCCCCTCTATGGGTGGATACACCATTTGCCTTAAGTAGCAATTATCAGTTTTATGTTCCTTACAGACTGTCACTTCATTGCAACTTACAGAATCTTCTGGAGGTCTCTGAATCTTCCCCCAGTCCACAGATGGTCCCTTTTCTTGTAGGAATCTATGAAATAACTTCTTAAATCCTTCCAGGTCCTTTTTAGTGTGCTACAAAAAAGAAATACATTACTAAATACTGATATTTAATGCATACCTATTCAATCACAGAAGCATTTCTACACATTTATGTACAATCTATTCACAAGAGTAATTTCATTAGCACTGAAGTAGACATGCTAAAATTTATGTAAAATTCCAGAAGGTACCAAAAGCTCATTTTCACTAAAACTCAAGGTACAAAACCAACTTGGATACCTACACAACCAGTGTTTTGTCAAAATCATAACCATAACAATTTGACCCAATCTTTAAGATAACAGCTTTACCCTCCCTTTCTGTAATCCATTGAAGATTATATAGAACCTTTAATAACTAAAGATGATTAAACACTTAATAACTCCATCACCCAGTTTATAGGGAACTGAAAGTCTCCTACTGACATTGTATCCAGGCTACTCTTCCACACAGGATCAGAGCACATCCTAAAAATAAGGACATGGTAATCTGTGATTCATCACCTTGTCTAAGATCTGCCTCAATGTCCTGCACTCCATTTCTCATGCTGAGTGGCACCCACGTCCTGCTCCTTACCTCTATCTCATTTGAGTGTGCGGTCGCAAGTATCTTATCAAGTTCTACTTTCATTGAATACTCCAGCTCTTGTCGAATGACTTCCTGAAACTGTGAAGAGCCAGCTTGAGACATTGCTTTGCTGAAATCTTGAATAAAAATGAAAATATGGGTTAAAAAAACAAACCAAAACAAACCTAGTTTATTTAGATTACAAATAGCCTTCAATTTTGTTTAAAAAAACACGATAAACTCATGTAATCTAGTTTCGTTTTATCACCTGTACTACAGGAATCTAAAGTTTTTGTTCTTAGTTACTTGTGGAACAAACCCTAAATTGGGCCCAAAGAATAACAACCCTTCTTTCAAAACTCAAAAGAACCCAAAAAGACCGATGATCCGTCTCAAGAAGTGTCCAAAAATCCACAGTAGCGTATTTTTTTTGCTAAAGAATTCACATCCTACTGCATCAACACACTTTAGCAAGTGTAAGTGTGAAAAAGGAGAATTTTCTTAGTGAAAAGCTCTGTAGAACATTGTGATTGAGCGTATCCTTCTGTTCACCTAAGCAAATAAAACATACGCTTTCCTTATTTATACAGCGCGTTTTCACACGATCTTCTGTTTGTTCCAGTAAATATTCCCTCACTTTATCGTGTGAGTATTTTCACACTACAGCATGCATTTCAGTTACTAAGCAACCTAGAAAATTGGGCTGTCTATCACTTCAGCATTTGTTTTACTTTTGAAAGTGATAAGCTTCATGAATGTGGAAAAGAGTAAATACACAAATGTTCTATAAAGTCCACCCCGCAGGAAGAACCGGGAGAGAACATGACTCTATTTTCCAACTGAAAGCATTTGAAGCGAGTGTGTTCTCAAAAGACATTCTGAGTATGTTCTCTAAAGACCTCAGTTAATTTAATTTCTGCCAAATCCCTTGAGTAATGACTTCCCTGTAACACAGAGAGTGATGTATTGCCAAATATAGTTGGATTTTAGAAACACCCTGAATACTAGTGCAAAAAGGGACAGAAGGGAACTTTGCAAGTGAACACACTGATACTGACAGAAAATACTGTTAGAAGAGGAACCTGCATTTAAAGTCTACTTACTGAGAACACACATTAAAAGGCTCTCCTATTGAGAATGCCTAAGAATGGCAGAGACGGTTCATTTAAATATAATTTTGATTTTATTTTATTTTTTTAAGCAAAGTATTCCACAGCCTCAGCCTCAGTGACAGTATGTAATCCTTGCTTTGAAGCCCACAGAAGCCATTTTCCTGACTGCACTGTTTTGCAGGTAGGGGAGGGAGGAAAAAAAAAAAAAAAAGACAGACAAGTGCTGCAGTGCACATACTGTGTGTGGTGCAACACGGGAAAACGCCAGCTCAAGATGAACAGTGCAGTGAACAATAGGTTCTTTTTTTAATCAAATGCTTCATTTAGTAGTAAAAGCAGGTAAGAGTTGAAAGCCTTTTAGGCGTATCTTTCCAGGTCAAATACATAAAAACACGGACAGCTCTTGATCAGGAAGCACTTTTTCCTACAGAAAAACAAGGAGGTCTGTACCAGCTTAATACTTTCATACCAACCTGCTACAAGCACTGCCTTTTCATTCACACATTTTGGGTTGATGCAAAGCAAAACAACTGCTAGGAGATGCTTTCGCATGTTTGAAATCCTCCCTGCAACATATTACAATACACCACTTCTGGTACAGCAACTCAGTGGCCATTTCTCACAGTTCATCAGCCTGTAAAACATCCGAACCTCCCAGTGTGATGCAACACACCTCAGAAGGAACTCTGCACATCCCAAGTGTTCAGAGACTTTCAGTCGTGCTGTTAAACACACTGGGGCTGAAGGAGGCAGAGCCAGCCAGCAACTTCCCCAGGCTGCCATGTAAGTAGGAAAAGTCTGTTCGCTCATATTAGCCAAAAGACTTGTATCTACCAGATAAAGCCATTTAGAGCCTAAGTAGCACACCAAATAAATCAAAATAAAAAGGCGTCATAAAAGTAAGTGCATGATAACATCCTCGTTTAGGCATTTTTTTTCCTGTAATACTATAAATTCTCACAAACTGAATGAGCAAATACTAAACACATTTGATCACCAACACCCTCGCAGAGAAGCAAAGCAAACCTGTTGCTTTTTCCAATACCAAGCATCAGGCACTCAGAGCAGCAGTAGATGGGACAGCTCTTAACTAAAGCCTGCCTGACAAAGCTGCCAGCGCTGGGTGTTGCACCCTTTTCATGGCAACAGAGGATATTTAGTTTACACTGACCACATAACTACTGCAACCCCTCAGTCTCATCCAGATTCAATGTGTCAGGGCAAGGTTTCTTGGGGAGAGCACCGTTAGTGCTGTTGGTCCAATTATTATTATTTTGGGGATAGAGAGGAAGGACATGGCTGGAGTCCATAAAAACACGTGCTTGCCTGGCGCAGGAAAAGTATCTATTCTGCATACATAAGAATTTGAATACTGTAACTAAGCAGCCAAAAGAAACAGCAACACAAAGCTTTTCTGCTTTTAACATGCCATTGCGAGGCAGAGGCTTTGAGCACTTCTCTTAAGAGACCTCCATCAGGATGTGGGCTGGACAGGGATCTCTAAAGGCTCCCTAAAGTACTCTCTAAAGGCTCTCCAAAACAAGACCACAGCATCAGCATTGGTACACATGCTCCAAACAAACTCAGTACTAGTTGTTCCCCTGCCCCTCAGAGTTTTTGGGAAGAAGCTGGTATTTATGCATCCCAGCCTACCGCCAGCAGAAAGACAACTGCAGTCCTTTAACGTGAGCTACAGATGAATTTAACAGCCTGGGTGAAGATTGATTTCCCTTTTCACCCTAGTAGCAACTGGTGGAAAGGCCAGTGTAACTGTACACCTTAAAGCGGTTCTTTCCTACAGGCAACTAAAATTTCCTAAGGCCATAATGAAAAGTAGCTATTGTGCCTCTAAAAATCAGATGGGAGGCGGGGGTGCTGGATAATTGCAGGAAGAGATTTCCCAGGATATATGTGGCCATAAAATCCCAAATTGTGTTGAAATAGAAATGCCTCTTCCAACCTATTTCACAACCAATGCCTCAGATTTCAGCCTAAGCCCACTTTTACAAAACCAATATTCTTGAACACTCATCAGAAGTAAGAAACGGGTAGGACAGGGTAGTAGAAGACTCTTAGGGGACCTGCCCACACAGGAAATGAGCACAGACCAGAAGAGCATGACTAAATAGTTGAGACTTCAGAAAACGCTGGGCTTCGCAAAAATGACCCCCCAGGATATCTTATTTTAATGTCTTTGGTAGAAAGTCCTTCCTCCCAAGTAGCAGAGACAGGACAGCTCTTTAATCAAGTTCCTGATGGTGTTTGACGCGTGGAGAATTTCACTCCAGCCCTCCTGCCCCCACTGTTATTTCTAGCACGCCTTTGTGCTCTGCTCTGGCTGCTAACCTGGCCCCTGCCCTCACAGCACAAGCCTCAGCACATGGCAGAGTTACCAGCAGGTTTATGATGCATAATTTTATAACTGACATATGAAAAAAACAAAACATGATATATCAGATCAAGGCAATAAAAAGGAGGGCTTTGTACACTATCAGAAACAAAATAAGGGGTAGATGTCCTCAGGAAAACTGCACAAGGACAGAACAACAGTGACCCCTTAGGGGTTTGCACGTGTTTCCTTTCTGCCACCCCTCATCTTATTCTATGTTAAAAGCAGAGAACACATTAAGATTGATTAATTTTATTCATTAATCCACTCAGAAGAGAAGTTCACTGCTTTGGTATTCAGTATACAAGGACCCAGCACAGGAGGGAGTCATGGGACAAGTCAAGCAAGAAGTTCTCTCTCTCATGAGAAAAATGGGGAATCTCTTGGGCTGAGGATTATGAACTGTGATTACTTTCGCAATCCAAGTAACTATCCAAAAAGACCTACAGCAGAAAATTAACTGGGTCTCTTTGGAGCCTGACTACAGCATAAAGATCAAGAAAGGGTGGCCAGTGAGTTGGAACACGTAGCTAAACTTTAAATGCTCTATCCTTGAACTCTGTGCTGAGGGTACAGAGTAAAAGCCTCAACTTCCAACAGCTCTGCTTAAAGTTCAAGGCAACCCTTATCTCTGGCAAGGATAAAACTCTCTTTAAATACCCACACTATAAAGTGCAATGCTAATGAATACTACTTTGATTTTCAGAATTGAACATACCCACTCAGCCTTTACAAACATTTTTATTTTCCTACTACTAAAGGCAAACTTTGCCAACGCATGTTGGACTGAAGCATACGTGAAGCGAAAGCTATATGCTCTGACACTCCTTGACAGATGAGCACATTAGCCTGAGCTAACTCAGGAATTTGCAACGTAGGAAGCCGTTCTTGCCAGCTGCACACACCAAGAGTTTAGGTGTTACAGTCAGACACAGCTGGATTTCTCAGTCTAGCAGCTGATCCTCATGCTAAAAATATCACTTGACATTGGCAACATGTTTTAGTACTATTGGCCTGACAAAAGAGTATCTAAATACTGGATACTTTTTTTTTTTTAAAGCTTTTAGGATTGTCAAATCTTTGGTAATATTTAAAAAGCAAATTATGATCTTTACACAGGTTTCTACAGCTTTCAGTTTCATAAATAACATCACTTGTCTGCAAGATGGCTACCTCCAGCAGTAGCCTTAGATAAGCCAATTCCATCTAAAAAGAACAATTAGGAATGTATTTTCGTAATGTATTTCACAAGGGCTCATCTTGGTAACTTTCAGAGTGGCCGGTTGAGCAACGCGCCAAAACACTTTCCTCCTTCAGCTCTCTGCCTTTTGCCCAGGTATCGCAGGACATTTGTAGACAGGTGATGCATTTACACAGCCAGCATTGTACAGTCCTGGACACCCACTGTGTGAGGGGACAGTGATTTCCCAAAGCTTGCAAAGGCCCTCAGTTGCCTGCAATATCCAAGTTCGTACAGCAAAAGACCTCCTCGTGTTCCTTCTGCAGGCAGCACTGTATTTGTTGATAGGCCTGCACAGGTTTATATTAAGGAACCCCACAGGCACGGATTTCATTACAAAAAACACCATTAGGATACCGAAAAGGAGGGGGGGAAAAAATCTGCAACAGCAATGCACCAAAGTAATTTTTCTTCCCGAAATGACCTCTTGCGGGCTTGGTTCCCTGTTTCACAGGGAATCCGAAACTCAGACCACGTACACACATGCGGAGAGTAAAGGAGAGCGCCGGAGCCCTGCCGGGATCAGAAAACGCCAAAATACACTAAAGCCCTCAAAAATATTAAAAAAAAAAAGGAAAAAGGAAGAAGCGAAGACGTTGGACCTCGGCATTCTTCCTCCCGCAACTTTAGCGGAGCGCTGAGCGGAGGTTTGCGCTGGCGGGGACCCCTTGCACAGTCCCGCCGCTCCCGCCCGGTTCCCCCCGGGATCGCGGAGGGGGCAGAGCCGAGCCGGGCCGGCGGGGGCCCTGCCGGGATCACGGAAAGGGCTGCGGGGAATATCCCGCACATCGTACCTCGGTTGCTGCTGCACCCACCGCTGCCCCCGAGCCGCCGGGAGAGAGAGAGCGGGGCCAAAACACACAGCTGTAGGGAGCCGAGAAAAACAAATCGCGTCAGCTTACCTTTCACGAGCGCCGACATTTTCGCTCTTTAATCAATAAACACTCGGCCAAACACGGAGTGCCCCACACCGGGGGGGTTCCGCCCCGCGGCTGCCGCCCCTGCGGAGGCTGCGGCGGGAACGACGGCGACCCCGGCCTCTCTGGGAGCTCCCGCCCGCCCGCCGCGCTGCCCCTCCGCCCAGCGCTCCCTCCCGGGCCGGCGGGCGGGCGGCGAACGCCGAGCAATTTAAATTTCATCAATGGAAGAGGCGGACCCGCCGCGCCCCGGGTTTCACCACCCCCGACCCTCCCCTCCCTTCTCCTCCCCTCCCCTCCCCGCCGGGCCGCCCGCCCGCCCGCCTCCCCCGGGGGACTCCCGGCGCGGCTCCTCCCCACCCCCGGGGGGGAACAGCGATGGGACGGGACAGGCCGGGCCGGGCCGGCGCGGCCGCCCCGCGCTCCGCCCGCCCCGCGCTGCGGCCGAGCCGAGGGGG
>NW_020897762.1:579063-807019 GCF_003984885.1 Neopelma chrysocephalum | reverse complement strand
CCCCGCCGAACCCACCTCGTCCTGCGGCACCGCGGGCGGGGGGCGGGGCCCCGCCCTCCCCCTCCCCCCGCGGCGGGGGCGGGGCCCGCGCCCGTCCCGGCGGGCCCCTCGCGCCGGAAGTGGGCGGGGCTGCGCCCTCCGTGAGGGGCCGCGGCGGCGAGCGTGGCTCTGTCGCGACAGCCGCGATTAAAGGAGACTCGGTGAAGGGGTCTGGCGTGCAAGTGTTGTGAGAGGCGGCTGGACACGTTTAGCCTGGAGAAAAGGGGGCTGAGGGGCGACCTTATCGCTCTCCACGGCTCCCTGACAGGAGGGTGCAGCCAGGTGGGGATCAGCCTCTTCTCCCAGGCAGCCGGCGACAGGACGAGAGGACACAGCCTCAGGGGAGGTTTAGGCTGGACATCGGGAAGAATGTCTTCACGGAAAGGGTGATTAGACACTGGAATGGGCTGCCCAGGGAGGTGGTGGAGTCACTGTCCCGGGAGATGTTTAAGGAAAGTCTGGACGTGGCACTCAGTGACAGGGTCTGACGGACATAGTGGTGACTGGTTATGGGTGGGAATCGATGATCTCAGAGGTCTTTCCCAACCTGATTGATTCTGTGACCCTGTGTGGTTCTGTAATATTTCTGACTTGTTGAGTGTATCGTGACTTAAAGCATCTCCACCCCTGGCTTTCCACCCCAGGTGCCTGGGCCACATTCAGTGCTGGGGAGGTACCTGGGCCACATTCAGTGCTGGGGAGGTGCCACACTGGTGCAGCGCCCTTGGCAAGCACAGAGGTGCCTAAGGCCAAGTGTCACTCCTGAGCTAGGCTGTGATTTCCCTCTTCGACAAATGTTTTCTCCGTTTTGCCTGCAGACATTTCCCAGAGGTGCTTGGGCTTCCCTCTGCTCGGCGGTGACACCCAGTTATGGCAGAAACCCCCGTGCCCCCTACCTGCTGTAAATAACACCCAGCACCCCGCAGGTAAATGGCACCGCCCTGGTTTTTTACCTTCACAGACCAGTGCCCGTTTACCATGAGGAGAGGGGTATGGGAATTGGCATGGGAACATGCTGCTGAAATCCAGTTTCAAGAGGCGGATGCGTGGGAGGCACAGGCAGCCCTGCCTTCATCCTTCCTGGCTAAAGCTCCCTATACGGTCTCTGGGAAAAACCAGGCAACTCCCAGGATTAGCCTGTCCATTTTGGGGTGAGACAACTCCCCTCTGCCTCTACCTGTTCCTTAGCTTTTTAAGAAAATCAAAAGTGCAAAGACCTAAAGTGCTCTGCAAATTTTTCATCCCAGTCCACCTGACCTGGGAGCATCCCTTTGCATTTTGTACTGCCAGATGGGTGCAGTGGCTCGCTGCATGCTGTCTTCTCGACATCAGCGAAGATGCTTCTCTTTCTGTCCCAGATTCACCAGCAGGAAAAACGTCCTGGCTTCACTTCAGGACTTCAGCAAAGTCCTGAGCCTTTTCTCCAGACATTGATGGGAGCTTGCTGTTATCTTCAGTGCAAGAGCAGCCCTGCTCCTGTCCTTGCACTGGTAATTAAAATGCTTTGATTTAAACCTGTTGCTCCATTCCTACAGCTCAGCTCTCCTATGATCCCACATCCAACACCTGCCAGCCAAGAACACAACATAGATGTTCTCCAGATAAGACCAGAGCAACTTTTGTATAGCTGTCCTGGGTAATTACAGGATAATTACAGGCATCATTTATGGGGTAATAAACTTTTTATCTGCCAGCAATAAAACTAATTCCAGTGACCTGTCTTACTGTGGTGAAACCAGGAGAAAACCCTCCCTCCTTCACTGAGTTTTGTGGAAGTAAGGGAATAATCAAGACTGAGTGCCAATGGTGTCAGTCACATCACTGTGTTGCTTAGGATGAAGGTAACCAAAACCAGCAAATTTTGGTAAAACTCTTGAGTCCTCAGAGCTCTGGCAGTGTCCTTTTAGGAAGGTGAAGGAAATAAAGCTGTTGGGCTGATAAGGTCAGTCCACGCCCCAGCAACTTCTCCTGACTCCTTTGGCAGGCATCAGCTGGAGGATGGATGGAGGAGAGGCTGTGCAGCACAAAACCAAAAAAACACTTAATTGCCCTAGAGCTGTATTAAAATGAAGGAGAGGTTTGCAGCCTCCCGAGGCTGCTGCTCCTGAAACACCAGCCAGGAACGCTCAGGGAGCAACATGCTGGCAGCCCATCCATCTGCACCAACATTTTGGGTTAAGTAGACATAGAAATGCCAAAAACAATTCAAAAGGGCCCAAATGAAAATTAAACTTTTGTTCCTCCCCCATGCCTGATGTCACCATTTCACCCAGGCGGTTCCGCATCTTCCAGGAACATCAGGCTGGACTGCATCACGAAGTAACAACTTGTTATTGGAATCAAGGCACCAAACCCAAACCACCGCCTGGTTTTATGGCTCAAAAATAAACTGCCTCATAAATGTGTGTCATAAATAAATAAATAAAATTATCATGATTTCCTTTGGTTTTGTCAACAGAGAAGTTTACGCCAATGCAAGACGCTGCCAAAAGAACTGGTCCTGTCCTCGCCTTACTCCATCCCTTCTCCCCATCCCACTTTTGGCTCAGCACTGGCAGTTTTTGGCTGGGAGTCATCTTTTGGGTGGGCTCATTTCTGGTTTGCAAGTGGGTGGTGGCAAGGGGAGGTGGAAAAGCCCTTATGGATACCCAGCATCATCCTTGCATCTCACTCTCATTTATTTCTTCTTAAGCATTCCTTATTAAGTTTCCCACTGAGGACATTTATTTTCCTTCTCTCCTCTGTCTGTTTTTCAGTCACTTCATTTATTGCCAATTAACTGACTCGTTCGAGCTGAGCAGGGTCAGCAGATAATAGGAATCTGGGCATTTGTGGGGGAAAAGACACAGTGCAAATGCCAAGGAAATATGGCCAGGAGGCACTTGGAAAGCCAAGGTGTGAACATTTTAATTTACTGACTAGGAAATAATAGAGAAAAACTTTTTTGTTGTGGTCTAAATAGTATAAATAGTGACACAGGTGCTTTATGGCAATTTCTCAGTTAATTATATATATTTAATAATGATATATGCTACAAATATATGTGTAATATACATATGATATCTACACATAATACACATAATATAAATATCGTAGTAATATGTATATATGATTTCTATATCTTACGTATATTATCCACACATGATATATTTTTCTACATTATATAAATATATATTTACAGCTTTTTCTACAATGTAAATATACATTTAGAAATCCAAGAATTTATGTTATATACATATAATCCCAGGAGATGTATCTGGGCATCCAGCAAAGCAAACATGGATCTCCAAGGATCTGCATATATGTAGATGTGTGTATGTGTGTATAAAAACATATATGTCTATCAAATATATATTAATGTATCATTAATATATAATTGCATGTTCTGTATATCTTAGGCATTTACATATATTAAATATTTATAAATTTATATTATAAATACACATATTTACACAGTCTATAAAATCTATATTATATATATATAGTTATAGATTGTAATTTTTCTTTTTTATTTTTCCAGTGAGCGACTGGGAAACGGTAAAAATCAACCTCTCAGCCCTCTTGGGTGGGGCACACAGGGCACGCTGCACCTGAGCTCCGACAGCTCCTGTTTGTCCGGCGAGCGCACCAGCCACCTGACACATTCCCGGTCGCTCCGGAGCTTTGTTTCCTGTGACCAACACCCATTTGCACTATTTCCTAAACAAGCAAGGGCTCATCAGCGAGTGCCATCGGTCCCACTCCTGCTTTCCCTTTGAACTGTCTCTGCGGGCTGGGGAGCAGCCAAGTTCAAACAACCCGTGCTCGGGCATCAGCCTGGGAGGACATAGAGCATTAACAGATTTAATAGCACCAAACAGATCAAAGCTTTCAAATTGCATAATTAAAAAATATCCCTGAGGCACCAGTCTGTGATACCACAGGACGCCAACATGGGGTGCAGAGACCTGTGACTACATTCGTCTGAAATCTTTCCCGAGTGTTTAAAAAGGTGTAAAAATCCACTATTTATTTTATTTTATTTTATTTTAAAACACATTTTATTCCAACATATAACCGTGTGTAGTTGAACAGTGGCTGTGCAAGCAGGGCATGGGGCAGGGAGAACCCTGGTTTTTACAATAAAGATTAAAATAAAATAAAATATTTTTTTATTCTATGCCTTTCTCTCTCTCTCTTACTTTTCCATGTTTAAAGCATGGACACACAGCACACCTTTGCAGCAACAGCTGAAAGCCACTGAGTCAGAAACAAGCCTGGTTGCACCTAAAAATCTCCTGTTAACAACCTCAGTGGGGACGGTCCAGAGGTCTCGGGTGCTCCCCCTTGGACCTGCAGGATTCTTGAACAGTGCTTTTGTAGCGTAGCCAACAGTGAACACAGTAGAGGCAGCAAGGGCAGGTCTCCTGGTTTGGGGGCGTTCAGTGGTGATGGGAATAGCTGGAGCTGCTCAGGTGCCACAAGGGTATGGGGGTTATTTTGTCCACAGATAGGCTGGACAAAAGCTCTGGAATAACTCAGTGTCTATTTTTAACTCCCTTCTTGCAGGAATTTTGCAGCGCCTGGTGCCTGGTGGCACGCTGGCATGCACACGGCATGCACGGCGCTCCCGATGCGAGTCTGAGGGTAGGATAATGTCATTTGGAATAACGAAGCCCTCCTTGGTCTGGAGGTGCTGGAGGTGTTGACCAGCTAGAGGTTTCTATAGGCCCTGTCCTGTCAGCTGCTTCTCTGCACGCTCAAAGTCTTCCTACTGATATTTCATAGGAAACAAATCCCTCAGGACAAGCCCTTATGGCAAACGACAGATGAGCCTTGTCCTTACCACCACCCGGTCGTCACCCTTTCACATTTGCCCCTGGGCCTGTTCCCACCACTATAATTAACAGCAAATCAGGTGTCAGCTTGCTCTGTTGGACATGGCTGTAGAAATTCTTGGCACAGTGCTCTTCCTTTCGGGGCTGGGAGCCAAGCTCTGGAGACACAGGAGAAAAACAGCTCATTATGCCTGCAGCGGGGTGAGAGCTTTCCCCTTTCTCCCCTACATACTCAAGGCTGGATCTGGGACCTGGTTGAGACAAAGTGACCGCGGCTGGACATCTGTGTGTCCAGCCAGCAATCCCAGGTGGGGAGAGTGTCACAGCACCAAGCCAGGTTCAGTCAGCTCCCAGCATCTGCATCCATGGTCAAGCAGGTCCCCTGCAACCAGGAGCATGATAGTGGACCTCGGAATGCTGGCAATGGGGGCCTGACGTGGGTCTGGAGGTCTGGAAGGGATGGGACTGAGCCACTGGATGAGCCTCCCTCGCTGCCCCAGTGAGGCTGGCTGGCGATGCTAACATCAAAACTTCCTATACCAGAGGATTAGGGACTAGCACTGCTGGTGACTCCTCCTGTGGGTTTGGTGAAACGTCTCAGGAGGGCTTTGGTGACCAACTGGCAGCTGGAGGTGGGGGGAAGAGAGATGGTTACCAAGTCACTCCATTTGGCCAAGTGGAGCATGAAGAGGTGTTTGACCGGCCAGTAGTTAGGTCTTAAATGTTACACATACAGAAAGAAGGGCCATGCACTGGGGCATGGTGAACCTGGCAATGTTAAAAAAACAAACGTGGATTAAGAACAAGACTAAAGGAATTGTTATCTCTGGTTTCTCCACCAATAGACCATGGGTTTTTTCTAGTGAGTCATAGATCTGCAGAAAAGCAGAGGCCAACAACAACCTCTGGAGGTCCCTCCTCCAGCCTCTGCTAGATCATGTTGCTCAGGGCCAAGGTTTTCATCTCCCAAAACAGAGATCCCACAGCCTCACTGGGCTCCATCATTGGATCACCCTCACAGAGAACATATTTTTACTTAATATCCAACTGACACTTCTCATCTTTCACCTTGTGCCCATTGCCTGCCCTTATACTTCCCCTGCACACCTCCAAGAGGAGCCTGGCTCCATCTCCATCTATGGCATTTGCCTTTTCTGGGTTTTGTCAGGTTCCTGACAGACCGTTTCTAGGGCTGAAGTTGTCTGGTCTCCTCTCTGTCATGAGGGAGGAACTGAAACTACCGACATGTCTTAATACAAAATCCCAGATTATCACAACAGGGAATGCCTTCAAGTAGTTAAGGGACACATGCCTGAGTACAGTAGTTTATGATTCATGCAATGAGGTGTACAGAATTTCAGTATTTAATTTTAGAGGTAAGTTTAATTTAAGGTAACCTTAGAATCTGAATGAAAAGGGAATTATGTAATGTTCTTATGGAGTTGAACAGCAGCAGAACCTTAAGGTGAAAGAGAAGGTTAATCCTTAGTTATAGGTCAATTTAACCACAAATTAGAACAGTAAATTTATCTGTGCTAAAATGTCCATCTCCTATCCCCACAGATCACAAAAAATACTTTGACTGTATACGTACTTAACGACTATCTCTATGTCTATTTCTTGTATCTGCAGTTCTGTATTAACCACGTGCTATCAATAAATTTAAAGAGGAAAAAAAGCAGAACAAAACAAAATCTGAGCTTCCTTCTAACTGCTGAGTTTCCTAACACATACGCACACATTAATCCCTAGGTTAAATAAGGACAAGAAGTACACAGGAAAAACCCACTTGCATCATTCAATGTCGTGTTTGTCCAGCAGCCCTGCGCTCCAGCGTACCAGGGACTGTGCCTGGACTTCTGCAGCAGCCCCAGCTTTTCACAGCTCTCTCCCTACCAATGTCCCCTGCAGAGAGGTGACTTTTGTTTTCCAATTCAGGACATTTCTGAATATTTTTTCTTACACAGTTACCCAACCAGCTGGTTTCTGAGGGAAAACGAAGCCCGTGCTCACAAGCACATGTGCAGCAGCACAGTGGACTTTGTCCCAGAGAGGGAATGGTGCTTTCAGCCAACTCCTAGTCCTGCAGTGCTGCAAAACCAAGCAGAAGACCAACCCCTGTGTGTCCAAGTGACCCTTTTTTCCCCCTGAAATGCATAAAATCAATCCACTTCCATTTTATTTCTTGCAACGGTTGTGTCCCTTACCAGCAGACCACCACCACCTTCCCAGGCATGTGCAGGATTACCTACACCACTATTGGAGTAAGGAACAAAACATCACCTGTTCTCAAGCATGTAAAAATTCTCAAGGCCAGCAGATCTTTTCTGGGCCCCTGTGGTTTGACTGGCAGAAGTGTATCCCTTGATGGTGGTGCTGCCAAGCACTCTGAGGGTGGAGCAGCCCTCTGTGCTGCCATGTCTTCAGTGCTGCCTTTAAGGGAGCCAGCAGAAAAAAATTGGACCCACTGCTTTGTTTTGTATTAGTGGGCTGCAGGTTGGGGTGACAGGATCGGGAAGATCCAACAGGAAGACACAACTGAAGCTGCTGCATCCCGAAACTTCATCGGCAACGTGAAGCTTCCTGACAGCCAAACGCCTCTCCGCAGCTGCTTCTCACAGACATAACACGTGATGTAAATACCACCTTCGTGAGGTCACACTGCAGTAAGTTCACAGAGGAGGAATGAGGCGTCCTCATGGGATTTGGCAGGCTCTTGCTGGAGGAGATTCAGGATGGCCTCAAGCCTGGGGCCACGGCTCAGTGGGGTTGTCCTGCCCCTGGGAGAAATCTGCAAAGAACATGTGGTCCCGTTGGGCCCCTCAAGTCCCTTCAGGTGCTTATATTTAGGGAGATTTGGGAGGAAGGCAAGAAATCCCAGCTGCTAACCCATTTCAAGTCAGAGAGTTGTTACCATTGACTTGTTGCCTTCGTCGTATTTTAATTTTAGACCTGCTCATTTTGGGCACATTCTCTGAAAGTGTAGTCTATAATAGGAAGGAGAAGATCATGTGTTTATCACTACAAATGATCATGTTTCTCATGTCTTCCATGTTGCTTTCTAGCCAAGTCATCCACTGCCAGGCAAGCTCCCTGGAGCCCCTAGGAAATGCTCTCGAGGATTTTTGTGGTAGGACAGTGACTCCCCACAAAGCCTGCTCTGTTTTTTTACCCCTTCTGCAATGGAAATGGGTCCATTTCATCCTTTTAGCTCTTGCCTGACACACACTGGACTTCCCATCTCCACCTCTGCTGAAACAATCCTGTTTCACAGACTCCCCCACTCAGTAAATCCTTTTATTTAAGGCCATGTTTGCTTCCCTTCCTTAGTTAGAGAGAGATGAAATCAGCTGGAATCCCTGCTAAAATGTTTTCCTCATGCTACTAAGTAGTCATGGAGAAGCCAGACGAAACATCAGAAAACAATTTATTTTTAGCATCCACACCACTGCATGTTGGTGTCCTTACCCAGGGGTGGGGGGGTCAGAATTTTAAGGTCCCTCCCAACCCAAACCATTCCATGATTCGATAATATTGCCACCATAATGACATTTTGCTGGCAAAGTCAGAATCTCAAATGTGTTTGGATGACATGTCACAGCTGTTCAGGTGATCTTTAGTGGTGGCAGCACAAATCCTCTCGGAGCACTATCAGCTGCCGTCCTTTGCACCCAAGCTCGGAGTGGAGGGGGTTAAATTTGTCCACAGTAGTGTTCTTTAAATGCTGGATGATAAATCTGTTGGATGATACATCTGCCTGTTAATTGCAGAACACGTTTAATGTTTTATCCATTTTCAAGGAGGTACAACCCATGCCTTTGTTGAGGTCTTGAAGTCTTCCCGAGGGCAATAATGGTCCATTCTGGAGGGTCAGGCAGTGGCAGTGGAGAAAACATCTGGAGAGGGGCAAGCAAGCAACCTCATGCCACCGAGTGAGTCTCCTCTCCAAACCAAAGCCATACAGGAGGTCTCCAACAAAAATGGGTGAAAGCAAGCCATGGTTGCACCTCGAAACCTCTTGAGAGGACATGACAGCACCTCCCCAGAGAAGGGATTCTTCATTTCTTGATGAGAAATA
Organism: Neopelma chrysocephalum; assembly: GCF_003984885.1. NCBI lineage: Eukaryota > Metazoa > Chordata > Aves > Passeriformes > Pipridae > Neopelma > Neopelma chrysocephalum. The sequence goes on along the minus strand of NW_020897762.1, from coordinate 798,085 downwards.
GTGACTCCAAGGCTTGTGAGTCCCTCCCATCCTGCTCTGGGTGCTGGGCAGCAAGGGAGGAGATGACATCTGTGCCCTGGTTGTCAGGCAGCATCATGTCCTGGGCTGGCATTGGCGCTGCTGGAGGAGGCTCAGAGGGCAGTGGTGCAATACTTTTCCCATTAATCATTTACCATGCAGTGATGTTTTCTGCAGCAGAAGGGAATGGGCCTAGTGCACACATTTTGGTTTTATACAGTTTTACAGAGTGACTTGGTGCCCAACACTGTGCGTGTGTGAGAGGTCCATCCAGGCACAGAGCAGGTGTGTGGTATGGCTTGTGTCCTCCTTGGTGTGGGAAGCTAGTCTCAGGCTAATCATCTGGCTGCAGCAGACCCCTGACAGCCTGTAGAAAGCCATCCACACCTCCATCACTCAAATTCAGGAGTGGGTGTCCACGAGGAAGTCCTTACGGAGGCTGTATGTGCAGGGGTAGCAAGAAGGGCTAAATCTCAAGGTCCTGGCTAAGCTTCTCACCCAGAAGCGAAACTGTGTTTTGATTGCAGCCATGGAGTGAAATATCACAAATATAAAGCCAGACCTTTCTGTCCTGGGTATATTTTCATGGAGGAGGGGTCCTAACATTTTCAATCCTAATCAAGTTTCACTGGGGTTGACACGCAATGAGCCCAGAAGATCTTTGCCCCAAAGAAAACTTGTCAAGGGAAGTACAGTGAGTGATTCTTAAGGATCATTGCTCAGCACCTCAGAAACAGAGGGCAGGATAGGAAACTAGGTCTCTGGATGTGTGACTTCTGGACAAGATGAGGCCAGTGAGCAGCCTGAGTGAACAGCCTAATGCCAGGCAGCAGAAAGAGCCACAGCTACTAAAGGATAGGAGACCTGGGGTGTCTCCACTGCCTTGGACTACACTTATTACCAGGAGGATATAAAGCCATATGCTCCACAAGCTGTTTTTTGTCCCATCAACAACTGCTGAAAGCCAACAGCACTTCCCATTCTGCATTTCAGTCCCGATCATATTCCACCAAAAATATTTAATGTTTGGACTTGATGACCTTAGAGATCTTTTCCAATCTATGATTCTGTATGAGGATGTGTGCTTCAAAGCCAGGCTTTTCACCTCACCTAAAATCCACCTGACCTGTCCAGGAGCACTTGCCCTTTTTTTTTGCCCTAGTTTCATTAAGCTATGGGGTGAAACGCAAGTGAGTTCAATCTTCTGCTACATGGCTTTGCCAGAGAAATCCAGAAGCAGCCAGAAATGTTTTACGAGCTTATCAAAGGCAATAAATGTTCTCTGCCTGAGTGAAGAGGCTTTTACAGGAGTTTGGCTGTACTGATGCAGAACTAGCTCTACAACACAGGCAGGGTCCCTGAGCTTTATCCGTAGCTGTGGGCAACGACCTCAAATTCAGCCAAGTTCAGGCTGTGGAGAGCCCGCGACGGCACCGCCGCATCGCAGAGTAGCGAGGAGCAAGCTCTCACTGAATACAAATTGCACTGAGAAGCCAAATCCTGCGGCTTTCAGTAAAAAAGTTTGGAAAACGATTCACTAGGGAGGGCATGCCACGGGGGTTGCGGGGTTGCCAGTTGGAAGCCTCAAATAAGGAAAGCAACAAGTTGATTTACTGGGATGGTGAACGTGCTGGGCCACATTCCTGTGCATAGTAGTGAGGGGACGGTGCTGTTGGCTTTGTCAGCCACACAGATTTGACCCAATGTTGTGCCAGGCAGCAGCTGAAAGTGCTCTGTATGGACTATATGTATAGTATGACCAGGCTGGCCTGACCTTTGGCATCTCTTGTCCACGCTCCACCACACTGGGCTTTAGGACAGAGTTTGCCGTTCTGCCCCTGTGGGAAGTTTGGGACAGAAAAGTTAAAAAAAAAAAAAGAAGTATTTTTTCATTTAAAGAGGAATAGGCTGAAAAAATCAAGATCAGAAAGTCACATGGCCACACAAGAGGTTAAACCAACAGCTACTGCCGTGCTATTTTTGCTCGGAGCTGTTCCTGTTGAGCCTGAAGTTCAAGGGGCTAATTCCCCATCCCAGTAGCTCCTCAGCTGCTAGAAACTCTGCCCAGCCCAGCACAGGTGCCAGCTGTCCTCCCTGCCCTCTGTCCCAGTGTCAGTGCTGAGCTGACTGTGCTCCTGTGCAGCTGCATGGCATGATCAAACCCCGCCTCCAGCTGTGGAACCACCACCCTGCCTCTTCACAGCCACTGGCTCACAGGTGGCTCTGACCACCCGGGAATGCAGTGGCGTGTTGCAGTCCCCCAGCCTGCAATAATCCCCATGCCAGACCCTTTGGAGAGCTCCCAAAAGCCGGCATGGCAAAGCAAAGAGCTGGTTAAGGCAGCCTGCAGGGCTGCTGGAGCACCACCTCGTGCTCCTGCTTATTCAGAGTCCCTCTTTTACAGGTCTCCCATGAGGAATGCAGCTACTACAGCAAATATTTATGGGCAGAGAGTTCATGCCGCCCTGCCAGCCCCTTGCAGCCCTGCACAGCCCTACACGCCCTACATGGTGCTGCAGGACCAAGGCTGCAATGTCTGCACTGCAGGGCTGGGCACAGCAGCATCCTCGCTGCTACAGACGTTTTCTTACCTGTCCCAGCAGCAGAGAACCTTCAACAGGCATTAAAATGCTGAATTCTCAAGTGACACCTCCAAGATTGTGCTGCACTTTCTCAGCTTCTTGGGTATCTCCCAGCAACACCATCACCATGTGTTGGTTGCAACCCCATGGGACAGGAGATTTCATCTGAATGGCTGGGAAGTGGGGACACAAAGCCACACAGCTAGGAACATGACAGCTTGTCAGGAAATAAGCACAGGATTTTTTCCTGGAGATGGAAGTTTGATGAGGTCAGCTGATGAATTCAGCTCAAGGCACAGAGCAACTTTTGCATTTTTTAGAGGCCTGGAAGATTGGAAGTTCCCATAAACTTTAATGAGATACTTTTGCAAAACCATTAGTAGAAGCTGTTGAAAAGCAAATTGTAGCCATTTATGGGGACCCACGAAACTCCAGCAGCTATTCACTCAAAAAGAGCTGGCAAAGCAGCTTTCCTTTCAAATTTCATGGTCCCTTTTGTCAAGAACTTCCTCCTTTCTCTTGTCAGGCTTTAATTAATTTTGCCCAGGATGGACATATTTTCGTTCCCAAGCTGCTTCTCTGTGGAACAGCCTGGAGCTGGATTCAGCTGGACAGATCACAGACTGGGCACCAAACCCACAATTCCCTGGGGAAAACCATGATCCTCAGCAAACCAAGACCTCACCTGATGTAACTGAAAGGATGATGTAAGAGATGGCCTCCAGGGAGCCCAACTGCTGGGCAATTGGATCTTTTAAAGCTGATTTAGAGAGACTCCTGATCTGGTCAGAAGAGAGGTGGATATGGCTTTTGAACATACCAAATGTCTTTTTATTGCCTTTAATGAAACCTGGGGAGAGGGTAAATTTCTTAGCTGCTCGACTCTCCTATTAAAAAAAGGCACATCTCAGCCTTTCCCAGATAAGAGAGCAAGTCTAGCATGTCACCCTTCACCTTCAAGCTTTGTCTACAGGGCTGAGTCATTACTGCAGCTAATTAGAGACTTCAAGCTGATTATGAGAATTGCAGTAAGTGGAGTTGCAAAATCTCTGGGCCTGATACTCCTTAATACAAAAGCCACTTTACACTGACCCAGCCTTAAAATACCCTGGGATGATGCAAAGTGCTCTTAAAGCAAATGGGATGAGACCATTTGCATTTGCATTTGGAGGGACTGGCACACATCACAGACCCCAAGCTTTCAAGGCTGATTGGGCTCTCAAAGGCTCCATCTACCCCCAGGTGAGATGAAAGCATCTTCCTGGTTAAAGAAAGTCAGGTCTTTCACAACAAATAAAATAAAAACAAAACAAAATATGTTCAGGCAACAACTACCTGAAGAGCTGACTGATATTGATCCAATAAAAGCATAATAAAAATGTTGCCCAGTCCATTTGCAGGTGCCCCTAGGGGTGTCTTAACCTCAACAAGACAGTAAAACTCCCCTCCGGGTCAACTCCGCAGAACTTCCATCACTTGGACACTTCTTAAACTTTAGGCATATTTTAAGCTGGATACAAATCTGAAAAGAAGAGCTCAACTTTTCCACATTAGTGATACAGAGAAAGGAAAGGATCTTCTAATGTTGTTTTAAAATAACTCAAAGCAATAGATTGCCCACAGAACAACTTTTGAACCAAAAATGCGAGAGATGCACAACGCTTTTGTGGCCTGGAGGTGAACATTTGGGTACAAGGTGCCAATGCTTGCCCCAAGAGGGAAAAGCCACCCTCCCCAAAACAAAAAGGATCCTGCCAGCTCCAGCAGCCCAAGAGCTGCTCCATTCTCACCCATTGGGTCCTCCCAGAAGCTGCCGGTGGTGTGTTCCAGGGTGAAGGACCACATGGCCATAATCTTTGCAGAGAAAGGAAGTTGGAAGGGAAGCCTTATCTCTGGGCTAAGCACAGCTCCAAAAATATGACAGCAGTCATGAGACCCACGCCCCCGGTCACCCAATGTAAGGTTACTGCCGTGGTGACATTTGGATTACAGCGTCATCTATCACAGCTTTGAGCCAGCAAATAAGTGCAGCCAATGGTTTAGGTTTCCCTGCCAGTAAAATAAAGCAGGAAAAGCGTTTTGCTGGCAAGCCAGTGCCACCTAATCCCAGCAGCTCCCCCAGCCTGTGGGGCAGGGGGGGAAGGAGGGAGCTGGGGAGTTTGAGCATGTGGGACCAACACCTCTATTCACCCTGGGCACCATGAGGTCCTGGGTACCAGCATCAAGGTGTGCGCAGGAGCTTGCACAGAGAAACCAAAATACTATGTTCCCTCCCACTCACTTCCCAGGGCACATCAGCCCCCTGATGTGCAGAGGCAGTGCTGCAGCTCCAAAGTATCCTGTGATACGTAAAGGAACATGAAAATCCAGCTAAACCAGTATGCCCAGGTGGCAGTATCGGGGAGAGCAGCTCGACCCTGGCTGGTGGAAACTGGGACTTCATCTCCTTCATGCCCTTCCCAGCACCAGTGCTTCAGGCAAGGGGAAACCTCTGTGGTCACCTTTGCTCGACAGCGGGTTAGAAATCTTGGGAAGGACTGTTCTACTGCAGTAGGAGGTTTTGCTTGGAAACAGGTACGAGTTGTGGGATAACACAGGGTCACCCCCACACCAATGGGTTAATGGAGGGGATGGGATCAGCATCAGTCCCTCCGTTGACAAAACTAGGGCTTGTATTGCTGCCATGGCTCTTTAAGGAAAAATTATGGGTAAGTAGGATAAAGAACTGAGAAGCAACATGTTCCTGCATGGGGGAAGAGATGCTTTTATATAAATAAATACATGTATGCTTGTATACAAGCATTTTCTAATTTAAATAAGAATACATGTTTACATGGCTTGGCAATCTCGTATTAAAACAAGTAAAAAGATGTAAAAATTTCTTCATGTCCTGAAACCTTCCTGTTGCCCTCACCTGTCTAGATATCTGATCCAGAAGAAATGTCGTTCCAGGAGACAGATAGGCAGAGTAAGGCAAAGGACTGGCACAGCTGGAGCTTGGAATACTTTTGGATCATCTCCTGATCACAGCCAATATTAAAAAAAGCACAACAACAGACCTTCCTGCGATCATTTTGGTGGCATGTGGTTTCCTACTTTCTCTCATTCATCCCTCACTTTTCTCTCTAGGACTTCAGTCTGCAGGTATTTCCCACTCTTAACCTGATTTTTCCCCAACCACTGTCTTCTGCCATGATGTTTCTCCCCCCTTTCCTTCTCTGTTTCCCCAAGTAGCTCTATCCTTTTCAGCAGCAATGCCTCTTCCTTCTCTGTTTCATCTGGACCAGCTAGAAGGACAAGAGTCCTGAATCCGTTCCTTGTCCCGGATGCAAGAGGATCATTTTGGACCATGAGAAGCTCAGGGAGCACTTCCAGATGCGCTGTAGCTTTGCTAGAAAGGCTGTCCCTAGCAAGCTGGACCTCAGCTGGGTTATCTGCTCCTCTGCTTTATGAAGAGCAGGGAGCTTGCTTTCCAGCACCAGCCCTCTTGCATCAGTGTGTGGGCTGTGGTTTGTGTGTTTGCCACAGCTACAGTCCTCTGGGAAGCGCAATGTTTTTGGGAAGAGCAGAAAAGGCTCCCTTGTGGTCCTTGTGCTGGCTGGATTACATGGCACAGAGAAATACCAGAGCTGCAAAGTTGCCATGTCAATTCAAACTCTTGCTTTTCCCATACACGAGGTGATCAGAGCCTGATTTGGGGTTTCTTTTAAAATAAGGACCCAGCTGTTTATTTCTGATCCAGCTTCTCTGAAGCTCCAGAGGGTTTAGCTGGTTTGGAGCCTTCACATCAGACTAAAACCAGAGACATCCAGCAATGTGTGAGTTAGAAAGCAGGTAACACAGAAATAGAACTTAAAATATCAGGAGTGTATCTGCTACTCTTGTAAATCCTTCAGTTCTACTGTGCTTATGTCAGCAGCACAGAGTAGGGATCACTCATGACCTCAGCACAGCACTTCAAAGCATCGCAGTCCACAGCTTGACCTTCCTCCCAGGCAGCTTGGATGTGGTAGGAGATAAACCAGTGAATGTGTTTACAACCTGCTCTTTGGCAGTTGGCCCCCAGTACCAAAAATAACATCTCAAATGCATGTTTGCAGCTCAGACAGGGGGATTGTGGAGCTGTGTCTAGCAAAAGCCTGAAGAAAAGGAGCTACAGGTATATTCCACATGTCCATACTTCCCAAGGTGAGGAGGTGTGAGCTGCCAGCTCCCTTTCCAAGAAAATGTGTTTTGCAGGAGGAACTGTTCCATCAACCCAGTTTGGACCCAAAATCCCAGGAGGAAAAAGTCCAAAACCTCTACTGTGGACTCGCAGCCTGGTTTTACACCATTATATATTAACTCATAACTGCATAGGGAGCCAGGGATATTCCCAAATGCAGGTCCTTAATCACCTCTGTGGTTATACAGAGGTTATATCACAGCCACAACAGTTTTGGCCAAGCCAACCAGCCCAGTCCCAAACCATTTCCCAGCACCTCCTCTAGCTCTGCAATGAGCAAAGGGGCCGAGCAAAGTGGGCATCTTGCATACAAAAGAGGTCCTTGGTGCCTTTGGTGGGGGCACCTGAAGAGAAAGGTAGAGCCAACCAGGACTGCCATAGAGAGAAACATGCTTTGAAAATACTCATCTGCAAGTGTCAAGGTAGAGAAAAAGCAAAGTGAGCAGAGAGGAATTTTTCTCTCTGGCTCATTGTACATTTGCATTTGCTCCCACAAGTGCACCAGCACCCGGCTGAGCCGCCGTGGAGGAGCCAGCGTGGAGGAAAACCAAGCAAAACTCTTCCCTAATAAACCCTGTATGCAGTAGAGCTGCTACTGTGACTGCACATAAATAATAGTAAACCAGCATGGGAAAAATATCCATGGTTGCCAGGCAAATTAATGTTCCAGCAGAAACAGCAAATATAAATTAGCTCAGGGTGCACACAAAGGAACACAGCCTTTGTGGGGGCATGGGACGCTTGAAAGCTGAATGCTGGACCAGGCAGTAATGCCTGTTGTTACAAAAATTGGGCTGGGGAGGTGGGGTGCTGGCTAGGGAGGAGTTTGGCAGTGCATTGCTCCCATTAAATCTTTCCCATATGTTTTTTGGGTGGAGCTGTAGCTAGATGAGTTTCTCTGTACCTTTTTTCAAGCATGCAATAAGGTAATGGCTTGTAATTCCTCATGTACAGCTTTCTGTGTCTTCCAGGTCAATCCAGCACCTCCATTTTGCTCTCCTGGAGCAGACCCTGGCTGCATCTCCTGTGGTGTTTTGAGGCCAAGCTGGTCCCATGATGAGATGGTTAAAAGGCACCAGAAATAGCAGGGGCTATTGAAAAGGCAGCTCTGTGCCGGGAAGGCTGCAGACGGACCTCAGGAAGGGAGGGAAAGTTGCATTACAATCCTGGCATTGATAGCCCCACATGCTGAGTGCGCTTTTCATCGCTCGCTGCTGCAGAGAGACACAGGGAAGGGTTACTGAGCCAGTCCACATCCCAGTCCCACCGGCTCCAGTGGTGTTGATCTTCTTGTACCCCTTTCAGGTGGGGAGGAGAGGACAATTCTGCTTTTTTTCTCCTTAAAAATACATCCTTGTTGGACTCAGCAGCATGTTAGGACTTCAGTGGAATATTTTCAGTGCTTGTGAGTTGTCCTGTGGTTAAATAATAAACACAGCAGTAAAATGCCAGTACATTTTCCTAGTACAGAAGACAGACCATCTATTGTCATCAGTTCTTAAGAAGTGTTATTATTATGTGTGGTCCCTGTCCTCCTTCCTTATCCAGTTGTCTGTTCTCCAAATGCTTTGTTGGGAGCAGATGCCAAATATGTGTCATTAATTCTTACCATATATTGTTCTTTTGATATTCAGCAGTTGCTATCAATGAAATGAGAAGTGAAAATTAGGTGGCCAGTGCTGCTATTCAGTTAAAGAGATGTCACTTCTTAATCCTGAAGGAGGGTATAAGCAAGTAACTTTACTCATATGAGCAACACTTGGATTGAACCTGTAAAAGTGGATCCTTTATAATAAGCATTTGCCATCTGATTGTTAAATGGCATAATGCAAGGAAAAAATTTGAACACCAAGAGGAATTTAGATTTTAAAACACTGCAGTGTTTAAAATTCTTCATTGCCTCTCTGAATTGTAGAATCACGGAAACATAGAATATCCTGAGCTGGAAGGAACCCACAAGGATCATTGAGTCCAATGCTTCCAACCAATAATTCTACCAGGAATTTTTCCTGTTAAATGAAATATTTTTTTTTTCAAGACTGGCCTGTAAATCCAGACTATAATGAGACCCACTGTGAGATTCACCATTTCCATGGGAAATTAGGGACCTCGGCATGTCTGGATTGAGAAAAACCCACAGAAAACTGCAAGGAACACTAACCAAAATCTACTCCACAGAGGCATACATCCAGCTGGTATTAAAGAACTGTGTTCTGCTATCAAGGAGCAGCAATTCCCACTGACATAAATAAACCCATCTGAGGTGTCCTGAGTCCCGGTTCAATGACAGCACACATGATTAATTATGCAGAGACAAGATTTGGCCTTCCAGTACCATCACAGGAAAAATTACTTTAGTATGATAAACCTGTTGATGCCAAATTCAGATGGAGGGTGTCTTGTGTTCAATTTTCCCAGAATAACTCAGGAAACTCCTATCCACGAGGCTCCACATGACTGTTTTCATTAAGCTGTACAGCATGTACCAAGCCCCCTGTCTTTAAGGTGACATTCCAAACCCCCATAGAGGAGGGACAGTTGTCAGGGCTGTGCTTAAAATAGATCCTTGTTTGTTGGCATGACTTCTACTCGGCTCCCAAGAAATGTTGCACTGAGCTATGCCACCTCTCCCAAAATGAGACGTGATCCAGATGGAGGCACATCCTGCTGGAAGTTGTCTTTCAATCTGCCCTGGCTTGCACCCATGCTAGTTGGGTTGGTGATCACCTCCAAGCACCTTTCAATCAGAATCACCCAGGCTGCATTCAGGAGTTTCAGATGGGTTGGCACACCTGGGGGGCAAACCTAAAACCTGCTCCCACCTCAGCCAAAGTGCAGTGATTTTCTGGGAGAGCCAAGAGCAGTAATTCAAGGTTCTGAGGGTGGCATTTGCTTGTGCTTACGCAGTTCAATGACTTTTGGGAAATGCAAGTATTTATAAGGACGCCCAGGGGCTCATGCCCGGTAGCACATCCATTACTTCACACAGCCCTGGTGGTGAACTCAGTCCCAGCTATAAATAGGGCTGAGCCGGTGTGGCTGAGCCCACTTAAGCAGCTCTAATGCAACACCTGCTAATCACTGGCCCCGGGCAAGACAGGCATGTGGAGCTTCCCTGCCAGGGTGGGTTTCCAGAGCTAATGCTGGAAGATAAACCTTTCTCTGACGTTACTTTCTCAAATGGAGCGAAACCGATAAGGGGGAGCAGCTGTGGCATTTGTCATGTTGGACACTGAGATCCTGACGATGTCCACATGCTGGCAAGAGGCAAGGCAGAGAAGACAGGAGCTTTGCAGGGAAACATGAGACAGTAAAATCATTTTGTGACTCTTGCCATCTTCTTGAAAAAGCTCTCTAAGAAACTCCAGCTACTTGTTGAACGAGAGCTGGAAAAACAGCTTAAGTCCCCTAAAAGCAACAACCCAGGATGCATCCTACCCTGTGGAGTGGATTGTCCCTGGACTGTAAATTTAAAAGACAGGCTTCATTGCCACTCTTCTCCAGAGATGCCTTTTTACCATATCTTAATCTGACTTCAGGAGCCTCCTGACAGGGATGTGATACCTCCCATTACCCAGACCTCATCAGCTTGTAGTTGTGCAGGCATCTCAAATCTTCTCTTTTTTATCTTGTCATGTATCCCAGCTGGTTCAACAGCTTCCTTGGAAAAGGAACAAGCTATAAAAATATCATCTCCTTTCTAATGTTATGTCTTCCACCTGTCATCCACTCCTTCTCAAAATCCTCAAAAGTCAGGCCCAGAATTTTTGGCCGAGGCACCAGCAGACAAGACCCGTGACTCAGTCACACTTCTCTTCTGAAGGTGAGAGCTGATGAGGGTTGGGAAAATGCCAGTGCTGGAAGCCAAGGCTAACTCAGCCCCAGCTGATCCGCCTTTCCCAGATGGCCGTGGCTGACCGGGTCTGCTGGTCACCTGGCAGCCCTGCAGAGTGAAAGACCAGGTGAAATAAATAGAAACCAACTTAAATATTGCTTTATAAATGCATTAGGTGATTAGGAAGAGTAGGTTTTTTATTCTTTGTAACCTGGGAAATCCCTGGTTTGTCTTTGAGTCTGGTCTGTTGTCTAGTGGGACTACTGCAGAAAAAGCAAAGTAAACTTTTATTACTGCTTTTTCTGGGGATAACAGCTCCTAAGGTGACTGAGTTTCTCTTATCAAAGGGACTTTGAGAAGTTTAAGGTTTCGTCCTTGGTGCCAAGGGGGCAGTGTGTGTTCACTGTGACCACAGCCCTTGCTCCCTGTCTCCGGCCTGTGTTGCATGTGCCAGAGGGCTGGCAAACTTCATGTGATTAAATATTAACATTTATTGCAGTGCATTCACTTTGTTCTAAATACAGTGTAATCTCTTTCTTCCAGAAACGTGGTGGTTATGGTAAGTTGAACAACACGGGAGCTCAGTTATTATGCACAGTACTGATTGTGAATAAAGCTTTCAGCTGAGTTGATGCCATACTCCCATTTTGGGTAGGTGAATAGCTACATAACAACAACATCTGATCCACCCTTCCAGCTCTGATTTAATTTTTTGAGATTGATTGGTATGGGCTTTTTTAATTACAGTTCTTGCTCTACAGCTGCTTGGGAAAAGTTGTTACATGTCTTTGAATGAAACTCTGCTGGGAGAGAGACCCAAACTATTCCTTTTTCCCCAGCTGGTGTGATTTGTTACAACTCTTACAATGTGCTTCATTGAAGCATCACGTCTGGTTTTATGTATTGCAAATAAAATCTTGGCTTGCCTGTGAAACAGTCACTTCTTAAATGAAGCAAATTTGGGATCAAATCAGAAAAAACAGAGGAGAAAAACACATAAAAAGAGAGGAGTGTTAGATACTGGATGCAATCATAGTTAAGGCCTTTTTATCTTACCATCTTCTTCATATTCCTCTGCTCTGTTGAAAATTGATGACTGCTTCAAGAGCTCAAATGTAGTGGCGATTATATAGCTACATAGGGAGGATGTTAAAATAGTTACTGAGAGAACACGGACAGAGCAGAATTGTGCAAATTCATCTCCCAGCCCCATCATATCTTCCGTGGCACAGCTAGATGGAGGTTGGTCGTGGATTAATGATTTGCTTTCCCCCCTCCTTTCATGTAAAGGTAATAAATCTCTGAAAAACCTGCGCTCGTGTGCAAAAGCTAACACAAATGTGTTCACCCAGGGGAGTCTGGAAGAGAAACAGTAGTTTGGAGAAACAATTTGTCTTCATAATATTGATTCTGTCAAAGCAGCATAAATGAAGAAAAGCCTTTAAATCTGAGTACCAAAGTGCAGCCTCCATTTGATATAATGAGCACACGTTTTTGGGAACTGTGGTGGCCTGGGAGCTGCTTCCTTCCCAGTCTTCTGGCAGGTCAGCTCATGGGCTCGGATGAACCTGTTTAAATGATGGTGGCCTGAAAAATATCGCAACCTTTTGCTTTTGTGTACCCAGTGTAGCACACCAGGATATGAGTCAGGAGAAAAGGTGAGGCACGTCCTGATTGCTCCATGTTATTTAGCTGTTCAAAAGCATGGGTAGAAAATCATGTGGTAGCAGCACGGATGCCCCTTTTTCCCACCTAGGACCCTTGCCTCGTCTTTTTGCTGCAGGTGGGAGTTTGGCTGAATTTCCAAACAAACCACAGCTCTGGGGTTGCTGCAGGACACAGCATGCGTTCACTTCTCGGAGAAGGATCCAGGTGGTGTCCACTCGCCTCCAGCGCCGCTGCACACCTGGGTGGAACTGGCCATTAGATACGGCTGGCTGACTGCTGAGACTGTGCCCAGAAAGGGAAGAAATGCCTGTTCTCTGCCCCTCCAGACTCTCACCTTGAGCTGTGCTGGATCCCTGCTAGGTCCAGAGAAGGATCCCGCTGCAGAAAGGGCTGGGTGGGGATAAGGGCAAGAGCACGGAGGGCCCCTACAGGCCCCTTGTTCTCCTTGCTGAACCAAAAGATTTGGCTCAGTGGGGATGAGAGGAACATTCTCTTTCATGGAATTTTGGGAAATTTCATAAGCCCTGCCATAGCTCTGTACCTAGGGTCATTTCCAAGCACAGGCTCTCCTGCTGTCACTGCCTTGGTCTTGCTTTTTATTCCACATGATTTTCTCCTCAGCCTTCCCTGCAACCTCCAATGCTGGCCTTTGGCCCAGGCTTCTCCATGGTAGTGTCAATCAGAGTTTTCTGAGCAGCACTTTTCCCCCTGTCTCTGCTCCCATGCTGTGGCTCCAGTGACACACCCCAGCCACGCTGGCTGCCACCTGCACTCTGCTTCTGTCCCAGTTACCCTCGTTTGCCTTGCCAACACCAAAGCAAACACAGCGGAGGCACTGCGCAACACTGACACTTCCCCCACCACGTGCTCCCACAGCTGTGTCCTTGTGGTCTTTGCTGGAGCTTGGTGGCCTGCCAGTGTCCTTCAGAGACGTGCTGGGTGTGACCGTGCTGCCATCCGTCTCATGCCTGCCCGAGCAGTGGGTCAGGTCATAAGATGGATATCACCCACCCACCATCTCCACATGCTGACCTCCTGTCTGTCCTACTTCCACCTTCCACCAGCACCTTCTGTCCCATCTCCTCGCCTGCTTTCTCCTTACCGCAGGGATAATCCATCCTTCCTTCTCCATTGCCCTAAATTCTCTATTTCTGCACATATTCCCCTTCTCCCAGATTCGATAGCTTTGGTGATTATCCCTCAGACCAGCCTGGCTCTCTTCCCACTCCTCTTATTTCCACTTAATGAGCTCCTCCTATGTTGAGGTGACGTTCTCATCCTCCCTTCTGGCCAGGTTGTGTTTCTAACAGTGTCACACGTTTCTTCTTTTGTGTCCCCTCTCTTTGGGTTCAGCCACTGGTTTTGTGAGCTTCTGTTACTGGTTTCTTTGACTCATCTCCTTGTTTTCTCCCATCTCTTGAAATCCATGCTGTTAATTGATGTTTCTGATTAGCTTCCCTCACTTTGCTTTCAAAAAGTAGCTTAACCTGTGCTAGAGTCAAAAACATACTAGAGAGAACATGCTAGAGAAGAACAAGAAAATTAATAAGTGCACACACAAGAGATTATTCTCAACCCATTCTAACATGGGAAAAAATAACCCAAACCTTTTATCTGGAGTAAATGGAAGATGATGACGCGTGATGAAAAAAGACAAGGAAGGATGCCACGATGAAAAATGAGTGATCTCATTACAGATAAGTTGTTTGGACAGTGCAGTGTTACCTACTGGACAGGCAAAAAGTGTCTAAAGATGAAGCTTGTGAATTAACCAGGGGAAGATAAAAATTTGTCATGATGAAAAATACCAGTTGCTATCAATAGCATATAATGGACTGAAAAATAAGGGTGAAAAGCAGCATTGATTTTGTGTCTGGCCTGCTTTTAACAAAGTCTATAACCAAACCCAGTCAAAATCAATAGCAGAAGTGGTTGGGAAACCACAAGGCAGCTTTGATCTTGTTGCATCTCCGTGGCTTTGATTTTCAGTTTGAGGTCACTCAAATGGCATTTCTTGACATTTTTCAGTCCAACCTTCTTAAAAAAAATATCCAGGAACCCCTTTATGCCATGACACCTCAATTTTTATATTCCCAGTGAGAGAAAAAAAAAAGCCAAGATAAACTTTGCGTAATCATTTATTACTTTTTCTACTGTCCTTTTGTTTGTCGTGTGCCCAAGTGATTTGTCTTTTTGCACTCACTTCCCTGACCTTTTCCTCCTGCCTCCCAGCAGCGCTTCCCACATCCCAGGCAGAGTAACACCATGTAGGAGCCACGTGAGTCAGCAAACAAATTATTTGATAAGGTATTAATCCCATTGCCAAGAGACGTTTTAGCCCTAGGTAGGTGTGGAATTCACCACCTGCTTTGTGAACATACCAGGAACCAGGTGAACCATGACATAAAGAGTTTGCAGTAAGAACCCGGAACATGGCAGCCCTTCTCTCACTGACAGGAAGTGCTTGAGGATTTTATGACTGGTACTTTTGATGGAGATACGTATTTAGGCAAACTTTGCAGGCAGTATTTCTGACAGCTTTTTTCCCCTGTAGGATTAAGCAGTTTTCCAGGATTATCTGTGTTGATGAATGTGTCAACAAAGCATTATCACTTGGGTGCTTCAAGAGGGACAAGTGTCAGCTCCCAGAGTTTTGGCAGTGTCATTGGTAGCTTGTAGCAAGATAGCCTGGGATTTGGAAGAGGAGCTGCAGTAACCCTTCAGCTGTGGGGTACCTCCCCAGCTGATATGGGAAAGCAGTTAACTTGCTCCAGCTCCCCACATTCACCGTCAGCAATTTCCATGCCAAGAGCCAAGATAAGAGGTCACTCTCCACTCATCCTGTGGCCAACATCATTACCTGGGTTCAAAGACCAGGTTGAAAGACCATGGACTTTCAGCACAGGTTACTCTGAGCCCTGTCTTGGTGCAGACAGCTTGTAGGTTTGCAGAGACCCTCCAGCAGATATTTTTCTGTCTGACAGACTTTCCTTTTGTTGACTTCTCTAGCACGGAAGGGAAAACAACCAGTGCTGAAGAGCATCGCCATCAGATAAACCCTGTGTTATATTTTACAATAGCAGCCTAGCTCAATTAATAGCAGTAAGGATGGGAGGCCTGATAGTCAAGTGTAAATGTAGAAATTCTGAGACATCTTTTCTTCCCTGCACTCACCAAAAAGCAATGAAACCTCTGGGGTTTTCTTCCATCACCGAAGGTTTCTCTGTGCACCAAAATGAAGCGTGTAATTTCTGTGCTCAGGTGAAAAGTAAAAGAAAGGAAAGGCTGGTTTCACATCATGGTGGTGCTTTTGGTTGTGTCTACCAAGTAGCTCAGAGCTTCACAGGGGGCTATTGCTTCTGCTGTCCTCTTCATCTGAGAGAATTTGAGCTGCTCGGAAAAAGGCACAAATTCTGCATTTTTTGGGGAACAATGAAAATTTCTCCTAATCTCACCTTGTAGAAATAATCATACAGCAGCAGGAACTGATACCCTCAAGACCCATTTGCTGTCATCTCCATGAGGAGTTATTTAGTTATTTTGCTCTCTGGATCAAAAGACCAGGAACTAGGATGAAAACTTTCTGTACCAAAATGATCAGTTTTTGGGAAGTTACTGTTTGGCCAAGAGGCATCATTTCTCTAGATCACTTCTCTGCCTCCATCCAGCAGGCATGCTGAGACAGCAGGGCAGTGGGACTAGGGAAAGACAAAGAAAATGGAACTTCTATTTTCCTATGCATCTACATTGCACCTATTCCAGTTAGGGATCCAAGGGAGACTGGGGAAGACTCAGTGTTTTTCTCCCCGAATGGAAGGGGATCACTGTTTCTAGCATAAGACTAAAAGTAGACATTTACCATTAAAAAAAAAAAAAAGGGAAAAGTAAAATATCAAGCGTCAGAACTTCATGCCCAGCACTGCAGAGCTGCGTCTTCTTCTGTGCCTTCCCTCCAAGTCCTCCTCAAGGCTGCCCTGTGGGGACACCTCGTGGCTCAAGTGGGACCTTGGTTTTGGGTGCTGGTGGCTGCCTTCAGGGAAACAGCACCCCTTAATCACACCATGATATGTGCAAAATATATTAACTGCCAGTGTGATAGCTGGGAGGAGAAACATGAAGTCAAATTTGGAGATAGGAGCTGCAGCGGACAAGTCTAGACCCACTCTTATAATGATTATTTTAGCACTTAGTGAAATGATAAGTAATTGAGTTCAAAACCCCCAGTACTTGGCTGCTGTGCATTCCTGCCGGCCAGTGCAGGTGAGTCCCATTAACACCAGTCCAGGCCCGCAGGGGGCAGGGGATGGAGGTGCTGGGGAGGTGCTGCCAGGGACCCGGTCACAGGGATTTGGTTTGTGGCAGCTGAGATCAAACAGTTCCTGAGATTTTATTGTTACCAGCCTGGGCATTAACAAGCAACTTAATTCACCCCACGTCCAGTTTCGCAGTGATGCAGCAGCTAGATAGGAGCATAGCATACGTGGAGCCTGTATTAATTATTTCTGTGTTTGTGGAATGTGCAGATGAAACACCTGGCACTTACCAAAAAAAGCCAACCTCATCTCCTGTGGCTTTGCAGAGAGAAATGGGAACGACTGTAGTTCTGTCTGGCTCCCACGTATTCCAGGTATTTCCATTCAGTGACATCAACAGGCCCTAAACCCACAGAGGTGACCTCTGGCTGGTCTCCGTGTGGCTCGTCTCCTCTGTCTCTCCTCAGGAAGGCAGAGCTCTGGTGGAGGCTCTCCTGGTTGTCAGGAGAGGCAGATGTTTATCCTGTGCTTTGCTCTGCAGACACCAACACCAGCACTGCCACCAGTCCACACCAAAGAGAAGTTACCAAACACCATTTGGGTTTCTTGTGATAGTATTTTATGAATTTTTATAATGAGGAGCTGGGCTTTATGTTTTTGTCTTAAAAGCCCACAGAAGCAGCACAGCCATCCTCACTCAGCCTCGGGCATATTGATCACCATAACTGGTCTACTCTGGCCTCTAACCGGGAGGCCTGGAGACAGACCATTTATAACGCTGCTGATGCTTTTGAGAAAGCATGCAGGATCACTCTTGAGGAGAAAAGACAACGCAGAAAGAATCGAGCCTTGCAGAATATACCATCTAAGGAGTCTTTCTGCTGTGCCTTTTGCAACCGGACTTGCCTTTCTCGTATTGGCCTTTTTAGCCACCAACGCGCTTGCAAGAATCGTGGGTAGAGCGCTTCTCAAATCTTCGTTCGCGAAGCCTAGCCATGAATTTTATAATGAGGAGCTGGGCTTTATGTTTTTGTCTTAAAAGCCCACAGAAGCAGCACAGCCATCCTCACCTGTATTTAGCTTCTCCAGTTAGGAGAGGAGAAGTTATTGGGTCAGGATTACTTATTTTGTGGTTTGCCTGTTGATGAAGTGGTGGCTGAGCTTTCCCGCTCCGCTTGCCTCTGACACCAGTGTCCCCCGGTGCACCCTGTCTTCTCCAAAGCACTTGCAAGGAAACTCAGACCATGCCCTTTATAGCATCCTCCAGCCAGGGCTTTCAACTCATTTTGCATATGTCAGCTGCGAGAAGCTGAGGGGCAAAGACAGGTTATCTGGCTGCTGTTGGCCAGGATGTCTCCTGCAGCGCCAACAGCAGGACTTGTTTCCTGAATTTATAACTCAATCTCTAGTGCTGTTCCTACTCGGGAATGGAAGAGAGGGTCACCAGCAGGGGTGGTGCCAAGCTTGTCTGTAGGTTATTCTCCTTGCCGTGGAGAAGGCACCTTTCATGTGGACATCTTCCCTGTTGGATGGAGGCAGGTGTCCCCACTGCTGGAGATGAGGGTATTTGGCCAACACCTTCCCTCTCCTGTCCAAGAGTTCCCTGGGCCCCCAGCCTTGTAACTGCAGATTTGGAAGATTTGTTTGCTTTCTCTTGAGCAAATATTTAAATTCTCCAGGCTCACAGGTGGAGGGGAAAAAAAATCTTCCCAGTGTGACTCCCTCTCTACTAGCTCCATCTGGAGGCTCCTAGAAAACTTGCATTGCAAAATTATTTTTATCAGTATTTATTTAGGATTTAAGGTGGTCTTGGCATTGATAACTGTGGTTAGCAGACTTGAAAAAAGAAAGCATCTGTGTAATTAGATTTTTAATAATAAATTATTAAAGATTCTGTGAAACCAAAACAATGGGCTTATTTCTGGCTAAGCTGAAGACTGCATCTCTGTTAATTCTTCTATTTGCCTGCAGTTACAGTATTTTAAGCAGCTGACTGATCAGCCTCTGCTCTGATTCAATAGCATTTATCATTTTCCTATTCAAAGCTGCCACTTAAAGAGCTGTTGGAATGGTTTTTTAAAAAAACAACTTTATCTTTGAACATAAATCATCTTCCCTTTAAGCTGCAAATAATTTTATTTCTGTAAGTTCCTCTTTCATTACACTGAGCTGTAGTTATCCTCTAGGATTTGCTATTTGGAATTCAAAATGTGTCTATAAATGTAAAAAAGTCCCCAAACCACAGGAAACAGGGAAAAAAAAAAACAAATAAAAAGGAAGTAATTCAAATGAACTCATCCATGTCACCTTTCCTCTGTTTTGTAAATCTAGTGCTCTGAAATTTGCATCTCTCTTATCTGACAGAGAAGTTCTCCTTCCTTCCCTCATGCAAAGTGAGATTCAAAACCTCTTGATTTAATAAGACGTCTTATAACTATGCCCAGGTAGAAAGTTCTGTGATGAGCATCAGTGTAATGTTGATTTAGATTCATTCCTTGGATCTGGAGTTTTCAAAAAAAAAGAGCAGGAATAGCTGTAGTGGGAGAAGAACGATGATGTGACACAAACTTGAAATCAGTTTTTCATTCATTTGGGGAAAAGCTTTACTTCTCCCTCTCAAAAGAATTCTTGCTGGCAATGAAAAGCTGTCAAGAAAGCACAAAGAGATCAGCTTAGCAGCCTGCCTTGTACAGCTTTCACAAGCACGAAGGGAGGATTTATGATCCATGGATTTGGCGTTCCACGACAAGGAATGCCAGTCACGCTGAAGTTTTCAGCCTTCCCTGGGAGCCTTCCTGCTGACACATAGACTCAGCCAGGAGCCCTAATGTTCTCAGCTGCTCCATCTAGAAACTTTCCAGGAGTGCATCTGACAATTCAAGTCCTAATTTCCTCCAGGATCTGTTTCTCAAAGAACACTGGTACACACTCACTCAGGAGCTGCTGTTTGATGTCCTAACTTTTGTTCTCTTGGAGAGGTAATCAGCAAGTGAAGAGTGGATGTGAGATCCCTTCCTGCACAGAAAGCCTGTATGTCCTGAAAATACCTCACTGCTAACTGAAGAACAACTTTCAACACATGTGCATTTAGAGCTGTTTAAAAGATACAGTTGGTGTGAAGACATTCAGTGGCTTTCAGTCACAGAGTTCAGCAGCTGTTCGGTGCAAGTTCCTGCTAAATGCAGGGGTAGGGCCAAGGTTGAAGCTTCCACAACCTCTGTGGTTGTTTCCGTATCTGATTACCCTCAGATTTGATAAAGACTGTACAAAGTAACCCGAGCCACAGTGAGAGATAACTAACCACAGCAGGAGGAAATCTCCCAGAAATAAAAAAACTGGAGAAAGCAGAACAGAGGACAGAGCAGTCCAGAAACATGAATACAAAGAATACAAAGAATAGCCACCACGTGGTAGCTTGAGAGTTTGTAAGTAGTGGGATAGTAAAGTGCGCGGTCAATGAGCAGATGAGAGATTTCCTGTTGAAATGCTTCACAGAAATCTGGAGGAACAGAAATGGTGTGTAAAATTCAGTATGAGTAGTCCAATGTAAATTCAACTGTTAACATGAGGAGTTCAGTATATCATGAGATAGTCTATCAAGTGCTGAGGTTAGTTATGCAATTGTTCTGATACACTATGTGTTATAAGCATTTCACAAAGTTAGTTGTCTCCTGCAGAAGGCAGCTTTAAAACAGACATCAAAAACCCTGAGGAGCCAGATCTTCCACATTTTCTTTTTCGGAGCTTCTTCCCTACATTGTGATGCTTCTGTAGGTATGGCACAAAGCACACTGCACAGCAGGATTTAGCATCCCTTATTTTTGTTTATCAGGCACAGATGTGCACTTTTCCCTGTCCTTCGTCTTTTCACACCAAGTAACAGTGGGCACTGGAGCTATCTCCTGTAACGTTCACTGTAAAACACATTATTTTAAAATAAGCTGTAGCATGGTAATTACTGTAATGAATTCCTTTAGTTGCTGGGCTAATGTTGAAATGAGATTTTACTGACTGCATGGAACACCAGAAGACAGTCATACATTGGCAGCTTTCCTTCCCTCCCTAATTCCTGCAGAAGTGCCCAAACTGTTGTGAAAAGACAGATGTATGAAATTTTCTTCTGATAACTTCTCCATGGCTAAACTCTAGGGGGCTTAGATGAATGGGAAAAACAGTGAAAAAATACAACTGTGGGTATTTCTTGTCTATTCCTAAGACTGCAATAATGCATAAATTCTTGCAACAGCTGCTTCATAAACATTCATGGCATTCACTGACTGTGACCTGTCCCAGCTGTCCTGTGCTGCAGCACATTCCCATTATCTGAAATGCTTGTTTTCCCTTTCAACTCTATGTATATTCTTTGCTGCATCACTGTCACTGTACTCAATAGGTACTGTAATGTTCTGAGAGCAGACTAATTTTTACAGATAAGCTTATTGATGATGGCTGATGTATTCTATATTCTTGTTGCTAAATCCTCAAAGAAACCATTCAATTTGCTTATAATTCAGTTTAACCTTTGCTTTTTCGGTCAAAAATGTTCTATTTTTTGTATCCTTATTTAATGACAACAAACTGAAAAAGAAAAATGAGATGACACCAGATACGACAGACCAAGATTTACTTTAGTACAAGGCAAAAAGTTCTATTAGAACAGGACAGTCAGCAACTTAGACAAAGGGTGGTGCTAGTCATCAATAAAGTTTCTTAAAACTCATTTCCCTCAGTTTCTTAAAATAGGCTTTCAGGGTTTTTTTTATCTTCTACTAACAAACTCTGTTAGTTACGCAACTAAAACATGCAAATAAAGTGCAACAGACTACTGTGATTAAGCAACTTTTAATATTTCTATTGACAAACATTGTAAGCATTACCCCAGTGAACTGTGTATATTTGAAGTCTGTCCAGTGATAGACTCACTGAACTACTGGTTCAAGGGCAATTACATTCTAAGTTTATTTTCAGTTGAGCCATAGGATGCTGAAGTGATTACGGACTAGGACGTGTTCCAATAGTGCCAAATTCTAACCGGATTGTGCGTTAGTAGCCAAGGCCGAGGCAAACAATTATCTTGTACCATACACAGAAAGCAACTAGTATTGAAAAGACAAAAAGTTTGGTCAACAAACTAGTTTTACTTCTTTAATAACATTTTTGCTAATAACTCCAGAGGCACAACAGTACCAGTAAGCTTATGAACTTTAAAATGCACAATGGCCACAGACAGTTGACTTGGATACAGTAATAGTGTTTGGTAGCAGACCTAAAGACGACTCTTAGATTCTTCCACTCTTAAATGATTTTGTATTTCCTCATGACCTAGTCATGCACTGGACAGGAATTCCACAGCAGTCTCCTTCTCTTCAGTTAACTCCTTAGCAGTAAGATCCATCTTCTCACGAGAAAAATCATTAATAGGAAGACCTTCAACAAACTTCCAGGTCTTGTCCTGATTGAAAACAAAAAAATAAAAAGCCCCCACCGCGTAAGAACAAGCTTTCATTCAGTCTGCATGAAGGACACTTTGCAGCATAAGAACCAAAGTTTACAGCCAAAAAAACACATCAGGCAGCAGCTAGTTTTGTTTCAGATAGAGAATGCAACCAGCACCAGCTAGTCATGTCAGATTCTACTCATCTATCAGCACTTAGTTGACAACCAAGTTCAATTACTTGGTTAAGAACAGTCCTCTCTGTGAAAGACTAAAACCCCCACATCCCAGCAACTGCAGTCCCACACGAAAATCACTGCTATTAACAAGCTCACATGATAGTTTTTATGTCTTGCAGAAGATACACGGATTTAAATACAGTCTAGTTACCTTGATCACAACAGGGAATGAATATAGCAAGTCTTCAGGAACACCGTAAGAATTGCCATCAGAAATGACTCCCATCGAAACAAATTCCCCCTGAAACCAGAAAAGTAAGAGATGAACACATTTTTCACTGCTAGAAGAAAGCAAAATTTTGATTTTTCACCATCCTGTATTCTCCTATGACACCCTTTACTCCAGAAGAAGACAGATTCTTTCCTCTGAACACATATGCAATGGAGGTCAATGATGCTGTCATGTAATCAAAGCAAATTAGGTGAACATGCACTTACTCAAAAGCAACATCTTACCGCTGGAGTACCAAACCAGATGTCCCTCACATGATCACAGATAGCTTTGGCAGCTGACATGGCACTGGACAGTTTCCTGGCCTTAATAACTGCTGCTCCACGTTGCTGAACAGTCTGCAATTAAGAAAAAAACCCCAATAAAATTGTAAAGCAGCAAAATCATGGCTTGGTCTAAATGGTGTTAGTAAATGCCATAAAGAAAGATCGTTGTACATAATTATTTAATTTCATCAGTCAAGATACAGTTCTATCACTAAACAAACATGGCATACAATCCAGAAGAGTGTTGTCAAGACAAGAACATAATGGAACATTTCAGAGGCTGGCTCAATCTTCAGTACCTGCTTTACAGCTTCTCACATAACAACCAGACGTCTCAACCTTTTCCTACCAAGAGACTTTGTGCATGTCAACAGTAACAGATGTCTAGAGCAACACTGTCAATCAAGGTTTTTTGCTGAATACCAATGTGAATTATTTGCTGGTCTCAATCCTACAATATTTACTGCACAAAATTCATGTAATTCCTGAAGATAGTTGAACAGACCTCCCTATACTTAGAAATTTTGCGTTTGTGAATTGCAGTTCTCAGAATAGGCTTCACTATAGTTTTGGTAAAGCTTTATGCCAACCACATCCCAGTCCAGAAAGCAAGAATTATGAAATCTTACCTTATCTTAGGTAAAGCATTCTAATACAGTCCAGCATTACAATGCACCTAGAAGGCCAAACCTGTTTTGGCCACGTACGATATAGCTGCATCAAGGTCAAGGACAGCTTTCTGCTTACACTCTGGCTCATGAACTTTGATTGCCAATCATTTATTCCACAGCAACAAGCATGAACTGAAATGTCACATCCAAAACAGGACAGAGCACTGTCATATGACAAAACACATTCTCTGTCCCAAACTAAAGCTTCCTTGGCTAAGGTGTAGTACCTGGCTGTTCGGATGCCAGTAACATTGCAACACCAAGCAGAGCACAGCTATTCAGAGTCACAAGCACCTAGGGCTTTCGTAAGCCTGTCTGACTTCATAGTGCATTTAAACAGCCTGTGCTCTCGATCAATTAATGCCATTATTACAAAACCGCCCCCAAAAGTCACCATAGTGAAATGGCAAAGGTGCTTCTTGTGTCAGACAAGTTTCACCTGAGCTATGATCAAAACTCTTTTTGCTGAATCATTTTAGCACTCCAAGTGGATTTTTCTAGCAGGGTCTACATAGGCCTTCATGCCTTAAATTTTTCAAGGGCAAACAACTGACAGCAACAAGCTATGTGAGGATGGCTTATTCTAGTGAGATAGAAGAGCTGCTTCACCAAGTCACTCAGGTACGTAGATCACAATTTCAGATGAGGTTAGAAGAAAGCACAAGCACAGAATGACTGTTTAAAAAAAAAAACAACACCAAAAAAACCACCTGTCTTACCTGGATAAAGTCTCCCTTCAGCCAGCTGTCATCTTTTATAGCTTCATAAACTCCAACTTCCTTTCCTTTCACATTTACTTTCGCATGGTTGACATCTGGATATTGAGTGGAGGAGTGGTTGCCCCAGATGATGACATTCTTCACATCATTAGCAGTCACACCAAGTTTCAGAGCAATCTAATAGGAAATTAAAGATTTCCATTGCATTGACTTCAGTTTCTCAATTCACAGGCTCCTTTGAAAGCACTGTTCTGTTTGTGTTTAGCAGAGATAACAAAATAGGCTCTTTTTACCTGAGATTTGGCTCTGTTGTGATCCAAACGAGTCAAGCAGCTGAAGTTTTCCTTTGGTATAGATGGAGCTGACTTTGATGCAATCAGGCAATTAGTATTTGCTGGATTCCCAACTACCACAACCTGAAAATGAAAAATGGGGAGATGAAGTCGGTATTTCTGCAAAACAACTCCCTCCAGTGAAATACACTGCTTTGCCTTCCAAGAAGCTATCAAAGAAGTGAAGTTTTCTAAATCTCTTGGTTGTCTTCAACATGATTGTTTTCTCTGTGTGTTGTTCATAGTCACCCAGTCTTCTATAACTGTACAGAAAAATATTTTCTAGGTAGGTATTTTCTTTATAACTTGAGATTCAAATGTGAAAGAGAACAAGATTTCTAGGGAGATCTATACACTGATCCACAGTCTGGCTTCAAATCTCATGCTACCAGACATAGGAAAAGCAAGGTACATGCACACTAGTGAGCCCACAGTGACTTCACCGCCTTTTAAATACTCTTTAGTCTGGCCGCCACTGCTTTATATAATTGCTTTATAATTAAGAAAGCCAGAACAGTTACTAATCTCAATGTTCATAAGCAGTTAGAAGTAAAATACTGCCTCAACTTAGATCCATTTATAGCTATGGAAAACTGTTTTTTATTCATCCTTCATTTGTGCCTCAAATGACTAATGTTAAGCTCCATATACCCTCAATCACACAAGCTGATCTGCAAACCTCCCTTTGTATCTCCCCTTTTGAAAGTGAGTTCAGTAAATTTTCCACTACTCCGCAATAGTTATATTGATAGTTTTTATTCCAACTGGATAAAGAAGCAAACAAGTCTTTAGAAGCAGTAGGAAGTTCATCAGCAGAGGAAGCAGACATTAAAAAGTCAGTTACAAAGCACAGTCGGAGTCTGGGTTTGAGATTAAGAGCAGTGGGAGAGCAGCCCCATGATCCCATTAACTGTGCTGAAGGAATCTGAGAGAGAACAATTAAAATCTTCCAATGCTCCAAAGAACAAGACGCAAACAACCCAAATAAAGCCGATTTTTTGTGCAACTGTAATTCCATATTGATACTGAAGTTAAGGGCCATTCTGTGAAAGCCACAGATGGATATGAAGTAGGCAGCTGCATGTAGAAGATTTAGTTCTCCCAGAGGAGAGAGATAACGAGCAAAAGACTGCTCATTTTTTTTAATATGGTTTTGTGGGGTTGGTTTTGACTGTGGTATATTTTCCAGGGCTTAGGGAAAGGAATGCCTGCACTGAACACGCTCCTGCTTGCGCAACATCATTCTACAATATATTTAGATCTCTACATAACTGTGTTAATGTTTTAAATTCAGTTTCTATATTCACCTTGACAGTCTTTTTGGCATACTTGTCCAAGGCTGCACCCTGAGACTTGAAAATTTTCACATTTGCTTTGAGTAAATCCTTCCTTTCCATGCCCTCTCTCCTTGGCATGGAGCCAACCAGAATCGCTATGTCAAGGTCTTTGAATGCAACTTCCTCCTTGTCTGTTGGAATGACCTCTAAAAAAAAGGAAAGAGAGGAAAAAATCAGTAAGATAAGTACTCATGGCATAGCGTTAACAGGAATATTCTTTTGTTCATAAAGAGTATATAATCTAATCTGACAATATCACCACCTTCCCCTTCCAAAAACACAAGTATAGTCACTTGGCCCTAACTCCACAGATTAAGTACTTGCCAGTAAATGGTTTATATGTACAAATTTTTATCTAAAGTGGAAAACACGGGAGAAATCTATGTAAAAATATACGTTTTGTGTGTCTCTATCTAAATATATATATATACATATGCTATTCTTTACTTTTACAAAAAAGTTTCAATGGCAAATATCAACAAAAGTGAAATTTTCCTTCCCCTTTAACAATCCCAACCAAAGATTTTGAATTGGGTTAGGTTACAATTCAAACCGAAGGTCTGAATTATACAAGAGCTGGTAGCTACATGCGTTTTTTTTCAAGTATTCTAATACTGTAACACCTACTCACTCCCTTTCTTCTGCTTGTTAAAAGTACCAGAACTCAACTTGTTTACGCGACTTAAGGAGTCATTTTTTATTTTGCGTCCTTATACAGAAGATATTTCTAAAGTCTAAAATTATGGTGTAGTTTTTTTATTTAGCAAAGGAATATCTAAAGATTGTTATTTCACCATTGGGCTAGAACACAATGCACATATGCACAAGTATCTGACAATTTGCTGTCCAGGCTGAAACCCCAGGATTTGCTGATATAAACCAAAACCCACATATCTGTGTTGTCAGTTCTTTTCACAAAACTCATTTGATGTCATTCTTGCTAGCTTATAGCCTAAGTTCAATTAATTTATCTTCCAAAAAATACAATACCAAGGAAAGATCATCTAATATTTTCTTCTGTTAATTTCCTGCCAGCTACAGGAACTCATAAATGCAGCAGCTGTATTACAACTTATTGTAGGAATAAGAAAAAATTCTTTTGGATACCTCTGAGCAGTGGCAGAGCACAGTCCTGCAGCTCCATCACCACACCTTCCAGTACAGTCATCATAGGAGTGATGTCCAGGAGCACAAGAATAAGAGGCTGTAAAGAAAGAAAAGGTTTAGTGCAAGTTGGGCATAATCTGCTTTGAAAATGAATTTTGTCTTGTACTCTGCCAGAAACCGCTATCTCCTGCAAGATTTAAAACCCATTTAGAGAAAACAAACACCTTCAGCACATCCAGCAACTGAAAGCTTGCGTAACAGAGTAGGACACCAGTTTTCCCCACTTAAAGAAGAAATTACTTGCATATTGGTAAATCAGTGAGTGAGTGTCTATGAGAAAACCAGTCCCAGGGACTGCAGCTGTGACATTTATTCCTGTGCAGAAGAGACAAGTGATAATTCAGTGTGAGAGTTACCTGGTCTTTGCCGAAGACATCCCCCTTGGCAATGCTGTAGAGCAGGGAGTAAGCAATCTGCCCAGCAGCTCCAGTCACCAGGACTCTGACAGGTTCACCCTGTAAGAAAATTAGAGCCTTACCCACTGCTACACAGTGCAAGTCACACCATCTGAGTATTAAAAATTAACAGTTACTACAGCAATATCATGGATTATTTAACCTGGATGTTAATGTGTGCCTAAATGCAGATCAGCCCCAACTCCTTGGATCATACTTCTGTTCTACCAGAACCACAAGCAATTTCTCTACTTGCTTTTACAGAAACAGACCACACTTGTAAAAGCATCCTGAAGAATTGCTCCTGGAATAACTTCCAAAATGCCAGGAATAACAATGTATTTGAAAAACTCTGTATTCCCCTTAACATTGCCTTTTCAACAGAGCACAACACAACAAATATCCACTCATTAGATTAGCCATTCATACTTGAAATTTCCTACAGTTTCACAAGCTGTGACACCTCACCGGTTTTCACATTCTTTTCCATTTTGAAGGCTGTTTCATTAAGCATTTTGAATGCTTATTTGCAATCAAAGACTTACTGAATGCCAGAGACCAAAGAATCTAATGGACTTAAAACTAGTGCCCCACTAAACTGTTTGGCAGTAATTTAAGAAATCCACAGACAAAAGGTACATTATGGACAAATACAGACACTATTATCCATAATACAATTGTTTATTGTCAAACTGACCCTAAACTCCACAAGACTGGGAGAAGACTGCCAACATGTTGCTATATTGCAAATAAAGGGGAAAAAAATGCATGCTCTATAGTAAACACCCCATTTTGTTAAGCAGAACTAAGATCCAGGGAAATCCAGAGGTTATTCAATATTGAAAATCGAAGGCTGAGAGAGTTTGGGTTGTTCAGCCTGGAGAAGATAAGATTCCAGGAAGGCCTTATTGTAGCTTCTCAATACTCAAAGAGGACTTTAAGAAAGACTAAGACAAACTTTTTAGTAGGGCCTGTTATGAAGTGACAAGGGACAATAGTTTTAAATTAAAAGAGGGCAGATTTAGATAAGAAAATATATTTTACAATAGGGGTGGGGAAACGCTGGCACAGATTGCCCAGAGAGGTTATAGGTGCCCCATCGCTGGAAACAGTCAAGGTCAAATTGGAGTTTTGAGCAACCTGGTCTAGTCGAAGATGTCACTGCTCATTGTAAGGGAAGGGGTGGACCAGATGACCTTTAAAAGTCCCTTCAAATGCAAATCACTCTATGATCCTCTGAAAATGGAACACATGCTAAAGGACATTCATAACTCAGCATTTTGTAAGCCTGTTTTTTGTATTTCCATGTTTCTCTAGAGGCAATAGGGCTGGGACGGATTGTGCAAGGACAGGAACAAGCAGACTCTGACCGGGCTGCTGGAGTGTCAAACCCAATTTGTCAAATAATTAAAAGATGATCATTTGAGATACAGACAAAACACCAGGCACAACTGAACGTGAAAGAAGTGATTTAATTGCATCCTGGGCTACATTGCGAGAAGCGTAGCTTGCAGAGCAAAGACAGGCATTCCACTCAGTGCTGGTGATATTGCAGCTGGAATACTGAGTCCAGTCTTGGCACCCTGAGTTCATGCCCTGTAAAGTGAGGCTGAGGGTGCTGGACATAGCCTGGAAAGGCAGAGGATGGAGAGTGATGTAACAGCAGCCTACCACACCTTCACAGAGTGTTACAAAAATAACACTTCCCAACACCTCTCTGTAGTGGCAGATGACAGAACAGGGTGCACTGGCTACAAAAGGGTACCCAGAGAGTCGGTGCAACCTTCGCCCTCGGTGGTTTTCAAGACTCAGATCAAAATACAGGTATGATACAAT
This sequence comes from Neopelma chrysocephalum, assembly GCF_003984885.1. Classification (NCBI taxonomy): domain Eukaryota; kingdom Metazoa; phylum Chordata; class Aves; order Passeriformes; family Pipridae; genus Neopelma; species Neopelma chrysocephalum. The sequence goes on along the minus strand of NW_020897762.1, from coordinate 768,876 downwards.
TTGTCACTGGCAACAGCCTTGCTGTCAGGCTGGACTGGACAACCTCCAGAATTGGAGTGAAAGAGGGCAGACCGTATGACCTCTAGAGATCCTTCCCAACCAACATTCCTGTCATTGATATTTATAGGAAAACCATTTTGGGCGTTGAGTGTATCCTCTCTGCAGAAGTGACCAGCCAAGCATAGCTGCATCAAGCTATCCTTAAATTATTACAGAAATGAGGCCACCTGCCCCATCTTACCACACACCAGATAAAATGAGAGTGTAAATGATGACATTAAACTCCTAAACTTGTAGAATTAGACCTGGCCTGATTTTGCCTTCATTATGGGAACGATTCTTTAAATATCTGGTTACATGATTAGCAGTTACACAGCATTGAACTGCATTATTTTCTTTTGAATCTGTCCTGTTATGAGCCTCATCCCTCATGGAAACTCCACAAAGAGGGGGAAGGAGGGCAGACAAACAATTCTTGCTGGTTTAAATCTCAAAACTAGTTTTGATATTGTATTCCTGAGTAAGGAAATGTACCATAATGTCTGAATGATGATGGACAGCATGGATCAAGATGCGTATCAAATTTTAAAGCCAACTTTACAGCATGTTTCTAAGGAGATCCTACATTTTATTTACATTAAGGCAACAATGAATACTCTTTTAAGGCAGCTAACCATACTAGTTAGTAAAATGAGATTTTTTTCCACTATATGCACTTTATATGCTAATTTGATTTAAACATAAAAAATGTCAATCTATCCACTAACATTACGGTAAGTATTTAGCATAACAACAGGAGAAGGAAGGAGTAGAAAATAAAAAGGTAAGAGATAGGATTATTTATTATTCTTTTACTGAGACAAACTTAGCATTTAGCCTTTTTTTGGAAAAAAAAAACAAAAACACTTTGGTCATGACTCAGCTCCACCTTCTCACCATAATTATGTTTGCTTACAACCATCCTTCCTGTTTTCCCCCCAGTGTGGGGCTGGAGAGGAAGAAACGCAAGCTAAAATAAAGTGAAGGGTGCCGTCTACTTGCTTTTTCTCTCCCAACCTTCAGTCCACTGGATTCAATACATTCCCCAGACCCCTTTACTCCTGCACTAATTGTGAGCAATTAGTATCAAAGAAACTTCCACGCTGCCTCAAATCCAGAAGCTAGATTAACAAGCCAAAAATGCTGTGGTTCTTACAAATGTGGATAACTCTCACCAAAAAAAAGAAAAAAGACCACATATCATAATTGGTCTTATTGAGCATTAGAGGTTACTTTTGGAGGTTGGATATTTAGAGAGATGAGTAGCTCTCCAGTGGAAGTTGTAGGTTCCAAATATTCATGTCCAGGCCCTTCAGCCCGTGACTTGGCTCCTGCAAGACTACTTTCATGTGGTAGCTACAGGGGTGACCTTTACTCACCCTCAGGTATAGAAGAACTAGAGGACAAATTAAACAACAACTAGCTGAACTATTTTGTTTCAAAGCCTTCCCCACTCCACATTCAGCCGATGCACAGTTAAAAAGCTTTAGGAAACTAAAAGAGTAGCAAAGGCAGTGATAAAAAGGATGAGGAAAAAAACCCCCAACAACTGAACATTGTTGGGTACCCTTCTTTGTCTAGTTCAGCAATCATGTAGGATTTCTCCCCTTCCTCAACTACGGCAGATGAAAGTGAAGCTTCCAATACCAAATGAGGCAGTTGTGGGCTTATCTCCCACTCCACACACTTTGGCTGAAGAACTCAGTGCCTCAGTTATGTCTGTGATTTACAGGTGATAACAGCAGACCTAAAACATTAGTGCTATACAGGCAAATAGCACTACACTGCAAAACTGATTCAAGAGGTTACAAAGGTACATAAAAGATAACTCACAACCTATCAAATGCTGTGGCAAGAACATCCTGTCTACTTTGCATTGCAAATTACACTTATGAAAGACCTCCATATACATTACTGCTGATAAACTTAACTGTCCATAAAACATCATCAACTTAACTTTTTTCCTGAATAGTAAAGCCAACTAAGCTATCCCACCTTGCTTCACAAAGGTGATTTAAGCATCAAGATAAAGTTTATCTCCTCAAGAGTCTAGAGTCTGCCTAAGAAACTTTCCCTTTGCTCTCCCTTCTTTAAAGCAGAGATATGGTGACAATAAACGTGTTTGGAAATGGAGTAGAAAGTATCAGCTCTGCACTTGAGGAGAGCCACCAGCAGAGTCATTCAGAGACCGAATTCCAAAGGCGTTCTTTCCTTAAGAAGTGACCTTCACATAGGTGCCCTGAAAGACTTTTTTCACTTCATTTATCGAATGGTGGTTGCATCGATAGACAGATAATTTTATTTCTGGAATTTAAAGCCTCTGCCCACCACCACATGCATAACTAGAACAGCAAAGGCAAGACAAAAACAGTGACATTCTGAAAAGCCTGGACACCAAAGTAAATTACAACCAGCAGTTCTCTGTGAGACCAGCACATTCATGTCAGGCAATGATCTGAAAGCTCATGTACAAACTAAAACCTGTTGTCTTATGGTCACTCCTCTGAATCCACATTTTAAACAGAAAGAGCAGAGAAGTTTACAGACTTTGGTATTTTTTAGGGTGTAGCTGAAATAAGCCATGTCCCAGAGCATGCAAGCATCCTTTCCACAGCAAAACATTAAAAGTACAGGTTTGAATAACAGGGTATAGAGTCTAGAAAAACCTGGAGATGTTTTCAGTGTTACAAAGAAAAGGAAGGTCTCTGTGCAGGTTTGTGTGTGCATACATGTAAGTATATATGCTGCAGAAAAGCAAAGCACTGCAGTACACCTGTAATAACCTCAGGGCAGAACTGTGACAATCTGCACAAACAGCAGGATTTCTGACAGCACGCAGGGATTAAACAATAAAGACATTTCACAAGCACTTCCCCTTGAGCTAACACAGAACGGCTCCAGACCGTTAAGCTCTCACGGACTAAGGCGAAAGGTTTCCCGACCTCTCGGAGACAACGTCGCCACCCGCGGGGCCCAACGGTGCCATCCCCCATCGGGAGGGGCCGCACCGCGGCAGGGGGGGTTCGCTCCGCTCCCACATCCCGCCCTCCCCCTCATGCCGCGCTGGCACAGACGCCGCCAGGCCGGCACCGACCCCACGTCTCCCGCTGGAAGGTCACCCCTGCGCGGCCTCCGCGGGGGTTGCGGTGAGCCCTGGGGCCGCCGCCAGGCCCGGCTCCTCCGGGTGCCGCCACCACCAACCACCTCCAGGTCACCCCTATCCCCCACACCCCGCGAGCAGCGCGACGCCATTTCGCGGCCACCTCCGCCCGCCGGATCCCCCCGATCCGCTCCGGAGAGGCGCGGAGGGCGCGGTGCGGGCGCCGGCGCAGCGGGCCCAGTGCGCGGTACCGACCATGTTGGCGGGAGCGGTGGAAGCGGCTGCTCGGGGTCACCTCTGCGGTGCGACTGCGGCCGCGGCGGCGCTGCGCCCAGGAGCCGCGGAGGGGGGTGGGGCGCGCCGCCCGCGCGCGGCCGCTTGGGTACTGTAGTCGCGGCCACTGCCGGCATGCACAGCTTGGCGCTCTAAAAGAACTACAACTCCCGGCGTGCCCGGGGGCTAGGGCGCCGCGCCCCCGCGCTCCATTGGCGGTTGCCGCCCCTCGCGTCGCCCCATTCATTGAAGCGCAGAGCGGCGCGTGAGAAGCGGAGGGGCGGGGGCTGCGGCAGCGCGGGCGCCCCGGGCTACGCATGCGCGCTAGATTGCGAAAGAGCTGGCGGCGCATGCGCAGGGCGCGGCGTGTGGGCGTTGCTGTGGGCAACGGGCGGGAAGGCGGGACGGGGCGCTTGGACGGGCTCCGGTACTGGCGGTGCCGCTCCCGCGCCCCCCGCGCCCCGGCCCGGCTCCTCGGAGCGCTCGGTGGGTGCGAGTGCGCGGCCTGACCCTGCCCTTTCCCGGGAGGGAGGGCGTCCCCGGGAGCCCCGGTGAGGGCGGGCGGAGCGATCCCCTCACGGTCCCCTCGCGTTGCCCGCGCCGCTCTCTCCTGCCCGGCCTGCTCTGGGGAGTTGCCGGCGCGTCCCTGCAGCTGCAGCCCTTTGTCCTGTGACTTCGGGTGTCTTCCCTCGCCCCCTCGCTCACATTCCCTCCCGCCCTGCAGGACATGGTGCAGAGCTGCGCTTCACACTTCACGAAACCCCCTCGGCTTGTGTTTAACACTTTATTATTTTTAGGGAAAGCTGAGAGCTTACCTGTGCTGTCCCGCTGCTAGAACTAGCGACCTCTTGTACAAAAATAAAGTTTCTCGTCTGCTTGTATTTTGGACTGTTGGGTGAAGTCAATTCCTTTTGGTCTGGCTTAAAAGTGAGGTTGATACTGGTGTGAATACATCAGGAAAATACAGCTTCGTGAACTGTGCTGGTTATGCTATAAAAGAGGGTCTTGGGTGGCATAGTTGATTTTTCTTTTCCCTCAGATCTTGACAGGATTCCTTATTGCAAAAAATCTGTAATTCAGTGAAATCTTTAGTGCCAATGTTTTTCTGCAGGATTAGTTTTAAATCTCACTCTAATCCTTAGAGTAGATAGTATTATTTTTTTAAAACAGTCTAAACAGCCTGTATGCTTATGCAATTTCTTCTTCAGTCTGTGACAGAAATAAGAAGTCACTCCTTTAGGGCAGTGGGTGTAAAACCTAAATATTTATGCTTGTCGTGCAAAATGTTCTCCTCTTAGTGAGTCGTGCTCAGGCCTCAATTCAGAACGTCCTATGTCTTGAACAAGTCTTTAGCTGAACCCCTGACAGCTCCTGCAGTACAGAAAACTGTTTGCAGTCAGAGTGGAAAAGGTACAGTCATGCTTAGTTTATTTTAAATGTCGACCTGTACTGATTTATGTCAGTTAATAGCTGTACATTTTTAATATGAATGAAGATTGTACCTGAGTTCCCTTCTGGGGATGAATTTAAAAGCCAAATAGCTGCAAGCAAAGCTTGAGGTCTGGCTTGCTGTGAAGTGTAGAGAAGCTTGGTAAGTAGGAGAGAGCTTGTTTTACAGTCAGAGTTTTCCAGAGTGTCCTGAGATGCTTTACCCTGGTGACTGTAAGCTCTTCTGCACCAGGACGTTGTATGGACTTAATTAACACTATTTAAGATTTAAATGTACACCAAACCTGACGTGGGCCCACATAAGGTAATTTCCACCAAACATAATTAGTTCAGTTTGAATTGATTCCTTATCAATTTTCAGCTAAATCACTGTTAGCATGCTCTAAACTGATTTGTCTGTGTCAGCATAGCAGATTGTATTGATTTAGTGGATTTCAGTTAAGAGCTTAACTTGAAACTTTCAAACTTTCTTCTGTAGGTAAGACTTTCTTTTCCTTCTTGGTCCTTTTTTCTGCCTAAGCTTGTGCTCCTGGAACTGTTTGCTGCTGGAGATAACAACAAATCTTGTTGTTATGTTGTGTTGAAAGTGATTTGTTATGAATGTGATGGAAAGCCATCTGTAAATGCTTTTGTTTGTCAGTTTATTTTCAATGTTTCCAGTATAATTAGACCAAGAGAGACTGAATTGTCATCTATGCTGATTTAACTAAAGATATTGTAAAATTTAGTGTTTTGCGAATGTGGTGTATTTTTTAAACTTAGCAGAACTTAACAATTCTAGCATTTCCTTCTTAAATGGCTTACATTCTGTTTCTACTTGTTAAACTCTAATGTTTTCCAAGCAAAATTTAAGTGTAATTTTTTTAATATTCTTTAGTGCTTCCCCATGTTTTATTAGTATGAGTCTCTTGTGTAGCACTTTAATCCAAAAAGCTGCATAAATGGAAACATTATGTGTAAATGAAATAATGGAAATTTAGTATACATGTGAATTGGGCTCTTGGCTGATTCTTCAAATACATTTTAAAATTTTTGCAGTCAAAAGATATTGAAATACGTGGAAATCGGTAATTAAACAACACACTGAAATATTAAGGTGTTTTAATCTCAATTTTCTGTGAATCGAGTATTATTTTTCAAGGCAACTAGTGGTTTTGAAGGGTAGTCTGCCAGAATTATCTCTTAATTTTTTTATATATCTTTTAAAATTAATTATTCTCTGTTAACAGCTGGCTGTGTTCTTTAGCTGTATTTTGGATGGGATTTTCTTTTACTTCATTGCCATCTATAGAAACTGATGAATGTTTTAGGTAAGTTTTTATGCTTAATTTTCAGTAATTTTTTAAGTTTTCTTCTTATCCTCTCTATGTATGACACTTGCAATTGTTATTACAGAATCATGTCTCCTGTAGCTAAGTCTGTGTGATATGATTAACATTCAAAATGTTTAAGACTCTGTAAGAAAAGTTAACTGTATAATGGCCGGGTTCAATCCTAGAAATACTAGAATTGAAACAGTTTTGGAAGCCTCTTCTGGATTATTGTCCAAGGAAATAATAATAAGAGATTTTTCAGAAATAAAAGAAAGCATTTCAAAAAAATACTGAAATGGAATTAAGAGGATCAAAAACTGTTTTGTAAAGTATGTAAGAAATCAATTATAGTGTTTATAAAAGATAAAGATGTAGATATAAGCAAGAAGAATTAAAATTGTAGTTTAGAAAATCAATACAGGATTTATTTTATTTTTTATTCCTCGTGCTAATGTTCAAAATGTTTTTTTTCACTGTTTGTTTCTGAACTTCAGTCATGTGATACTGCATGGACATTAAATGATATGAGGAAACTGATGTATCTATAAATTCTGCTTATAATCCTGATTTTCTTCTCGCTGTGGTTCAGAAAACTTTCTAAAGGATAAATTTTACCTTCTATGGAACTGGTTTGATTTTATCCTATGGCTTATTTTTTACATGTTAACAGTTTAGTTGGTTTTTTAATCAAAGGTGAGTAATTAATCATTAATTGATTTATACAACCTTTAATATGTTTTTGAGAGGTAGATAGGATGCAATAACACATTCTGTACTCATGTGCCTATAAAGAGACACAAATGATGTATAGCTTGCTTGAAATATGGTCCCTTCCAACTCCCATATTCTGTGATTCTGTGAACATGTATTAGTAATCTTTGTGAACTATTCATGAGTCAAATCTTAATAAAAATTGTCGACAGAAGGTGCTTTTTTATTTCTTTTTTTCTAAGTAGTACAAACAGCTATTTGTAGGTTTGACAGAGAACACTGTAACAATCCAAGCCTCCTTTGCTGTCTCTGCATCCTCAGATCTGAGGTGGGTGGCCTGTGGTTCCTGGAGTGCAGCTCAGGTGTTCAGGGCTCCATCACTGACCAGGGGTTTGGTAATGGCACCCCTGTTGTGCAACCCCAAAGCTGAGAGACCCTGGAAGCTCTGTCATCATCCACCACCTGTGCACCATTTCTGGAAGATTTTCTTCTCACAGTTGTTACAAGGGCCAGGGTATAGAGAATCCCTGTTTAAGAAACAAAACCAAACAAAACCAACCCACAAAACAAACAGCCAAAATGCTGACACACACATGGCACAAAGACTTTGGTGTATTGGCTGTAAATTCAGCAGAGTTGATCTCTGAATTGTTACAAAGAGAATAGAAGAGCTGTGTTCCTGGTGCCTGAGAAGTAGCCTCACTGGATTCTTTTACCTTAACACAAGTCTGTCTTTATCTTGGTTGAACAGAGACTTTGTGACAGCTATGTGTGGGTTTTCTACTCACTAATGTCAATGTGTGGAGGAGAAAAGGCAGATTGGTATTCTAAACAAGAAATGACCTGTGTAACAATTCAAGTTCTACCAAATCAAAGCTTATACTCTTAATTAATTGCAACAATTTAAAAAAAAAAACAACAAAACAAACACCACCACACCACCACCCCTTCCTCTCACTAAATTAAGTTGATGTCCTTCTGAATTTTTTAAATGAGGTAAGCATTCAGTCAAGTGGAAAAACAGCTTCTGCTTAGAATGTATGTTTGCTTTTTCTTTTATATGATTTCCTCTTGCACTTGTTCGTTATAGCCTGATAATCAAGTAATAAATTTGATAGCAGAAGTTAGCAGCCATCATGATGACTTTCCATTTTCTAGACTCAGTGCAGGGAGATGAATCCATCTGCTTCCTTTATCCATCCTTTCCATGTCAGAATGACTGATGAATGTTGTTCCATGCCAAATCTCTTGCATAATGACAAGAGTTTTTCTCCTTAGGTTTATTTCTTTGAATTATACTCACATAGTTTGATTAAAATATTTCAGGTTGTTTTACAACATCTATTTGAATTTGTTTCTGTATTTTCACAGAGCTAAGTTGCTGCCATTATATAGACTAAATTTTTCTCCCTTTTTTTTCCCAAGTATTGAATAGTGTTTCAAAGAAAATATCCCTAGAAATACCTGGTAAGGAGAGTGATGTCTTATTATGTCGATTTTTTGACGTTAATTGTATAAAACATAATTCTTTGCAGAAGGAAAATACTGGTAAATTTTTATCTTAATGATATTATTCATATTTGAAACATAACTTTTAAAACATGAATTTATCACTAATAAGCAAAAGAGCCAACTAAACGCTTTGTGTCCTGTGTGGAGGTTTTTCTGCTGCTTCACAGATTCATTTTGGTATCTGGCCTGCTTTTGGAAGCCTTATCCAAACTGATTTTTATGCAGCAGCAGAGTCTATGGATGGCTTTAGTACCGTATGTGCTTATAGTACTGACCATACTCAGTGTCTTTACTGATACTTGATTAAAGAAAGAAGAAACCGTGTTTATTCATTCTGCTCACATAAACAGAAGTACTCAATTTTTGTACATGCTTGTATTCATTCAGGCCAAACTGTCCCCATCTCTGAAGAAAAGTGTAAGCACATAATTCCAGCTGTGTGGCTTTGGCTGTTCCAGTGCTACATAACTTGGAGTTTCCTGTAGCTCAAAAACATGCAGACATATATTTTTTGTTGGTTTTTCAGTTCAGAATGTTGACAAGGGTTGTGCTGGAGCCCATGAGGATGGTTTTCTTAGAACATGAGACTGAGGACCAATGTTTAAAACTTTTGGTCATGTCATGAAGTCATTTAGAGTTGTCTTGTGGGGCTGGGATGGTGTTGAGGAATGACTTCATTTGAACTCATGGTAGTCCTACTGTTTGAAGCAGCATTCCAAGCCTTTTTGAGGGGGATTGTCAGGCTTCCTGTAAGGGAGAGCTAAGGAGCAAATCTGCATGTGCCCAGTATAAATGATAAGGGAACCACATAGAAGAAAACTGGGAGATTGACCACTTACATTGTGATACAAATGTTGGAAAAGTAAGTAGCTGCATCTTTAAATGAAGGAGGCTTTTCCATGAAGTAATCAAGTGAAGAGAATCGTGATTATAATTTGTCTTTTTCTGATTTTTTTTTTAGAATGATATACAACTATGCCTTTTTGTTACATTTTTTCCATCTACCCTTACCTGTATTGAGTAACCATAGTAAAGCACTAACATATGTATGGTGCAAAAATTGGATCTTAATTGGATAAAGCCTTTTGAATATTTTGAGTCCGATTGGAAAGATCTTACTCTTGACTATATAGTAGAATATATACTTTTAATATGTCATGTGCATTTACTTTGTGACCAGTAATCCTATTTATTGACAATAATGAGCCAAATGCAGATTTTCAAGTTGCTCACTCTCTGACTTAGGAGAATAGAAAGTATTGCTCTGAAATGGCCTTTTATATTTGCCTGACATACAAGGTCTGGCCTCAGTGTGTTAGACAAGGGAGCTAGAAATACACCACAGTTAAATTATGGGTTTGTATCTCCAGGTGGTGCGTGAATTCATGGTTGAAGACTGAAGAAATTAATTTTGCTAAAGCAAGAAACAACAGGACATTAAGCTACTATGCCAGCTTTAGATGTACGCTTCAAAAATTTTTTGCTGCTCAGCATTATGCAGTAATCTTTAACTCAAATTGCAGGAAATATTTGAAATTCCATTCTAACAATATCCAACAGAGAATATTAAAGAAGCATTAAATTTCAAATGCCTGAGGGAAAATGTTCTCTTGCAACACCGTGGGCATTTGGATCTCACTACTATATGCAGTATTATAGTCTAATATTATGCTTTACTTGGTCTAAAATGAAAGCCCAATTTTAATTCTATCTCCAAAAACTTGGCATACTGCAGTGCAAAATAATTTATTTGAATGTTGTTTTTTAATACATTGCAACTAACTTTAAAGCTTCCTCATATAATACTCCCTCTATGGCTTTTTGTAATCTGACCCTTTCATTAGGACTTCAAATATATTGCCAAAGACTTATCTCAGTGCTTTCATTGCTAATTTACAAGTTATAAGATCCCAAAGTCACCAAAGAAGTTTTTCTCATTCTATGGAATTTTTCTCTTAATAAGACAAAACTTTAGGGTATCTTTGTAAGTATATAAAACACCAAAGAGAGGACTAATTCACTCTTAAGATTCAGGTAATATGCAAACTCAAAATAGGGTTTAATAATATATTCACACAGTTCTGGGCTGGTTAATTTGGCAAACCCATTAGTGAATTTAGGTCAAAAAAGTGCTGATTAAAGCTTTGTATTTTTATAACCTATATATGCCTTATATGATAGCAAAGCTATTTCGGAAGTGAATCCCCAAGTTACAAGATTTGGGAGAAAGGTTTAGAAAATTTCTAGCTTGAATATATTTTTCCGTGTCTGATCAAGTGTCTTGGTATTTGGCAGAGTAAGGGCAAGTGCTGTGTTTCTGTTGGAAAAATAGTGGTCTTTAGAGAGGAATAGTAGGGTTCTTCTCCACCTGCAGCTGGCTTTTTTCCTGTTTGCACTTTTGACTGTTATAGGCAGAGTAGTGTCCAGGAAAATGTCAATACTGTCTTGTGATGTTTCATACCTGCTTAGGGTTTGACAAGAAGCAGGTTTTTTAACAGTAGCAGGCCAGTTGCCTGTGAAATTGGACCGTTGTGACTTGCCTGACAAACTGGACTGGGGGGAGAATGTGATTTAGGGACCTAAAACCTGCAGAGAGAATTCAAAAGAGCAGCATACTCCAGATGGCTACAACATAGCCATGTGGGACATAAATTAGTGAAGTTTCATCAACAGTATCATTAGTTTAGCTGCAATGCTAGGCTCTATTCTGGCCAAATTAATGTCACTCATTTCTATCATGAAAGCTGGTGGAATATAACAGCCCTACCACAAGATCTGCTGTAGTGCTGGTGGACAGCAGCTTGCCTGCTGAGGGCCACTGGTGGGCTGTGAATTGCCACGTTCCTTTTAATGGGAGCTGAGGCCTACTGAAAGTTGATAAGGTGACTGTTTTTCCATCTTAGTCGGTCTCAGGCAGTTATACCCAAACTTCTGAGCAAGTGAGTGAGACACTCTCTTGAAGTTGCAGTTGTCATTGTATAAAATCTGAGAGATGATCATCTGTTTGAATGTGCCTCTGAGAAGGCAGGAGCATCCGCCACAGGGTGATAACACCACCTTGTTGCGTAATTTTTAGACAGAAATTACTAAACTCTTAAAAAATACACCTTTAAAGAATTGTCTGCATTTTGGATGACACTTAGGTGGTTTTGTAAATGTTGAGCCTGTCTTCCTTGAGAAATGGAAGGCTTGTAAAATGCATTAGAAATACATCTTGAAAGAATAGGTCTGTATGGACTTCAAAATCAGTCTTATTACATGGCTTTGTTTCCAATTCTATTGTCATAATTTTTTAAAAAATTATATTTCTTTGATAATGGTTATATTAAGGGACTCTTCTTTAAATAGTAGTATAAAGAAAAGCTGAACCAAATGTAAAGCTTACTGTGCTAATGTATAAAGCTGTTTTCCAGTCTTTCTTATCTGAGTCGTATATTTAGGAAGATGCTGCCCAATCCATTGTTTTGCTAGTTTTTGTTCTGATAACTTGACCAGATGCAGTGAATTGCAGTGATTTGCCGAGTGCTTCTATCACAGAATGGTTTGGATTGGAAGGGACCTTTGAAGATCATCTTGTCCAACCCAGTGTGGGTGGGGACATCTTCCACTAGACCTGGTTGCTCAAATCCCCATCCAACCTGGCGTTGAACACTGCCAGGCTTGGAGCATCCACAACTTCTCTGGGCAACCTCATAGTAAGCAATTTCTTCCTTATATCTAATCCAAATCTCCCCTCTTTCAGAAAAGAACCATTGCCCTTTGTCTTGTCACTACAGACCCTCGTGTAAAAAGTCTCTCTCCCTCTTTCTGATAAGCCACCCTTCAAGTATTGAAAGGCTACAATAAAGTCTCCCCAGAGCCTTCTCTTCTCCAGGCTAAACCCCAGGCCAAATTCACTCATACTTTTGAAAGAGGGGAGCTGTTCCATCCCTCCAGTCTTTTTTATGGCTCTTCTCTGGACTCATCTCTAACAGGTCCATGTCTTTTGCTGGGGGCCAGAACTGGACACAGCACTCCAGGTGGGATCTCACCAGGGTGGTGTAGAAGAGGAGAATTCCCTCCCTCAACCTGCTGGCCATCTTACTTTTTATGCAGCCCAGGATGCATAAAAGTTGGCTTTCTGGACCGTGAACACACATTTCTGGCTCATATATTATTTTTCATCTGACAATATCCCCAAGTCCTTCTCTGCAGGTCTGCTCTCCGTACATTCATCCTCCGGTTTGTACTGATTCTGCTGATTGCTCTCACCCAGGTGCAGGACCTTGCACTTGGCCTTCTTGACCTTCATGAGGTTTATGTTGGCCTATGTCTCAAGCTTGTCAGGTCCCTCTTGGTGCTATCTGCAGACATGAGAGTGCACTCAATCGCACTGTGTCATTAATAAAGATAATGAGCAGTACTGGCCCAGTCAGACACACCACTTGTTACTGATCTCTTTTGGACATGGAGCTGTGGCAGTCTGTATACATCATTATATGGGAGGAAGCAGACATGGTTTTTAAAGGTTGGTGTATCTTTTAGGTATTGGAAGAGGTCCTTTGTAAAAGGAATTAATACATTCAAATTGGAACAAAATTCTTAATGATGTAATGTCAGTGACTGAGGTGCAGCTTAGGACATAATTCATGTGAAAGCTCAAGATGGTTCCTGGAACACTGCTGGAAAAGTTCCCTCTCTTTTAGGAGTGCTGTTAACTTTGTTACTGCTTCAGCTGGCTCCAGAGGTCTCTTTGTGTGGAATTCAGGGTAAGACTGCTACTGGAAAACTTTTAACACAGTGCCATGCTTGTGTTAAAATACAAAATCCTGGCAACTGTGAAACAGTGGTATTGGTGGTGGTTTCATTTAAATAAATACTTGGGTAGTAAGTAGAGCTTACGCCTTGGGACTATTTCAAAATAACTTGATTAATTGACATTTCATCAAAGGGCAAATTAAATATTTAGATTCCATAAAGACCTAGGTAGACTAGCTTCTTTGGCATCTGTCAGTGATGAAATTTAACTTTATCAACTTTCTCCTCTTGCTAAGAGGGTTTTTGGTTTGTTTTCTGGATAGAATATTTATATGTGATATTAGGAAACCCCTTAAGTGGCTTTTTCTGTCTCTCTGCTTTGCAATATATCAGGTTACTTCCCTATTCAGTAAATTACTTAATAAATGAATTGCACTGCAGTCATGCTTGTTTTCTGAATCTGATTACCAAAACTATGCAACACGTTCAGTTCCAGAGCATGGCTGAACTTCAGTGCAATGATCTTGAAATCACACACAATGTACAGGTAGGTGAACATTCCTTAAAAAAGCAGCCTGTAAAATGTGCCACCCATAATGTCACTGAATAAATGCCAACTTTGGCATGAGTGCTCTTTTAAAATGTGTGCCTTGCTAAGATTATTAGTCACTCTGAATTCAAGGACATGTGAGAGTGGACTTTGCATAAAGCTCTGGGAGTGACATACCTATGAAGTGCTGCTGCTTGATTTTCAGAAAAATGGCATGCTGTGAATTTTAAAACTCCCTCATTGTGGATGAACTGCAGTGAATGCCATTTTGTAATTGAGGCCATGTAAGTTAGTTATTTTACATGTATTTCTAACAATGAAGTTTCAAAAATCTCTTTGCTGGGATCAAAGAAATGTTATCATCATGAAAGGAAATGCTGCAGTATTTGCTGAATAAGGCAAGGAAGCAGAAAAATGAAAATTCTGCATCTTTTCTCACATATATATAATTGTCATCTGTTTCATGGATTAGTGTGAAGATTATGCTGTTGGCTTTCTGTTTAAAAGTAGAGGAATAATGATAATGGTGAAAATATTGCTGCTTCCCCTAACATGAATGTGGATGAAAAGGAAGCATCACACAGAAATGTAGCAGCAGCTGTGACTTTAATTTGAGCAAACCCAACTCAGACAAAGATTTCAGGGAAAAAAAATCCACAGATCAAAGTGAGAAGGACCCTAATATTGTATCAGTTCTAAAAAGACTTATGTAAAATAAAGGCTTGTGTAAAATACAGGAATTACTTAACTCTGCTTCCTCCAGCTGAAGCCATTTACTGGCTTTGTTTTGCCCTGCCGCTTGTGTGGATAAGTTAATTTAATCATATCTTTTACATCTGTGAAAATGGTAAGAGCCAAATGTTGCAGCTGACTAGAATGGTTGGTCACAGCTCTCCTTTGAGAGAAGATATTTCCAAATTCTTCAGAATTAATGCATTTTTAAACAATGTCCTTAATAAGTGAGAAATCTTGGATGGAGTTGTGGTGGGTTGACCCTGGCTGGAGACCAGGTGCCCACCAAAGCTGCTCTCACTCCCCTGCTCAGTGGGACAGGGGAGAGATAAAATATAACAAAAGGTTTGTGGGTCAAGATAAAGACAGGGAGAGATCACTGCCTAACTACCATCATGGGCAAAACAGGCTTGACCTGGTGCAATCAGTTCGATTTATTACCAAACTATCAGAGTAGGATAATGAGAAAATAAAATCTAAAGCTTAAAAGAGCTTCTCCCACCCCTCCCTTCTCCACAGGCTCAACTTCAGTCCTGATTTCTCTCCCTCCTCCCCTCCAGCGGCGCAGGGGATCGGGAACGGGGGCTGATACTCACAACAATAATGATAATGACTAATTGCTATATCTGCTTAAATTCTTTTTTTTCCTCTTTTTTCTAATTTTTCCATTTACTTTTTTAAAACCCTGTGAAAGTATATGAAAGAACCAAGTTATTTGCCAGTGATGCTATCAAGGCATCCTTCCTTGCATGTCCATCTGCAGAATAATTGTCAAGGAATAGGTTGTTTGCTTGGTACTACCATTTCCATTACATTACCATTTACCTTACGTGTAAATTGGAGCCACATAAGAAAAGGGCTGGTAAAAAGAAGGGGTCAAACTGTGAAGTGATTAATAATTAAAATATATGCACGATGCAAAGAACAAAGTTAAAAGATATGACCGTACCACTTGAAATTTTTTAAGTTGTCTGATTCCGTATAATTTCAGTTTTTTAATTTTATGTGGTACCAAGGTAGTCAAGATTCTGTGAGAGCTCGGATCATCTTTTTGAGGAAGGGAATAGAGAGAACATTTTAATGGTTGTTGGTAATTTGGGGCTGCCAAACCAATGCTGTTCATGCTGACATCCTGCCTTTTTAGACAATGAAATAATATGTTGGGGTAATTAAAGACAATTGCTTGTAATAGCAGAAAATTATTATAATAGTTTTGTTTTCCAGATAACAATGCAGATTTATAATTTCTGTGACCACATCCAGAGTTTTACTAACAGAATTCGCAGAGAAACCATAAATAGTTGTTATTCCATTAAGCTTCATGTCAGGGGTATGAATTCAACTCTGTTTTATTTAAAAGTCCATTGGGACAGGTTTCTTCTTTATTTTAAATGGATCCACAGCAGTTGAACATAAGCCCATTCTTGGTTTTCAAAAACTTGTTTGTGTTTTCTCACACCCATTGGTCACAAGTCGCATAGACAGCTTGTATGGGAATGAACAGCTTTTGACGGTTTTATAAGGAGGCTTTGAGTTAATCTTGAGGTGAAAGAAAAGCAAATTTCAAAATGCTTCTGTCTAGCAATGATTTCATCAGGTAACTCCAAGCCTATTAGCAAACTTGGTCACGTGTATGCTATTTCCTCGTGTTCTGTGACGTTTACAGGATGCCTATAATGACATTTTCCCCTTCAAAACTGGGAAGGCCTTTGCTGTCAGAAGGTGTTTTAAAAACTATTTGAAAACCAAACCAAACCAAACCACGTTTCTTTCAATGATTTCTTTTAAAACACAGCCTGGGTGTGATGCAGCCAAGAATTTTCAGTAACCTGGAAAGTTGTAACAGAATGTGCAACTTTGCCTATACCATAGAGTTACTATTCGATTAGACTTCCTTTTTCTATGTTAATTATTGTGGCTGAAAAGCTTCATAAGACTGTAAAGAGCATTCATTCATAGAGAGGACATTCATATCTGTTTGTTGATCTTTGGTGTTTTTATCAGTTTGGGGGTCACACATACATAGTGAAGCTGTATATGCTGTGTTGAGAATGAACGCAGACTATTCTGATATTGGTCACACTAATTGTACTCTTGCCAGTTTCTTTATTATGTTATGGTTTGTTATGTTTTTCCCCTGGACTATTGCAAGCTTTGTCAGTGTAAATTTTGGTTATGTACATAATATAGCCTCTTTGAAAAACATTCACTCATTACTTTAAAAACCTAACTTTTTTGAGTGATGTAAAAATACCTATTTAGATATAATTGCAAGGGTTTTTAAAGCATTTTAATCATCTCCAGTTTTGCCTGTTAGCAAGGTCTTTTTTATCTTAAGAAACTAAAAGTGAAAGACAAGCAAATGGTTTGAGATTATATGAATAATTATGTTAAATGCTTGTGAAATAGAACCTGAGGAATGAAAAAATATGATACAGGAGCATCAGGATGGTTTTCTAAGTGCTGAAGGTTTTGATATGCTTGTATAGGACATGCAGCATAGTGACTGAGAGAATCACAGCCTCAGGGGTTTGGTCTCTGGTTTAAGCCAAAACTGAACATTCCACGGGGGCAGTTTCCCACCTTGGCCCCAACTGTGTGCAGGTACAGACCCGATCATATTCTTCGGATCTCAAGGAGCTGTGCAGGTCACTGGTCTCATAAAGGACCTGTATTGAAGTATGAAGCAGATTTAATTCCTGAACTTCTGCCCCTGGTGAGGAAGCTGTTTCTCTGTCCTCCTCTCCTGAGTTTTCTACTGGGCTTTTGATGCTGTTTTTGCAAAAGCTGCCATTTATGGGACTGAGCGATTGAGTTGGGGTTTTGGCAGTAAGCCATGGTACAACCAGAGTGGGTATCACTGAGTCAACTCCTCCTTCTTTTGAAGTCATGCAAATATAAACAGGCTCCCCTTGCAAAAGTCACCTGGACAGAGTAGATGCTCTTATAAAAGTTGCTTCCTAGAGGAAAACAAAGCCAAAAGGACTGGAAATGTAGTGCATTAACATCACGATGCACTAGAGGGCCCAGGCTGCATAAAACCATTTCCCAAGAGGAAAAATGGGTAGTAGGCTGAAGGAACCTCTGAGAAATTACAGCAATATTAGGAGGAGAAAGAACTGTCTGAAGCCAACAGGGCTCAAAACAGGACTGAATGTGGAGAAAGGTGATAGAATGACAAATGCATTCAACCTGAAAATGTAATCAGACAAGCATGTTCCCCTGCTGGAGAAGGGATTTAGCAACTTTGAACTCAAAATCATGTGATTTTTCTTCCTCCTTCTGGCTAGATTAAAAAGGGGAGTGATGTTTTTAATATTATACCATGCTTAACAAACCACTGCGTGCTGTGTCAAGTTCATTTTCCCTATCAGCCCTGGCTAAAACCCATTGCTATCTGTAGTCTAGCCTGAAGGTGACAAGAGATTTGAATCATTGTAATTAGGCACTCATCATACTGCAAAAAGATACAACTATCTTGATGAATCAGTATGAAAAAAAAAGCTGTGGGGTTTTTTTTATTTTTCTTTAGCTGCAGTTGGTGCCTTGGGAATGTATGAGAAGAAATGAGTTCGGCAAGAATTGAGGCGGTTTCCTCAGCACGACAACAATTGTCCTGTTCTCTGTGCTGAAAAAGTTAAGTGTTTCTTGCCCCTCCAAGTCCTGTTGACACCTTCAAGTGTTCTTGGACCTGTCCCAGATTTTACTTGACAAACATTTTCATATGTCTCACTTCCTTCTGATTCTGAGAAATAATAAGAATTCACTTTCTGCACTTAAGCAAGAGGTATGAAGTGAGTTATTGTTTGCCTCTTAGAGTTGTAGCTCCAGGGCACACTTTTGCTATGAAGTACAAGTGATGAAAAAGTGGATCTCCCCAGCAAAGTCAGGTTTGTGGTTGGATATGGCAGGAATGGGGTATAAGGAACTTTATCCCTCTGGGGAAAGGCGTTTCCATGCACACCAAAATGTAGGTTTTGTGACCCCTATTACAGCTGCTTTGTATTCATAATCACATTTTGTTCTCATTTTTTGCCTGTGTCTTAGAAAAAGTGTAGAAAGAAATCCTGAAATACTTATGGCTTTCACCAGGTAGGGGTGCATTGCTATTTTTACCTTTTCTTTCTGGGAATAATGAGTTACCCTTCATTCTTTTTCTCTGAAGATACTTTATCTTATCACTCATCCATGCATCTTTCCTCAGAGCTTGGATAACATTCCTTTTGATTATTAAGATGTTACATTGTTTGAAAATGAATCAGGCAATGGCATTTATTGCCCAGTAACATGCTTAATGTGCAGTGGAGTCTTGTCATAACCACAAAGTGTCTAAATTCAGTGTTCTAATGCCAATTTCTAAGTGCCCTAGTTTTCAAAAGTGAAATGTGAATATGGATTTTCATACTTATTTTACGTAGTGGCAGTTGAAATGGGATAATGTACTTTGGGAGATGCAGGGAACAAGCAGTATGTTGCTAACCCTACATGACTACCCTGTGAACTATGGATGTTTCTTGGGTTTTTTAATGAATATGTGGTATAGTTTTATGGATAATTTTTAAAAGTTACACAATTTTGCTAAGTAATGTCAAAGCTAGACAGCTTTGGAATGCACTGAAAGTAGATTTCAAGTTGGGGTTTGTAAAAATTTACTCTTCTGGAGTGAGCAAACGCTAATTTTGTTGGTCATGGAAACTGTGTCTTTGTCTCTACTGAGATTATGTTTTAAATCAGTTAATCTGCAGAACCAAAATATTAAAATCAATTTTGGTTTACAACTTTAGATATTTAACAAGAAATGTACCCAAGAGCCTTCCTGTCTTCAAATTATGAACAAAACACTTAGCCCAACGCAGCAGCCCTAATTTCCAGATGGACAACAGATGCATTTATATTCAGAATACTGTTATTTCCTTTTTTTTTTTTTAATTACCTGACTTACGTAAGTAAAATCAGCTGAGTAAGGAAACTACATTTTCCTTTGATTACCTAAAGGGACAAGCTCACAGTCTGCCTTTCAGTTCCCGCATTCATTTTTGGAGCTTGTTGGCTAATTTGATGGGTTTGGAGGATAAGGTAGGGATCTCAAAAGCTCCGAATGTGAATGTGTTTCTTGAGAATTTAAGGAATGCAAATTGGTGTCCCCTTCCCCAGACTCCTCAAGAAAAGACTGTGACCTGAGCTCAAGGATTTTTTTCAATTTGGCCTTTGATATCAGTCATTGAATACATATGTACTGATGGCTGAGAAAGCTTATCGCTCTGGAGCAGCCACTGCGTGCGGCTTGTGCTTGGCTGGCATCAGAGGTGCGTGTAGTGGCAGAGGAGAGGGAAGAAAAGGGAATTGAAGGGCATGGCTACAAAGAAGTGAATGAGCTGAGTGTAATGTAGAAGGAATTTGGGAAACTTGAGAGAAAAGCAGGGAACCTAAACATGGAGGTTTGGGGATATGGGGCTGGGCTTGTAGATAACCAATGCATAGAAAATCAGACAAGTTACAGTGCCCTTCACTGTTTTGTCTGTGCTTTGGATTACAACCTGAATGTGTTGTGAGCATACAAGAACACTGAAAGTAAATTTTTAACTAATGTGTAATTCTTGTTGCCATTTCTTTTTTAGTTTGATCGCTTATTCATCACGGGCGATGTTTTCTTTGTTTTCTGCTGACAGAAGAATGCTTCCTTGTTCTTACATGTTGATATATTGCTTCGTTTGAGGGAGAATGTTGGTGTTGCCTTTAGCACAAATGATGTATGCATTTGCATTTCTGGAACACTTTCAGAGTTCCCCATTTGCTTTTATCTCCTTTACAGAATGAGCAACTGTTTTCTAGTTTATCTTTTCTGAAGATCAGCATAGATTGTTGATTACAGAGTGCAATAAATTAACTTGTCGACTTTTGCCACATTTCACATTTGTGTTATATATCTGAACAATGTTGAAGATTTATAGAAAACTTTAAAAATTAATCCGAGATGTAAACACTTGAGAGCAAAAGAGGTTTCTTTTAAACTGGATTTTATTCCTAAAAACCTGCTACATAAAATTGCATGTCACTTTCTAGAACAAGCCTTCTAATTTTAATTGCTAAAGGGGTTTTCTAGTGATTTATGAGACACCTGACTTTGTGCAAAACTGAAGGTATATCATCATAATCCTAAAACTTATTGTTGTCTTTATTTGCCTAAACCAGAAAACCAGAGTATTTGAAAACACAGTGTTTAATAAGGTAAAAAAATACACTTTTTGTCATGTTGAGTTCTTCAATTTGCCTTTAAAGGAATTTGTTTTTCTACTGTATTGCAAAATAGACCTTAAAAACTTCTCTGTAGTCACAATCTAATTATTCATTAATTTATTACCTGCAGTTACTGACTAGGTGAGAGAAATTTGTCCATTTTATTTTTTCAGTAGAATCAGATGAATGACTCTCTTTTCTACTTGTGGGCAGCATGCTGTTTTGTTTTCCAGTTCCAATATATAGAAACAGTTAGTTCTTGCCTCTCTGTTCCATTTTGGTATTCTAACCAGAACTGTTAAGCAGTAAAAGACCCTGATTTCTACCAAAAATCAGACAACGCCTTTTAACAATTTTCTGAGAGGAAAGGTAATGATTCCTTCACCTCTTCTCCTCCTGTCCCACTGCCTTTCCTCAAACAGGACCTTCCTTTTGCCCTTGAGCAGCTTTTTTCCCATTCCTTTACCATATAAACTTGATTACATGTCTCTGAATGCAGTTTAAGGGATCCCTAGACAAGGGGTAAGTCAGACCTGAAAAAGGAAAAGGGTTCTTGCTCCCTAGAAATGAATTTGGAAGTTTACCTATTTTCTCCAGGTAATTTTTGTCTTTTAAAAGCAGCATATAATTTTTTCTTTTTGTAGTCTTTTCCAGTTCTTCTGGAATGTTCACCCCTAAGTATCTCATAAGTTTCCTTACCTGTTGAAATTTAAAGACCTCTGCTAACTGTGTTTTCTCTGTCAGCGGTGTTTCTTGCCCTATGGATGTTTTTGTCTTAGAATTTGTCTTGAATTCAGACACTTTTTCGGAGAGCTCAATTATTTTTTTTTTACTATGGGTAGGATTGACAGCCTGAGGTTCTTTACCATAATTGTTTCTTAAATTGTCCTACAAGCTGGAGTCTTCTGTGTTTTGGCAGGTCAGGGGTGTATGTTAGTACCTCTTTTGCATGTTCTTTGGGTTTGATATATTATAAACTATTGAAGACCTGAGTTTAATTTGGTGGTGGTGGTGTTAATGATGCAAGCCAAGAATTCAGCTTGTCTGGTTTTGGAGCTGTGGCTTTCATGATTTTTTAAGTGGTTTTAAGGGGTTTTTAAAGTGTTGTGAAGTAGAAAAAATAGCAATTACCTCATAATGGACATTGTAGTCTTCTCCTCCAGATCCCTGTTTGCACTCAACCTGAGTTACCACATGCATTGCTCTGGGAGATTGGGAATAACCAGCAAAATCCCAACAGTGGGTGCTATGGAAGCACACAACTACATGGGAACATTGCAATGCATTTTAGAATTATTTCTTTTCAATCCATAGCAAGTGTCACAAGTTTCATAAGTAGAATGGTAAGAAGTTCCCTGAAGTGATGGTGGTTTTTTTTTCTTTTTAAATGGCATGTGGTAACTCAGGTTGTGCAAAAACACAGGCCTGGAGGATGAAATTGAAAAGTCCTTTACAATGTGATAGATATTTTCTTATATTTTCCAACAAATAAATTCTAAATATTTTTGTCTTGTTGGGATTATCCTGATAACAAATAAACTGTACAGTTCCTGGTCATCTTTTTATTCAATGCCATTTTCTTGCACCTGTATTGCTTCATGCAGCCCCTCTGTCACTCTTGTGAGAGAATGACCATGATGGGTTTTAGCAAAGTTGCTGAAGTTGGTAGGGGTAGACTCCACTATTATCAAGGTAAGAGCCACCATTTATTGTGAGTCACTCATTTGGAACATTCTCTTCAGGACGTTGCTGATGAAGTACAATCCTAATTCTTTGTCTTTAAAATCACAAGCCACTAGTGGCAGTCTTTGTTCTCTTAATGTTGCCACATGAGAAGCCTTCCCAAACATAGCTCTATGCCTTTTCCAAAAAAATGGATTTTTAGTGGGATTTCCCCCTTTCTATCTGCCTTCACAATATTTTCTCCCTGTTCTACACATGATTAGTAAGACAAAGGAAGATTTGAGCCTTATGGAGAGGGAGTCAGGTTGAACTGACTGGAAGTAAGAAGTGGCATTTGAATTCACAGTTTGTGTTTACTGGCTTGGGACAACATCCTGGAAGTTTCCCACCTCCGCGTGTTTGCTGGCATATGTACCAAATTTGCTTAAAAAATTAGTAATAAAATAAAACTTCCTTATGCAGATCTTTTCACTCAAGGTAAGTTTTAGTGACATCTGTATTTTTGCTCTTGTTTTGACAGCAACAACGTTAATATCTAGGTCATTAATATCAAGGGCTACTGAATATTGATTGTAATGGAATAAATTTTAAAGTAATCTTTGTGTTGGGAATAATTTCTATTTAATTGCATTGAAGTCAGTTATTATTATAACTTGAAGACAGAAAAAATATATTGAGAAAGCTTTGAACAAACTTTCGTGTAGGGACCAGCTACATCAGTTTGTGATTAGATGAAGTGCCATACATTTATTAACAGGACCATTAAGAAGAGTATCATTACATCAATATTGAATTTAATTTTTTTCTCTCTTTGTTCTCATTAGGCAAATAATTATTGTAGCAGATTTGAGAATGGGGAATTTCACTCCACAATTTTGTTTTATATATATATAAAAGCGTACATGTGTTTACAGGCAAGCAAATAGGTGTGACTTGGTCTCCATATAAAATGCTGGTTTATGAGAGATGTATCAAGAACTGCGTAGTATGAACGGGTGCTTTGAGGCTTAAACGGCAACCAGGCAAAAATGTGCAGCCTGCCCCTTTTGTCTATAATAGGGTCGACATTGGGAACCATGATCCCTTTGATCTTTACATAAAACAGATGAAAATGCATAAATTGCTTCTAATCAGAGATGAATTAAAGGAAAATAGCCTCCCGGAGGACAAAGCACCCCAGGCACCCATCAACAGCCTTACCAAATGACAGACCTGGAGGAGACTTCAAAGCTGCAAACACAACTGCCAGTGAAATCCACCAAGAATCAAGATGCCATTTAAAAAAAATAATAATTTTCACAGTTTACAAGTGCCTAGAACTCTCTTTAAGAAAAAGTGACAGAAACACACTATGTGGCCTTGCTTTTTAAGGCACTAAATGTTCTTTTTCTTTTAGGAGAGTTGATAAAGGCAAGACTTGCTTGTTTAATTTAGTCCAAAAATGTGTTCAGACATGACAAACACTGATAATTGTAGTGTCAGGTAGGGTTTACTCCATTTGAGTGGCATATTGTTTTGAAGCTGAAGTATATGTTTTTAGTGGAGGCAGATCAGACATTTATTGTAATTGCTTCCTTGATTGTCACCCTTATTTGTCCCTGTGAACACAAGCACAGTTAACATTCCTCAAACTGCAGAAGGAGGAGGAAGTGTAATGAAATATCAGGCTTGATTTTGGAGGTAAGGGAAGGAAGATTTGAAGCAATAATTTTGCTATGAACATTTTCTCTTTGTGGAATAAAGAATAATTTATCCCAAGTTAAATCAGAATCGAGCTCAGGTAACTCATTTAAATATTATTTAGATATTAATGTCAGTAATGTGAAATATAAGAAATAGGCTTGAATAAAAAATATTAATTGCAGGGTTGTTTCAAGAAAGAGGTAACCTAAACATAAATTTTTAACTTTTTCATGGCATTCTGTTTATGAGAGGATATCAATAGTGCATTTAGCATTTTTAAGAATATAGGATAAACAAAATTTATGGAGTACTAAAATACCACTTCTAATAGACTGATGTAGTCTTCAATATAAATACTGTATTTGGAAGGATTTTACCTGCTGGCAATTGTACACTTTGCTTATTTGTTGTGTGCAGCATAACATCAATATCCAAGCCCACAGAAATATGAGAAACTCTTGGTCATATAAAACGAACAAATGACATTTCCAAATATGTAACTGCATATGAAATTGTTCAGTGGACTGAATGATTTGCTGTAGGTGAGGTCAGAAAGGTCGCCTAATTCACGTTGTAAGAACTTACTTTCAGTTGCTTATGACCTTAATTGCTGTAACTGAAGTATGTTATGTCTACAGCTATTGGTTTTTGTAAGAAGTGAAAAGATTTTGCCAGTCTGTCTAAGGATGAAATTAGGAAAAATTGCTGAGGGTTTTCATTCTCTTAAATTTTATTAAGGTTTTTCCCCCCTCCCTGAAGACACTGATATCTCTATTCTCTGGAGCAGACATTTTAAATGGGTTTTGAAAAATTGGAGTTTGCCTATGGCTTGTGAGACCTTCAAGAGTTACCATTCCAAAGCTTGCATCTTCACTGAATGCACTTGTCTCACCTTTGGACCACTGACCAAACTACTCTTGAATGAGTGGAGATCAACTCTGGCACAACAGACATAGCTGGACTTCCTCCATAAAGACCGATCCTGATGATCCTACCAATCGCTGGACTGGAATGGCAGAAGGCTGTAAGGCAGAGCAGGAAGTCTGTCTTGTTCTCTCGGGTGGGGTGAGAGCTGCAAAGAGAGGGAAGTGAAGTCTGAAACTCAAAAAAAGAAAAATCAGACGTCTTGAATAGAACTTGATGGCCTGTAACAGTGCAGAGCAACAGCCTATCTGATTATGGACTTTTTCCCAGCAGGAAGAAAGGTCTTTGCCACAGTTTACACAGGGAATCTTCCCCATTCCCTTAGCTTTTGCTCTGACACTACTTTTCTGCCTAACAGCCAAAACTCCTCTAATAATGAGTCATATTTCATTGGCTGATCAGCATACAAAGCCTGAAAACAAAGTCAATCATTCTTTCCTTTCGTGAGAACCTTGAGATTATTACAGATAACATGCTTCAGCACTGCTGTCTGTTTCTCCTATCTTCTTAAACTTTTTATCACTATGAATCCTTTGGATTAGACTGGGCCTCATGTTGTTGGGGCTTCCATTTCTGTCATAACTTGGCAAAGAGAAATCTCAGTTCACCATGAGTGAAAATGGGTGATGGAACACAGCATTAATGTCTTCCTTCTGTAGCACAGGTACAAGTTGCTACTGCAAGGCATCACATCTTACCATGCTTTTTTGTTTTTGAAGAGGGAACTCATTTTCTCAAATCCCCTTTCTAGATGCAAGGGAATTTTTACTATTAATTTCATATTTGCTATGTAAATCTACTTGGAAAGGAAAGACCTTGTGTGACCATCTGCGTTAAGCAATCAGCATGATGGACTCATCAAACTCTTTGCAATATCTTCAGGCTCCCCCTAAAGTGGGTGTATGTGTTCATCAACCAGTTAAGAGTGCCAAAGTGCTGCTGCTTCCAAACTGCAGCTCACAGGGGCATGAGATGCCTCAGGGATCTGATGCTCAGTCCATGACTTTATTTATCTTGGGATGGTTGCTGTGGTTATTGCGCTGCCTCTGCTTTGGGAACGATTCAGTTGCTTATGTTGCAGGTCCACAAAGTACAGGTTGGCAAATTAAGGCAAGCTGAAATTGGTGCTAGTGCACCATTGGCACTGAGCTGTACCTTGCATCAGTGCAGGACTGTGAAATCCCTATTTCACAAGTAGCTTAGCCAGCCTGCAACAGGGTAAAAACCCCTTCATCCCCAAGGAAAAGAGAAATAGGGGTACAACTGATATGAACTATTGCATTTGTCCTATAATAATCTGCCCTGCTCAAGAACTGGCACAATGAACTAGAGCAATTGTATCCTTTGGCTTTTCCCTCAATCTTTCAGTATCTGCATTCAAAGCAAGGTAGATAAAGAATAAACGATTTAATGCCTTGAGTACTGCAATGCTCTCCTGCACAGAGATGTCCAGTTCACCTTCTAGATGCACTCTCCAGCAACAAAGATATTTTTGAAAGAATTTATTTTCAGGATTTCTCTGCCTGCATGGAAATCAATTTTTTTGCGATCAGGATTTTTCTGCTTATAAAGGACCCAAACAAAGAGTTCTCAAAAACTTTTAAACTTCTTCAGATCTAATAAGTTTGTTTGTGTTGAACAGGAGTCTTGACTCTGACATGTGCATGCAATCAGTTCTCTCTGGTTATGATAATTTGATCAAGAATATGTTTCCAGTTTTTCTGCTCTTTTCATATTTACTTTAGGAATTGGATAGTGGTAGCCTAATGTGAGAGGCCTTCATCCTGGCAGGGATGTGTAGTCACTGCCATGCTTACAGGTTTCCTTGCAGAAGCCCAGTCTTGAACAGCTTTTAGTATATCTGCTTGTCAAAATACCATTCTTCTTCTTTTTCTTCATCATCATCAACTTTGTTAGGAATTTGTGACCTTTATGGCTTTTCAGTCCGCAGAGATGGAGTTATCGTGTGGTCTTGAGTTCATTTGTGCCTTTTGATTTTCATCTGACGCAGTATGCCTCATTTTTCTAGGCTGTGACTAAGCAGTGCAGTGAATTTGAATTTTCAAATTACCTATAATCCCATTTTATTCAGGAAGGACAAAAATGTTCGTCACAATCTTCAGTTTGTTCACTCCCTTGGCTTCAGCAGCTGAACTGACAACCATTGCTCTGTCTCCAGCTTCATTTTCTTCAGAGAGAAAAAAGACTAGAAAAAACTGCTGTTTACCTGCCTGTAACTCAGTGCAAGATATTTGGGGCTGGCTGATGTGCTGCTGCTGTCTTGATCTCCCAGAGGAGCTGGCGTACAGAAGGTTGTGTCCCCTTCCAATCATATGGAGTACAGAGAATGGGCAGAACAGGAGAACAAAGCATGCAAGCACAGCTCAGTTTGTGAGGAACATGTCACTGTGAGATGCCTCTAGTTGTTCCAGCCTCTGCTGCTTATAAAAACAAGTTGAATCATCCCAGGTTATAATCTGGCAGATTAATGTAAACTGTGACTGGTTTTGGTTAGTCTTAATATGCCAGTCTTGTGTTTGTTCAGCAACTCTGATGCAATGTCTGTGGTACTGGAGTGCAGGGGGTTGAACGGTGGGGGAAGAGAATGAGTACAGACGTCCTGGGGTAAATAACTGATAGAATATAGACTTGCTTGGTCACACTGTCCACTCAACTTCTACTGCTATGCTGGGGAGCAACAGGACCATTCCAGGCCCCTTCTGAGGTATTCTCTCCTTGTGGAACTGTTGTGTCCAGCTGACTCCGGCTGAAAACCCCTTGCAGATATCAGTGGTTCGCATAATATCTGTCCTGAGAATTCAGTTTTAAGAAGCTTGTTTTTGGCAGCCCTGCCAGCTGACACAGCTCTTGTTTTGTCCTTGCATCACTGGCATAATTGCACTGGCAAACTATTTGTAGAGTTACGTGATGAGCTGGTTCACAGAATTGGACTGGCTTTTAATTGAACATTTTAATTTGTATGGCCTTATAAGCGACTGTACCAGCACAACGGAAGGGAGATCAACAGCTTTGACTTTTTTTAAAGAGGTCCCTTATAAGGACACTCAAACTCCTGGAGCTCCTTTGAAGGGATAACGCTAAAAAATTTTGGCAAAAGATTTATAAAGAAGGCGTGCAAAAGTCTGCACAAGAATATTCTAGAAAAGTGGTGTTTTCATGACATTGGTGACTCGAGGGGATGTGTGACCATTATATCAGGGGCCTCAAATACTGTGCAGTGGAATCCTTTGTAAACATCTGAGGAAATATGTAGGTATTTTTTGACAAAACTTGCCTTTATAGATTTTGCCTTTATTTATATTGAGTAAATGTGACTTGAGTATAGCCAATAATTTAAAAGATCCAGCCATTTTTTTTAATTAATTATGTGAAGATAAAGAAGAAAATAACAGGTGGAAGAGTAGAATAGAGAGAAGGATTGCACCTGAAGTAAGGGTTAGGTTTGTGAGGAGGAGCGTATGAGATGGAGAAGTATTAACTGCATCTGGGATCAGCATCTGGGTGCCTGCAGTGGAGGGACAGTGGAAATAATAGGATGCTTTTATTTGAGATGCAAGGAGGGGACTCAGAGGATCAGATACTGCCTGATCAGCATAGAGAACAGGGAGACTGAAGCATCCGAAATAGGAATGGAACTTTTGTGGTCCTTATTTGCTAAAACTGATTTTTTTACTGAGTAGTTGTGAACAACATGGTTGCTTTTCCTGCCAAAGACCAGAGATTTTTTTTTCCCAAGGTCCAGCTTAGGTATAGTAGGGCATGTGTTTCAAAGATAACGATTCACCCTGTAAAATAGAAGCAACTGAACTATTTTTGCTGGAAAATTACTTCACTTTCCACTTCCAGAAAAGTCAACCTGGTGAAGACTTATTTGGTTTTCAGCTCACACCGTTGAAGTTTTGCAAAGTTATTCACAATTTTTAAGTATAGTTGCAAAATTAGTAAAGTGGTTTGAAACTTCTAAATGGCAAGGATGCCACCCTGCCCACAACAATAAAAGCTTGGGCACTGGATGATTCTTTTTTCTAATGTTATAATGTCTGCCTTTAATCTTTTAAGTAAACACTTTTACAATACTTAT
The DNA here is from genome assembly GCF_003984885.1 of Neopelma chrysocephalum. Taxonomy (NCBI): domain Eukaryota; kingdom Metazoa; phylum Chordata; class Aves; order Passeriformes; family Pipridae; genus Neopelma; species Neopelma chrysocephalum. Next base: position 739,831 of record NW_020897762.1, on the reverse strand, counting down.
ATTTTTGAATTATCTGTTTAGTAGATAATGGTTTAAATTACATATCTATGTAGCTTGATTTCCACTTAACCGAGCACTTACACTCTGCTTTAGAGACAATTTTATTGACTTTGACCCCAAAATAGGTCATCCATCAGGACCTGTGCATTTCTTTTGAATTAAAAACAACCAGGGACTAAATAAGGAATAAGCTCACAGAGGTTGTGTTGTAGGTTATTTTGGACATGGAAGAGACAAATGCAAACTGGCAGAAAGTGGGATGAGTCTCATTTGAAAGAAATAGTAATATTTTTATTATATATTTATATATTATGAAACGACATCAAAATTTTCATTAATAAATCTATATTTAAATATCTGATATGTTTATATTTAAATAGTTATTGTTTTCATCAACTGTGATTGAAAGGCAAGGAGTTGAGGTCAGCGTAAGGATTGAAAATTGGTATTTGAAACACAAGGTGGTGCCATTGTGTAAAGTTGTGTTTCTGTGGAGTTTCTGAAGGCAGTGAAGGTGAAAACGGTGTTTAAAAACTTGTGAGAAATGTGTACAGAGAAGTTAGCAGTTGCAAATGAAAGATTTTTAGCACAGGATGAAGGGGAGTGTGCCTGGAGTTCTGGTTTTGTGATATGCAGAAGGAAAAGGGATCTCTCAGCAAAGAGCTATGTGACAAATTGATGTTTTATTTTGACTTTAAGTCTGCTTGCAAGTATTTTCCTTTTTTGGTTTCAAAGGGAGAGAGAACTTAACTCACAGTGTGAATCTAGGAGCCATCTCCTAGCAGCTTTATATTGTGAATATATCAAAACAAGCTTCCCTTGTGTTACTTCAAATACAGCCTAAAATGCCTTAGGATTAAAGCAATCATCTGTAATACAATATCTGTGGCTCATTGTTGATTGGCTCAAAACATGAAATACAGCTTTTTTTTCTTGGAACAGTCAGTGTGTTTCCTTCATTGTCTGCTTTACCAAAATTCTGCATTCCTTGTCTAATCCTGAGATATTAAAATAATTAAGTGGGATAGTCACAGTTTCACTAATGAAGCATAATTGAGCTTTGGAATACTTTGATATTAAAATAAAAAGAAAACATAAAAATGGATTTGCTGAGCATATACACATTATTTCTATATATTGCTCCCTGGTTTAGGCAGTAACTGGGGAGCTGGCTTGCCTAAGGACACTCGGGCTGTCCTGCTAACAGGTTTTTTTAGCCTGCAAATCTTTATCACAGAGTGGGTGCAACTATGCTTATTGCATCTGTGAGAAGAGTTACCTCTAACCAAAGTAATCATTATAACTTTAAGATGCAAAAATTTGATTGCATCAATGTTTATTCTTTTAGGTAAAGTGGTCAAAAGAAAAGCGAAGTTTGGCAATAGCCATTCAGATGTTTGCTCTATGTAAATGATACATTTTTAATTAACTTGTTGGAAGAAATATGTTTGAATTTATTCAGCAAATGCTGAATAATGTTTCTGAATGATTGTTCCTATTGAGTCAGATAAAATACATTTTAATGTGCTTTGTTACTTAAATATATCAGGTCCTAATAACAATTTATGTGACCTAGAAAACACCAAAGACTTGGCATCAATTTTCAAATTACTTCTTTCTTTCAGACCAAGAACCCTGTTCTGTAATAATATCTTACACACAGGGTTGCTTATTATAGATGTTGCATATACTTTAACTGCTGTGCAAAGCACCTCTCCCATGTAATTACACAAGCATATTCTTAATTAATATGACTTGTGTTAGCGTGATCGAGCAATGGAATATTTTTTAGGTGTGTGTTTTGCAATCCTGAAAGAAGGCTGACAGATGAGGAATGTAGTTACTAAATATCGCACATCTCAGGGAGAAATCCTTAGAAAGGACAAAGGCCAGGACAGCTGTGAGACTTCATGGCAATGAATTACCTTTGAAAGTCCTCAAATGTGTACTGCTGCAGGAATTGCAGTATCCCAGGCTCCTCCTGATCTTTAAGGATCTGTATAGAAAGGTGTTGTCAGATATGAAGGGCACTTGGGGGAACCGGAATAGTTTGTTTGTTCCATGTGGAGCAACTTGACTCTGTCAAACTGAAATGCCTCTCTATAACTTCAGTATGCTGGAGTAATGCATTTTGTGTTCCCTGCTTTTGTAATTTAACCACGGGGTATCCTGAAGTTTGGACCTATTGTGCAATGTTATGCCACTCAGTTCCGTACTGTGGATCAGTCGCTTTTTTTATGTGTCTATGCAATTTTTCATATGTCAGTGCCTGGAATACTTGCAGAAATTTTAGTATTGGGAATGAAGGTGGAAAAATTATGGTTCATCTCCCCCATCCATTAATTTTACCATTCCATTTTGTACTGCTGTAAGGCAGCACGGAACATATGTTGTAGATCGTGATAATCATTAATGGAAGTAAGATTGTGCACGTGCATGTGTAGTCATGTAGAGAGATGGTTTTGGCTCCGTGATTTCATAGGACTTCTGAAGTCGTGGCCATACAGCTACTGAAGGAGGAGGAGCGGGTACATGATGTGAGCAGTTCCTTCCCAGGGACATTTGTCCGAAGCCGCTTTGTTTGGTGGAGCACTGCTTTAGGGATAGATCAGCTGGTGCTGGTGTATGTGGGGAAGTAGTATAATGGTGCACAGCTGGGATGACGAGTGGTGAAAGCAAAAATTCAGTGTAACCCAAGCAACTGACCATCTCTGAACTCACTCCAGTGAGTGAGGTGGATAGGAGAGTTCCTAGCAGTGCCAACAGGCATTTTGCCATTCCCATCTGAAAGCTCACTCAGTTGCAAACTAGTTGAATATTGAGAAACAGATGTTGGGACTGTTATGGAAATTTCTGATGCTTTTAGGGAGGAGGCTGCTGTGAAATGCAACAGCAGGGGGGATATTTCATAAATAGAGTGCTCAATACATTTAAGTGGTAGTGGGAAGGCAAAAGTACCTGTCCTCTTTCCCATTCCCCCATTACCCTATACAAACAAAAATTTTGATGGGAAAAAATATTTTATAGGATGTCACAAGCAGACAGCATGAAGTATGGACAAATGTACTTAAGTCCCCCAACTGATACTGCCAAGGGGAGTGCGACAGAGGAGAACAGATGTCAGCAATTTAGTCATTGTGAATAAATCTCAGCAATCTGTCTTGATGCTGGAGTATGTCTAGAGGCATATTCCCAGGAGATGTTGAAGACTGTGTTCAGAAAATCTCTGGACAAAAAAAACCAGAGAAAACACTGCTGCTGTTTACCAGGATGGCATCCATCTCCGGGGATGCAGCAGTGGAAAGGGAACACCAACTGTGAACCACTGGGAAGGAAACGCTGGACGTGGCTGTAGGCACACCAAAGTCTTTGCCTTTTGTTTTCTCATGATCTGAAGGTATGCGAAAGACATGGCTGCTGTAGTGTCTGTGTTTCTCATCGTGCTGAAAGGAGACATTCCCAGTTTCAGCTACATAGTCTTGGAGCCTGCGTAGGTACGAATACAAGACCTGCTTAGATGTGAAGCAGTGCAGTGAGGGACTGAAGTGCAGTAAGGCTGCCTGAAGAATGTGGTAGGAATGTGTCTGTAAAACCAGAAAAACCAACAAACATTCTCTATAAAATATTCCTTTTCATTTAGAATGACATAAAACATAAAAAAGTCAGCTCAATTAAAGTATGAGGACATCACTTTGGGGAGGTCAGCTTAAGTGCCCTATCTGTTTGAATGTCTTTTTTTAGACAAACCCTGTGTTCTGGTGATTGCCCTTCCTCATAGATGTATGGCTCCACTAGAGCCATACTCATTTGGCTGAGTTTTCCCATGACTGCTCAATAATAGTACAGAGGGAAACCCACAGAGAATTAATCCAGTCATGGTTGTGCTAATTTCCAAAGAAGCAACTGAAAATAAGGGGAGTTTGTAATAAATGCAATATAAAACCTGTTTACATGACTGATTCTCCTCCCCACCCCCACCAGTCTGACCTTACCTCATTCCAGATTTCCCAGTTCTAGCTGAAAGCATTTTTGTGAAGAATGCTACCAGGAAAATTCCCTTTTTTATCTTGGCTATGAAAGACTTGTATGAAAGACCTTTCAATGGAAAGAGGGAATCTGTCTAAATGTGTTGCTATTGAAAGAGGATTGGTTTATGGTCACATAGTTCGATATTCTTAGGAGGACTATACATTTAATCTTTGATCTAGAAATGATTTTAAGAGTCTGCTCATAAGCTAAAAGAATTTCTATCTAAATGTGCCATCTTCAGCTCCAGATGCAACCAGAAGGATTGTATTTTTTCTGAGTGAATTTTCTCAAATATGGTTTCACTGGATAATTTCAGGGGGGTTCTTCTATCTTCATTTAGCTGGTATGTTATTTTCAGATAAAACACTTTGTACAGGCTCCATGTAAATTATTTTTTAATTCTTTATTCAAGGAGGAAGTATGCTGTCCTCTTTGAGGTTGTGGTGCTAACACCAACAAATTAGGGAATCCAACAAACTAGGGCTCCCAACAAACTAAATTTCTATGGAAGGTGCATACAGTTAGGTATTATACCTGACGTATTCCTGTCTGATTTCCAGGAACAGTAATTTTAAGGAAGGTAAGGCAAATCTTCAGATATGAAAAGAGTGTCACTGAAGATTTATTTCCCAGATTTTAGGAAGTGAATATGATTTGAAGCAGTTCGTTGACTTAATGGATTGAGATGCATCAGGGGCCTGAGTCTCAGTATAATAAAAGGTCAACACCGTGTTGTCTTTATGGGCAGTTGTAGCTCTCAGGTAAATAAAGCATTTATGCATGTATTTTAATACCAGTGAAGCCTAGTGTTTATAAATATGAATTTTAGACCTTTGCCAAAGCAATGCATAGTTTTGGCTTAGAAGTTGTTTGGGCACTTTTTTTTAAAGCTGTTGTAGAGCTTGAAATGGTGAGCTCAACTGGTCAAGTAGGCTTCTAAATTAAAATTGTAAAAATTGCAAATGGGAGTTGAAAAAATGTTGACAATATGTCCCCCACCCCTGCTTTTCAAAAACAGAGGGCAGCTGCTGGTTTTGTGCGTAGAAGCCCTTCCCACCTTAATATTTTCGTAGTCTATGTAACAAACATCCCTCACCATCTTTACACAGTGCCTCAGCCACTGCTTGCAGAGACTTCTGTTGCCCCAGTTGTATTTTGGCTTTTGGTAGGGATGTAGGATAATTTCCAATTCTTTCAGACTACTGACTTTCCTAAATACTGTATTTTCTTCAGAAGTATAAGTACAAATACATGCTGTTCTTAATTATACTGAATACTGTTGAACCAGTGCATTGTGTATTTAATGATAAGAAAAATCCAACTCAATCTATATATTATTTTTGTAAAATATACAATTAACTAAACTCATCCCTTTATGCAGTAAACATGCACTTTGGATAATCTGTTCAATGAGAATAATGCAGACATTACACCCATTCTGATACGTAGAAGATGATCCATGGGGGGAGAAGATATATGTGCATAAGTCAATTATTTGAGAATAGAGTCCTTAATTTCTTCAGGGTCTATAAAAAGAATTTTGGCATCTGCACATATTTATTTTAGAGATATAGGGGTAAATCTTCAGCACAGAGCACGGGGAGTTAACCATGGAACATTCATTAATGTTAATGGGATTTCTATGGCTAATTCCCCACACTGAAAATTTAGCCCAAAGAGATTTGAAAAGTGATGTTGAGAAGCAAGTTGGTCGGTTAGCCTCATTACTTTCATGTTATTAACTGCTCTATCTGCCACTGGCTTTGTATGAACACTGAGATATTATACTTAAGAGTTAATAATAAAGGACCGTATGCTATGTACACATTTTAATAGTGGAGGTAAAATAATGCAGTTATATGAGCAAATTTTGGATATTTTCAGAAAAAAAAATCTGCAAAACCATAGAATAGAAGGGGGAAGAAACCTATTAAGTCATATATTTTGACACCAGAAATGGTTTACATTTCCAGTACAGCTTAGGCACCAAAAGGAATTTATTTTTCCTAATATATTTTACTATTGGGATGTAACTTCAGAACTGGCCAACTTAAGCAGAGGATTGGACCCAATGACTTCTACGTTCCTTCCAGCCTAAATTATTGTAAGATTTGGACTTAGTATAGCATTTTTCTTAAAGCCTTTTTCGACTAGTTTTCTTTTGTAAAAGTTAATTGAGATAAGAGAGGAAATTCAGTTTCTGTTTATCTTGAAATTTTGAAGAATGGTTGGAACCTGGGAAAACATAAAAAGCTATTTCATCTGCTAAATTGAGAATATTGTTTTAAAAGGAAATACAGGCTCTAATTAAAAAAGTTTATCAGATTCGTGGTGCTCCTTTTCTGTGTTGGGGATATACAACAGAGAATGTATGTGAAATATGGATATGTGTGTGTGCATATGTATATTCACATTTCTTTTTTTTTTTTTTTGTATCTTAGCAGTTTCCCTTGCTTTTTAAGGGAGCTATTAAATTGCTTTTCCAGTTGTTATTCAGAGCAGTCAGGAGCCAGCCATTAGAGGGTGCTTCTGCACCAAGGAGCTCTCTTTCCTTAAAACCCAATTTACTTAACGCTAAGTATTTCTAGATTTAACGAGGAATCATTTTATGTTTCCTAGAATTACCCAACTTCCTCTTTAATTTGCATTCCTTCGTGAACGACTATTCTTGGAATTCAGAGGGTTAAGATGCAGATAACTAAAGGGGATTGAGAGAAGGTGGAATGATTCCAAGCAGCAAAATTATTACACTTCATAATTGTTACTGTAAAACCAAAAGAAAATATACATGGACCCCATGCCAGTGAAAAATGGACTGGGCTCTTACCTAGTTAATGGCAGAGATAAGCATCTGTATTTTATAGCACTTGCTACAATACTCCTGTTTTGTTTAGAAATAGATTCGTTCGTTATAACCCCAGTTCATGTATTTGCAGCAAGAATAGTAAAATAGATGCAGTTTGCAAATTTCTGCCATTGCTAGTAAAGATTTAAAAATAAAACTCTGAGTACAATAAAGTTGGGGTTTTTTTCTCTAAAATCATGATTCTTCATTCACTAGCAAACTTAAAAGTGCTATGTCTTTGCAGTAAGGATGTGCAGGCAGCAGAGCAGGGAACAGGTTTTGTATTTGTATTCCTAGAACATTTGTCCTAGGAATACAAATTTAAAGCCTGTACTTCTGACCCAGGACACTGGTGCAAGGTGAGTGAAGGAGAATGGAAATAGAAAGATTTTTAAGCGAAAATTCTGCTGTTATGGAATCAGTTCCTAAGACTGATTGAATAAAAGCCATTAAATTTCACAAATGGAACATAGTACAAAGCAGTACATCTCAGTTCCATGCCCAGGAATGATCACGAGTACTCAGCAAAGAAATCTGCCACCTGCAAGTCTTTGTTAAATCCAGCCCATGGGGATAGTGATTCTGAAAATACTCCTCACAGAGAAGTTGATACATCTTTGCACTAATTTTCGAATTCGAGTTAAGGATTTTTGATTTCCAACTGCTTTTAAAAGCTGCTCAAACTTCCAAAGACCTTCTCTAGTAAAGTCTTGGTTGACAGCTGGAGGAACTGGCACAGAACTCAGAAAGGAAAGGGATCAAAGTCTTCTTCAGGAGCTTCTTAAGAAAATATATACCCTCCTAAGCCTTAAAAATGGTAGCAAAATGTCCCTTCAGGCATAAGTGTCCACATCTTTATTGCACCAGTATACATTGATAATGCTCATAGTAGTATATTTATATGAAGGGCTGCTGGTACTGTGTCTCCAGTTATACATGTACAGCACTTGGATATCTTTTCTGAGATTGTGACGACCTTTCTTCTCAAAGGACAGTTCTTACCTTGCAAGAACACGTGGAATTAAAATCAGTGAATCTTCCTAATGTCATATTCACTATCAACTTGGGAATTGAGTATTTGCATCTATATTTAAGTAGTATAAATTTCAGCATCAGTGGATGTGCTTTGTGAAGCCGACATCCATTGTTGTATAACTAATTTAATTCTAATTCTTCCAAGATTTTATACGATACTCATTTGTTTGTGTTTCTTTTAGCTGTTAAAAGGTGTACATTTTTTCTTTAGTGCTTGTACTGTTTGGTTCAGATTCAAGTAATTTGTTTTCTAATTTGACAGTAGAATCTAAGCAAAAGTAAAACATCTTTCTTTAATGTGGACTGAATAATTGGATATTGTGAATGATTGGATATTGGATATCCTGTTCTTTCTCTATAAAATTTGGACCTTTTGAATGAATACACAGGTAACTGGAAGCATGTGAGTGCTATGAAGGTGTTAGGCATTGAAGGTTATGTTGTGTCATTTTGAAAGTACTTGTTTATAGATTTTCAAGGAGATTTTTAGATCAGACCTATGAAAACAATATAACCAGGTACTAAGGAGATCTGTAATGCAACAGTTTATAATATTTGCCCAGCAAACTTCAGCCCTAATCTGATAAGTGTGTTTGGCATTAGTCTCATGCCAATCGTAATAGTATTGTAATTTGGAGCAAAATATTGGTGTACACACTCTGCTCTCTTGGAACTTGGACCAATTGACCCAGTAGTAGTTTTTCCTCTGAGCTGAATGATAACAGGATCCAATTTTAAGTTATAAACTCTTAGAAACTTAGCTAGATGGATTTTTCTGCTGGTGGCATATTTGAGTAGCTGTTGTAAATCATTGGTTGAGTTCACAACTGGTGTTATAAAAGTAGAACCAGGTCTACATAATCGTATGCTTTAGTAAGCTAATTACACCTTCTCTTATGCTTTATAATTTTAACAAGATTGATTCTTTCAGTAAGTATTTCTTGTATTAGCAAGAGCTGATTTGTATTATTTTTTTTGTCCAATAAGTACCATAAATCCATTGCTTAATGATGGAAGTAGAGCTAATAAGCATCAATGCGGAAAAAAAGGGTAGATGAACAAACATACTGGACATGCTAACTGGTGGCTAAAGATAGTAAGGATACACATATTTTGATTGAGTGAATCTTGGCTCTCTCAAATCTGTCCACTAGAAAACACCTTCAGTATTCAGTTGGACAAGTAAGACAGTAATCCTGAAGCCAGAGAACAATATCACCAGTATTATCTTAAAAAAAAAAAAAAAAAGATGGCCATTTCTATGGAGAACCAATTCACATTTCTCTCCATAGTTTGACTACATGTTAGGAAGATGCTGGAAGCTACCTGGTTGTTTCTGAGTATTAGGAGTTGTCTAAAAGTCCATTTTCATTTCAGTTTTCGTTTAATACATAATACATACAAATCCCACCACTGCATTATTTTACAGAAGCTAAGAAGGACTACTCATTCATGCCAACCAGAAGTTAGAGCACTTGCATACATGAAACTGGGGTTGGTGGATGCAATTACTTCTTTGTCAGTATCAATATCTAGTATATCAAATAAAGATGCTGTGATATTCCACTTTTTCAGGCAGATGAAGCTAATCATAAAGTGGCACCTAGCAACGTTTATCCAGTGGTGATAGTATTGTTAGCAAGAGAAAAGTTTTCCTTAAGAAGTGTTGGATGCTATCCATTATCTATGTGATTTCTTGCAGATCCTAAAGCAATTTCTCTGTACTGTGGATACTCAAATGTATAGCAGTAGTGGGAAGTTAGGAAATCTGTTGTTATTCTGTTGTAGGACAGGTTTGAGACCAAAACTGTTTTAAATACTGGTCAAAGACAATTGCAGGGATCTTACTGACAGCTGGTCTTACTCTGCTCACATAAGAAGTAGAATGAAGCTGATCTGAGCTTTTGACCATTTTGGACCTATTTTGTTTGCATTTTTAATAAGGCAGATTTCTGAAACTAGAATATAGAACAAGTATTTCGCTCTCATGATTTTCTTAAGAGTAGTAGAGCAGTTTGTATTTCGATATAAAAATCTGTGTATATTTTGGTTTATATATGACCCCACTGCTCAACAGTTTCAAATGTAATTATGAAAATGTTTAAACAAATGCGTTTCTTCCTTCAAAGTTGTTTTCCCTAATGCATATCTGCATAATTAGAACACAACATAAACTATACTGTAACATCACAATCAGGAATTAATTATTGTAACGTGAAATTTTCATTTTTTTTGTCTTTCCTAACTGCAAAGGTGAGTATGGCTTAAAATTGAAAAAATATTAGTCCTTTTCATAGAAACTTGTTTGAAGATCATAAAGGAGTACAAAAGAAGAAAAGCTTTTTGTTTGTGTTTGCAATCAAATCTTTCTTAAAAGGAAGTCTGACACACAGCCATTGTAGTTTTTTTACTATTACATTGAAAAAACCAAGATACAAGTCTCACTGGATTAACTAGAATTCAAGTATAGCTGAAAAAAAAATTAAAAATAAATGCTCTCAAACCAGAATCTCAATGAGCCTTGCAAAAGGCTATTCAAAGGTGATTTTCAAGTATTAGTGAAGCTTAATTTGTTGCTTGCCTAATTTATTGCCTGCATCTGAACAAATTAGGTCAACGTAAAATAGCTACTGAAAATTTTTTAAATAATAGAACATTCTAGGAAAGAATGCAAAAAATACATTTAAAGATATTGTAGATCTAAAAATAATCTGTTTGTTCTAATAAGTTTATTCAACTTATACCATATACTCAGAAATATATTTCTGTTTTTAAAAGCAGCTTGCAAATTTGCAAGATTTTTAAATTAACTCAATGTGTTTATGAACATTCTTTTGAAAATTCTTTAAACACACACTCAGTGAACATGAAGTGTATGAAATGTTAAAGGTAAGAGCTGTACAGTTCAGTGAGAAACTTGTTGGTACAGCACATAAACAAATAGAAAACTAAATAGATGTTCATACTGTATTTTTAGTGCTGCTCTTTAAATTAAGTGACATCCATACAGATCTGGTTAGTTGTGTGATAGATAAATCTGAAGCACTGCATAAAAGTATAGAAGAATCTGATTTGTTTAGGTGCAAGTATAGTTAAAATTCAGATTGAATTGTGGCTAACCCATTCCTTTGGACTTAACTGTTGTTCTGGTCACTGTTTATTTAATAGTAGCAGCCCATGCTGCAAGGCAGCTGATGAACTGAGATGCCTATCCATAGAGGCATAAATAGAAAGAAATAATTCAGATCTGCTGTCTGTAGTACTGCTGTAAACCCACTCATTTACACCATGAATTTCCAATGTGAACTGGTGTTCTGAGTTTAACCAACATAAACCTCCTTCCTTGCAAACAGGAGTCGCAACAATGGTAGGGCAGCAGAACAAGGACTTTTCCTGTGCTTGGATTATTTGCAGGTCCTTCCACCTCCTTTCTGCTTAGCTTGAAAAAAGAGAGATTTTGTTTCCTTCTCCTTTGGCTGACAGTAAGAAATAACTGTTACGACCTTAATTTTATGACCTACTGACCTTTAGTATTGAAAAATTGGTTTATTTACAACAGAAATCACTATCTAAAAGAATGTCGAAGAAGAGCTTGACATTTACTACTTCTGTAATTGCCTTATGTCATGTGTCAGTACTGGATATCTATAGTTTGGATCACTTATCTGCTATCTGGTTTATATAAAGGCCTTCAGGGTCTTTATCAAAATGTGTATATGAACTTTTCACTCTGTGAAGTAAAAATGCAGGTCAATTATATCTATTTTCTGTGACCTTCTTAACTTTTCACACCCACTCTGTCTGAGAGTTGTTATAGATTGTAATACTTGCCTGCAGTATCAATTGGAGAATGGTTCCTAGCCTCATCAGTGTTGTCAGAGGTGTGGCTGGTACATAAACTTAAGTGTCTTCTTGGCAAATGGCATTACCTCCCTGAAATTAATTCTGCTTAAACGTTGTTAATCTTATTATCTGTTCAGTTAATCAATAGCTGTCTTTCGAAACACCAATAACGTTTATTGGAAGTGTGTTTCTGAAGGTAAGAACAACGGTAGTGTGGCAGGAGAGAATTCAGTTTCTGATCCTGTCATCACCTACTTGGGTGACAACTCGGCAAAAACTGTGCCTTCAGTTTTGACACATGAACAAGCAATTTGGTGGCAAGAAGTTACCCCCAAATAAATTTTCTGTAGTACTTCTACACATGTCCTTGAACTTCAGCACACTCTATCTAGTAGACAGAGTTTTTAGTTCAGAGCTCAGAGGATGAACTGGACAGCTGTCTCATCCAACAATTCCCATTCTGAATAATGGCCCTTGTGGCTTTTTTGCCAATTAATTATGCAAGAAATAATCTTATGGAGATAAAATGTTTGTTCTGTTTTACAGCATTTACAGATTTTCAATGTTCTTACTATGTGACAAATAGTCTTAATGTTCTTAAGGAGTTATATGTATATTTCATTAGTAAATATGTAAATAGCTTAAAGTATGAAAACTCAGTAAGCACAATTGTCATTGCAAAAAAAAGAGGATTTTTTGCAGACCCACGAAACAATAAAACAAACCTCACAAAAAATAATTCAATGGAACATGATACAGCTTCACAGCATATGGGAATAAATTTACAATGTATAATTTTCATGCCAGAATTCTGAGTTATCAGATAATGTATTTCCTTTCCATGATTATTGTGCAAACCATACTTAGGCCTTTCTTACAACAGAGGTTTCACTGTGTATTTCGATACAGTTCTTGTGTGTTGTTCACCCATCTACAAAATGGTTTTCCTATTTAGATTGGGGAAGTTGGAATAATTAAAAGAATTTGCTTCATTCATGTGTTTGGCAAAAATATTCTGAGTCATCAAATTCTGAAGAAAGTAGTAAGAGTAAATATTTGCCTAGAGGTTCAGATTTATTATAATTGATCAACTTTTTACTTGTGTTAGTTGGAAATACACCAATATTATAGTATGAATTATTATGCACTGAATAGATTTATAGAAGCACTCCTGTATTTCTATTTCTTAAAGTCAGAGGTTGATCTTAGTGACAGGGGATCTGATTTTCATTTATACTACAAAATCTACACTTCTTTTCTCAGTGGAAAAGGGATTTAAAGGAGAAATAAATGAATATAAGAATAAAGCTCACTATGCTACTAAAGATAGCCAAGATCTCAGGTGGGGAGTTTCAGTCCCAGTAGTTGTGAGGAGGGGCTGGCCTAGGCTCAGAAAGTAATAGCTGCAGGTGAAAAGGAGTCTGAGTTCAACAAGCTTCTAAGAAAAGGGAGGAAAAAGAAGATGAGCCCAAGCCTGCTTATAAAGGGGAAGGTGCCAAACTACAGTGGTGATCTGGAAGCAGAGGCACTGGGGAGCCAACACAGTGGAAAGAATGGGGACTACCAAAGCCAACTTTGCAGTTGCCATTACAGAAGAATTAATAACCCGTTTGATTCAAATTTGATCGGGTCAGTCTTTTGCTTTATGTAGCCACAGCATTTTTGATCTGATCTTGAATGACAGAATAGAATTCACCGTTGTGCTTAACCACAGTCTCACTGTAAATGAGACCCCGAGCTGGGTGCTGTTTGTAAAGCACTGAAGAGCTTCTGTTGATCTCAGACTTTGCCACTGCGAAGTGAAAAATGAAGATTAGAACTTCTACTTATCAGAAAATAAGGTTACTTTTTATTTTAATAAAAGCAGTCTGGATTCTGCACCTGGTACGGGGCAACCCTGGATGTACATACAAACTGGGTAACTGCTGGAGAACAGCACTGCAAAAAGGGACCAGGAGGTCCTGGTCGATGGCAAGTTGAATATGAGTCAACCGTGCCCTGGCAGCCAGGAGGGCCAACCATGTCTGGGGGGCATCAGGCAAAGCATCACCAGCTGGTCAAGGGAGGTGATTGTCCCACTCTGCTCTGCACTGGGATGGCCTCACCTGTCCAAAGGAGGGCCTCAAGGATGGGGAAGGGCCTAGAGAGGAAGCCTTATGAGGAGCATCTGAGGTCACTTGGTCTGTTCAGCCTGGAGAAGAAGAGACTGAGGGGAGACCTCATTGCAGTTACGACTTCATCGCAAGGGGAAGATGAGGGGCAGGCACTGATCTCTTCTCTGTGGTGACCAGTGACAGGATCCGAGGGAATGGCCTGAAGTTGTGTCAGGGAAAGTTTGGGTTGGATATTAGGAAAAGGTTTTTCACCCAGAGGTTGGTTGGGCAGTGGAACAGGCTCCCAAAAGCAATGGTCACATCACCAAGCCTGTCTGAGTTCAAGGAGTGTTTAGACAATACTCTCAGGCAAATAATATGATTCTTGGGAATGGTCCTGTGCAGGGCCAGAAGTTGGACTTCAGTGATTCTTGTGGGTCCCTTTCAACTCAGGATATTTTATGACTGTGTGATTTTATGGAATAGGAGAACACAAAAGGATGCTCTGTGACAATTCTTATAAAATAATTCCTGGTATTGTATTATTTGCCAAGAAATTCTGATACCACGTGAGTAGTGAAAATTGTTTCTGCAGCATTTTTTTTTATTTGAGCCTTTTGTCCTGTAACATCTGCCCAAATCCACATCTGAAGCACCTTTACTAGTATATGTACACTTGCCATTGCAGCAACTCTGTAACTTTGCCATGGCGTAGAGGGACCTGCTTTCTGACTGGCTTTGTATTTCATCTTGTTTCCACGCCTTAGGAGTGTATCCCAAACTACAGCAATATTTTGGTGGAGATTCCCCTTATTTATTGCTCTTTCACTGGGAACATTGTGTTTCTGGGAGCACGCTGGCCCACCTTCAGTGGAATAGATCATCAAATGCTGCCCTGTAGCCTGCAGTTTACCCTTAGAGGGGCATTTCAGATGGTATTGTCACACCAAGCCGTGCTTCTGGCTCATGAACTACAAAATTCAGATGGTCTGTTGTAGTCAGTATCTCCTTTTCTCTAGCTCTAGATTGCTCCTAATATGTTTTCAGAGGTCATGTTCTTGTGATGCACTCACCTCAGGAACTGAGCGTTGCCTTTCACAAGCACCCCACTCTCCCAGGTAACTGGAAAGAGAAGAAATGCAGGATCACTACCCCAAATCACTCAGGCAGTGCACAGTTTATAATTGTTTGTCATGACAGCATCTCTATTGGAGGTGTCAAAGAGGACCCTTGATATCAATTTTGGCATTTGTTGAGGTTTCAAAGGGGCCAGGCAGTTATTTTCTGGATGATTTACTAAACTGAAGATTTTTTCTTAAACAAAACAATCAACACAGACACTGGCACAGGCTGACCATTGCAAAACATCTCCATTTGTCAGTAAGCTTTTGCAACCACTAAAATATCCCTGTTGTTTGTGATATTGTGAAAGCAGACAGTCAGTATTGTGTGAGCCAGAAAAAGAACAGCTGGTAAATTCAATTCCAGTTTTACCTTAACAGTAGAGTTATTTCATCCCATTTTTTTCCTGATTCTAATCAGTTTTAAAGAGGGAAGGATGGAGTCCTTAAAGCTCAATGAGAGGAATTTTTATGTTTTCCTACCTACCTCTTGGCAATAGCAGGGCCCAGCTCATGGAGTTGAAGGAACATTGTAAATTCTGAGAGGCACTTTTCAAATACAGAAAGGTCACTTTGTAGTCATCATCCTCATCCCCATTGTGCTGGAATATAATGATGTGGGAAATGGTGAGATGTAGTTGCATAACTCTGAAAGTTAGCATGTTTTCCTTCAAAAGGAACAAGAAAGAATAATTCCTCTGAAAAAAATATTCAGACTTTACAATGCCATATTTTGTTAAAGAAGCAAATTTTCTCTCTTTTTTTTTCCCCTGTAGAGTATAACTAATCAGAAGGTATTTGAGATTAGAATTTGTTAGACTGGAGCAGTATTTTTGGGCAGATGTCCATTCTCACTGGCACAACAGTAACAAGCATTCCAATAATTAGCTGATTAGTGAGCATTCAGAGTCCAAGGAAAGGGAGCAGAAAAAAGCTAAACTTGAGATTATAATAATTGACAAAATCTCCCTTTTTAGGTACATTGAGAATTTTGCTTTGTCAGTGTGGAACTGAAGGGCTGTTCTTAGAAGTCTTTGGGTTTTGACATTTTCTTACAAACTTTTTTTTTTTCACATTTTTGAGGACAAATTTTTGAAAAGTATGCATCTTGGACACTGGGTATTTAGTGCTCACTTGAAAACTTACTTCTGTTTTTTTGACAAGTTCCCTCCATGTGTCTGACAGTGAAAAAAATAAAGACTCAAAAGTCATCTCTGATCTGTCAGTTTGGAAGGCACACAGCAGTATCATGGGAAGGCTTGGGAGGACACAACTGTAAATGCCCATGCAGCCTGCATACAAGAGCTTTGGAATAATCCAGGGAATTTATGTTAGATTATCTGTCATGCCAAAGTCTTCTAGTCTTAGCTTGTGCAGTAAGATTTTAGTAGGGGAGGTCTACAGGGGTGGCTTCTGCGTGAAGCTGCTGGAAGCTTCCCCCATGTCCAACAGAGCCAATGTCAGCCGGCTCCAGGACAGACCCACCGCTGGCCAAGGCTGAGCCCATCAGTGATGTTAGTAACACCTCTGGGATAACGTATTTAAGAAGAGGGAAAAGTTACAGTGCAAGAGCAAATTGCGGCCAGAGAGAGGAGCGAGAATATATGCGAGGAATAACCTTGTGGACACCAAGGGCAGGGAAGAAGGAGGGAGAGGAGGTGGTCCAGGCGCTGAGCTATCCCTACAGCCTCTGGTGCAGACCATGATGAGGCAGCTGGGTCCCTACAGCCCATGGAGGTCCATGGAGGGGCAGAGATCCACCTGCAGCCCGTGAAGGACCCCACACCTGAGCAGGGAGATGCCTTAAGGAGGCTGTGGCCCAATAGAAGGTCCATGCTGGAACAGGCTCCTGGCAGGATCTGTAGACCCCTGGAGAGAGCAGCCCATACCGAAGCAGGTTTGCTGGCAGGACTTGTGACCTTACACTAGAGCAGCCTATTCCTTATGGGGGAATAGGAATATTCCCATGAGGGGCACACTGTAGCAGTCTGTTCCTGAAGGACTGCACACCGTGCAAGGGACCCACGTGGGAGCAGGGGAGGAGTATGAAGAGTCCTCCCCTCAAGGAGGAAGGGGTGGCAGAGGCAAAGTGTGATGAAGTGACTGCAGCCCCCATTAACTGGGGGGAACAGGTACAGAAATCAAGAGTAAAGTTGAGCCCAGGAAGAAGAGAGAGGTGGGTAGAAGATGTTCTTAAGATATGATTTTATTTCTCATTATCTTGCTCTGTTTTGTTTGGTAATAAATTAAACTGATTTCTTCAAGTCTAGTCTGTTTTGCCCATGTCAGTCAGTGATCTCTCCCCATCCTTTTCTTTACCCACAGGCCTTTCATTATATTTTGTCTCCCCTGTCCCCCTCAGCAGGGGAGTGAGAGCAGCTTTGGTGGGCACATGATGTCCAGTCAGGGTCACCCCACCACACCTTGCTTCTGGGCAATGTGCCTTCTCTCCAGCTGAACAGATCATCTGCCACTCAGAGGTGTGTGAGGGTTTTTTAAGTCAAGCCATGATAGAATTTTGAGAAGGTCACTCAATTCGATGACTTCCTATTAGTGAGAGATTCTAATCTAGGATCTATGGGCCCTGGGGAATGCAAGTTTTGTTTCACTTGCTAAAGTAAGTAAGGAAAAAAATGAGAAAATAGATAAAATTATAATGTACAGTCTTCTTTTACTTTAGTCCATATGGAAAAAGATGGGCTGCTGTCATCCATATTTATACTAAAAGTGGTTCCCATGTTCAACAGACCACCATGCTACTAATCTCCTTGCATTTTTTTTCCAAACCTCATTCTCACCCAAGATGAAGGTATATTTACTAGATCTGTGTTGTGAGCTTTCTTTTTTTTTTTTTTTGATAGAACCATTGGATTTAGTAAGTCAGCAAGACTTTTTGTACATTTGGGGATCAGTGGAAAGAAAATGCTATTTCCACTTGGTGCTATTTCAGTGGATTAGGCAGTACTTCAAAACATACACATTAGCTTGAGTGATAATACCTCAAGGTCTCCCAGCTCTGCTGGGACCATGGTGGCTTCCTTGATGCCACCTGAGATTCTTGCACATATTTTTCATCATGGCACTCTTGACGCAAAGGTCTGGTACTCTATGTGATAGAAATTCTGCAATCATCTCGTCATTGATTCACTATCTAAATGGCACTCACGGAAAGCAAATTAAGAGTCTACTTCAAAAAAGAAAAAAGTTCAAGTATAGTACCACATTAACAGTGGTCCTACAGTTGTGTAAACACCACTACTGAGTCCAGCTTTCAGGGGATCCTTGGGTTTAGAGAAAGTAGTGAAAGTTATTCGTCTGGTGACCCACTGCACAAAATCACTCAGGAAAGTCTACTTGGTACTGTGTCTTGGAATATTCCCAATTCTCCTTTGAAACACAAACACCCTCTGCTGGGAATATGCAGATGGATTGTTTAAAAAAACATAGCAAACATTTAATAAGTAGCCAGCGTACATAATATTTCAACTCATATTCTATATACTTAGCATCTGTTGTTTTATCAGTTCTAATTGATTTATTCTAAGTGCTTTTCTTTTATTTAGGAAGACATCATTTGTTGGTTTTGGCACTATAACTAATATTTGCAGATGTTGTGCTCAAAGCTGTTTCTTGACTGTATTGACACTTCCCTATGTACAGCATTTAAAAAATTTGGCCTGAAAGTCAAATTTTCCTATCTAAACCGGATATTTAAAGAGTGGTTTCACTTTTGCATATGTCAAGGTAATAACCATACAGTAAAAATAGATTATAATGTGTATATGAGAAGCACCAAGCACAAAATTATTTACTTTAGTAAGAGCAGCTCATTTATAGAAATGTTGATCTGTGTCTGTGTATGATGTGTATATAGACATATTCTATTTCTTATCCTATTCTTTCCCATGCATTATTCTTTTTATTGTGGTCAAAAGCTACAGCTTACATACAACAAAATATCGTCAGTGCTAAGTTCTTCTAGCACTTAGTTTCCAAAACACCTGCAGTTTCACTGGTAGTAGAGAGTAATAAATTGGCTCATGAGGTTTCTCTCCTTCTTTTCCCAGTGCTAAGGCTCCATATGTCACCAGATGTCCTTCTTCCTGACTGAGATGTTTCTGTGGTCTTTGAAGACCAACTTACGTATTAGAGGTGAGCTCTTACCTGTTACTAAAACAAAACATCAAAGCTTGTTGATGAATATTAAACTAATGTAAAATTCTGACTACTCAAATGAAATGGGTTTTTATACTTAAGGGAAAGAAAATTAGGCAGCAATATGGTGTTTGAACTTCTTTGCTTATCTTGCCACAGAACTGGAGCATCCTTTCAAGAAAAAAGTGTTAAGATTATATTTAATTGAATGCCTTTCTCTTCTCAGGAAACCATAGTCTACTTGATTGTAAGCTTCAGTGTAATTTTGGGTGAATGATCTATAGTCAAGTGATCTGCAGAGGCATTGTGATTTGTACTTAATGGGAAAATAAGAAAATACTGCATGTTCTGGGTGTTTTACATAATTACTTGAAATTTTATACTTACAAGGACATATTTATCTTATTAATTGATTGTTCCAGGAGACACATGACTAATTACTAGCCATGTAGAAATTACCTTCGTTCGTCTTGCCTTGCTATTGCTAAAATATAATACTGAAAAAAACCCACTGGTTTATAAGTGGACCACATCAAAATATTATTTATGACACATCATGCCAATTGTAGTGTACAATACTTTTGCTGAAATATTATTCTGAATAATCAGTGGATATTCAGTTGAACGCTATTATTCAAATATTGACTCAATATGCCTTTGACATCCCGTCTTTGTGTGAGAGCTGTTCTGTAACAACAAATAACGTCAAAAAGTCAAAAGCTGTATTTCATAGAAGTCTGATGGTTTAAATAAATCACAGTTGTGATTTATTGTAGTTAAAAGAGTGTGTTGCTGTGCCTATTTTCCACTTTTGACCTTCTTGCTTCCATTTATTCGTTGCCTAGAGACCTCGTTCAAAAATTCTGAGGCAGAAGGGAGGACTGCTGTCCTGGCTTAAAACCTGCCTGCCATTTCAGTGCCTTCCTACCTTCTTCTTCCATGTACGGAATTTCTCCCCGTGGTATACCCCTGTCTGAGTTTAGAAGGAGATGGATGCAGTGACAAGCTAATTATTTAAAAAAGATGCAATGTAACACTGTCCTTTAGGTCTACTCAGTGCATCTTGCCTTGGCACATGCAACTATTTACCTGTCAGCCGCATCAGGAAGTGACTGGTGTGGTTGCAGTCCCAATGTAGCTGAAACATCCAAATTTCTTTGCCATGGGAACCAGGTAGACGATATTACCTATAGATTAAGAATATTGGATCCTTTGAAAGAGCAGCTTTATGAGTTCATCAATCTTAAAAAATACCATTGTCTTCAACTCAACTGTGTCAGTCATTAGAAAACATTTTAAGTTATGCTAAGCTACACTTTTCACTGTGATCCTTACCTTTCCTTGTGAAAGAACACAAAATATGCTGATTAGGAAGGTGGTAAAAATACTTTTGCATGTTGGCAGCTGGAAGAGAATCAAAGCGTATGTGAGGGAAATGACAGCTCCAAATAAATTTGTCACATCCTTTTCCATGCCTTGCCTGCTGGTTCTTGGAAGTCCTAATGGTATTCAGGCTGTATGCTGGGTTTTTTTTCTCTGTTGCTTGTATTTTAACACCTAACACTGTTTCAGCTGGCAAAAATTGAGATGCTGAACTTTGCTTGCTAAGTTGTGTTCTGTTTCTAGTGTCACATCCATAATGAAATATATTAACATTTATTTGTGTAGATGAAGACATTGGGATCCACCAGTACTCTGACAAGAAAGAACCAGGTAAAATATAAATAACTGTAAGTGAAACCAAGCAAAACCTCAAAATGTTCAATGATTGACACCAAAAATGCAGCTTCGAATTTCTTGTTGGTATATGTCTCTTTATTTCTATGGAGTAAGGAAGCACAGGAAAAGATACTCTCTCCCAATTTATGTCAGAGTATTTGAAAACTTTTTAAACCAGAGAAGAAAAAAAAATTGAAAAATATTCACTTTATGCCACTAGAAACCTCAGTGGGAATTTATACTCTGAATTCTTCTGTTTTTTAAGATATTCTATGTTCTGTTCAGCCCAGCACATGCTGGGACCCCAGCAGAGGGCATCTCGAACTCGCCGCAGTGCCAGTCCGGCCTCAGCGCCCTGCCTGCTATCTGAAATGGCCATTTCAGAGAGAATGATCCATTTTCTTTATCTGATTAATCCTGTTAATCCTACAAGTTTCACCACGGGCCCAAAGGTCTGTTGGGCTGGAATTACCCCCTCTTTGGGTCCGGGGTGGCCCAGTCATCCTGTGGTCCACACTCTGCTGTCTGCGCGGCTCTGCCGACAGACAGACGGACTCAGCCCAGTCCTGGGCTCAGTTGCAGCTCCCTTCACTATCTGATGAGACTGGGGGGCTCAGTAACACCAGCCCACCTGCTGGGCTCTGTAAGCCTTTCTTTCACTGCGAATTTAAGGTATCTGCCTTACAAGGTGAAAACATCGGGGCTGTCTTAATTTTTTCTGTAAATTTCTGTGTTTTATCAAACTGTGTGAGTCCTCTAATATTAATATTTGCTGACAGCAGTTGTAAGGATTATCATTCATCTTTTCATCCTCTTTCCTTTAGCATCACAGATGAAGCACAGTTACTTAGAAGAGAAGCAAAAGGTAGCAGAATGTAAGGATATTTTCTGAGTTTCTTGTTACAATAAGGCCAAATTGTTAATTTGGATTGGTGATGTCCCTGACAAAGCATTAAAATAACCTCAGACTGCTTCTAATGTAACTTTCTGCACATGTCATCCAAGACAGATGGTCACAGAACTACACAGCACAAGACAATTGAAAATTTGTAATTATTCCTTCCTGGTATATTTGCAATCTGTTTTTTTTTCTGTCACTAAGCATGGTAGAGTGTATTGCTTCTCAAATCCAGTGTCAAAAAGAATCACAAAAATAATCCAGATTTTTCCTTTTGAAATTTTACTTAGCAGATGAGCAATAAACATTTTCCCAATCAGCTCTTGAATTGCAATACCAGCTGCCTTAAAACTGAAAGTTATAACTTAAGTACTTTCAGCCAAAATCAGATTCCAGATAAATAATCAGCTGCCTTCATAGAATGCTTTCAACTTTTAAACATTTACACTGTTCCTGCATTACCTGGCTCAAAGCAATTTCAGTTCATACTACTACACAGCAGCACTGTGGCAGTCAAAGATTTTTTGTATTTAGTACAATTTTTCTTTAGCTCAAGTTTTACAAGTCCTGCATAGTTACTATTGCTCAGAGCATTTGTTAATGATCAAACATTATTACATGACAACTCTGAAAAACCTAACTGATTTTTTTTAGACAACTTCACCAAGGAATATCTGTGCTGTTACCAGAATGAAAATTTCCACGGAATTGTGCACACATTTGAAGGCAAAATGTGTTCTGGAAGGATTAGTTCTTTGCAGCACCATTAGGTGTGTTTGGAGCAGGTTGAAGCCCTGCTGGGGATGGGTGTACAGGTTCATGCAGCCACGTGGTCGATCTACACCCACTGCAGAGGGTTGTGTGTCAGTAGGAATCAATACAGCTCTGTAAAGGTGGGCAGGTGAGGAAGAGTTGCACACAGGGAGGAGCATCATAGGTTTACATGCCTTGTGCTCAGTGTAGTGTTACCTTGCAGGCACTGCATGTCTGAAAGGAGAAGCAGGCCCGTTACATGCCAGCCCCGGCTGTTACGTGTTATACATGTGACAGGCAAAAGGAGCACAAGCTGCTGCACTTCATTGCTCTGAATACAGGGGTGCCCTTGGCACAAAGCCTGCGTGGCACATTTTGGAAAAAGGAGCACTGGGGAACTTTATTCACAGCTGTTGATTTGTACAGATAGTTTGGTATCTGCACAGGCAATTTCCCATTTTGCATATGTGGATAAATATTCCAGTATTTATGAAGGCAACCACTGAAAATGTGATCTTACATGCCTAATTAATATTATCATAACAGTTACACCAACACTGGCTTCAGTCCAATAAAACACAAAGAGAGGTTGTATGCTGGTGTCCTCTTTTGTTGATATATGAAATCCTTCATTTTTTCACTCTATAGCACTCCTATTGTAAGCTCCTTTTTGCAGGGAGGTTTAAGCATAACTGCTAAGTCATTCAGTCTGGAAGTTGGCATACAAACTGACAGCCTGGAGCTCAAAACTTTTCATCAGGTTTCCTTTAAATAGGAACAGATTTTAAACAATGTGTTCTAGTTTCTCATGGTTTTTATTGTACACTTATGAACAGAGAACTGCTCACTTTTAAATGAAGAAATTTCACAAGTTATTAGAACCTGATTCTCAGCCATGAAACAAGCCAATTACTGGCAACTCCAGAGGAAGCTTTGCCTCCTGGTTACTAGAATTAATGTATTAGGCCAGAATTTTCACAATAGTGTGCTGTACATTATTAAATTTGTTAAAGAACTTCAGCAGTCATGCAGTTTCTTCTTTGCTTGACTTGGCAGATTCTTCAGACCAAATTTTCAAAAGCAAATCCTATAAATAACTATACTCTATAAGTTATGGCATTCACAATTGCCTGGTTTTAATACTTCTATATATGCATATATTCTTGCATATATATTTTGCAAACATGTTAGTGCCTGCTTTTTGAAACTAGGCAATGAAATGTTAGTTCAGAAGAATAGAATCTGTTTAGGATTTTATAACTTAAATCTGAGTTAACATACTGAACAGGAGACACTTTTTCATTGCAAGCTGGGTAAGATCCTGAGAGCTTTATGCATAATTGCCATGTGGAAGTCATGGTCAGTGTGGATAGAATATGCCAACTGTTCCTATGACTGAGCCTTCCAAAAGGAGATCCTTTGACAATAGGAACCACAGCTATTTCCTTCCAATGATGGGTAAGTTTTACATTTAAAGTAACTCCTAGGAATCTTAGTTTTGTGTTTCCACAGAAGATGAAGCTCAACTTGAAGAACTTTTTAAATTATACATAAAAATGTTTGTGCACATTCCCACACATGCATACACACACACACATATATACATATATAGAGTCACCTATACATACACATTTGTCTACCTTCTGCCTTTTTTTTTTTTTGACTTTTATTTGGCAGCCCGAGATTATCCTTGGATCCTGAAAAGCAAGAGAGCAGACAAACTGCGAGATGCACTCAAGGAGGTGGAGGTACGTTTCAGAAGGTTTCAAGTACAGCAACATCTAATCTGGTTTTTAGACCTCTTTCAACAGCTTTAGTTTTCATAAAGATCCAACTCTCCCAGTGATGATAAATGTGCTTTTGTCTGGTGGGCTGTTCTAAAACAGCTGCATCTTTGTGTGGAATGCCTCATCTGTAAACTTGAAAAATCAGAAGTCTGTTAACTGATAGTGACAATGTGTGCTGCCAACTCCACTCTCTGTTTTCTGTTGCCCTCTAGGACTTAATGCAAAACACTCCATGTGTGCTGAGCAAATGGAAGAACAAACATACCTGTCAGGTATTGTGTTATGCAGTGTTCAGTCAGTGGTGCCAAAACAGCCATCCAGTGATGGAAGCAGTAGTGTTAAAATGTTAACTAACACCGAAAATCATTGGGCTTTTTTTTAATATATGGGCCCTTATTACCTAGATTGGGTTTATTTAAATTTCTACTCTGAAATACATGCCTGAAATAAAAATCTGGGGTTTATCAACACAAAAAAAATTACATTAAAGGGCCCTGATTGTGAGACATGATGAGGATGATTATTGCTGCTGTTGTTGTTGTTATTGTTATTATTACTCTTATTGTTTGGGGAAACTGAAAACATCCTGTACCTCAGAATAGCAGGCTGAGGGACCAGTTAAAATATATAGACAAGTCTGTGGAATATGACACATATAATCGGTGTTATATTATATTTTTATGTCTTCATTATTTTCATGTCTGTCACTATTATTTTATTCTTGTGTAATATGGGAGGGAAACTGTAACTCTAAACCAACTAGATCATTAATCAAGTTATGGAATAGGAGATATTGTGACATGTGGCACACATACGGCTATGTTCTTTGGCTGTATGAGTTCCACATATTGTGTACAAGAAAAAACTTTTCACATCCTCATTACAACAGAGCAGTAGGACAGGTAGGAGAGCTGAACATGACATGTGCTTTAGCTCCTTAATCATGTGCTTCTTCTGAAAAACATATGTAATGAATTTTATATGTTTATACAGCCTTCATGAGGAATTGCATCACATTTGAAACTGCTTGGCATGGGGAATACTTGTCAATATTACTGTTTCTAAAAAGAAATTTTATCTTCTAACTTTTATGCTTTTTCAGTTTCATAATTTTTTCTTGTAATTCAAATAGCTCCAAATGTGGGCCAACAGAATGAATATTAAATATCTGAACATTATACAGCTAAAATTCCAGGAATGTCTTTAGGAATAGCAAAATGTTTAAATATTTGATATGCCAAATGGTATGTAGTCTTTTCACCTCAATAATAAAAATATTATTGTCTAAGCTAAATTTGCCTAGCAGATCTTACCCCTAGTTAATGTCTATCATTCGTGTACAGATTACATGTATATATCTGTGAATGTTAATCTTCTAAAGCTTATTTAAATATTAATTGTATGCTAATTTAGAGGATTCATTTTTTCCTGTTATTATTGTTCTGATTAGGAAAGGAGTTTAGTTAAGAAATACTAAGTCAATTAGCTGTGAGTGTATTCATTTTCTTCCCATTTTACTGTCTCTTCATTTGCTTTCCCTGTCCATTCTTCCTTTATCATTTTCCTTCCCCTCCCATCTATCTGCATCCACCCTCATTCGTTACCAACACATAACTTGGAACAGTGAACTTCCTTCCAGAATGTGATCATTCTGCCTTCATCATATAACACCTTTGGTTGACTGTCAGTTCTGTATAAAACCCTTCTTTTTTTATTTTTTAACTTAGCATCCTCTAAGTAATTTCAGGCTTACATCAACATAAATGAGACAAATACAATTTTACTTATTTCTTGGACAAGATGGGAAAGAAAAGAGATGGGTGCTTTCATCTTAGTATATTAGGTCTAGCTCTATATTGGGTTGAATAATGTAAAGGAGTAGTTTAATTAGTTGAGTATTTTGGGGGTTTCTGTAGATGATTTTCATGGCCAGAGTATAAGTGATGGTATAGGTTATAACGTAACCAGAGTGAAAGTTATAGATAGAAATCACAGTCATTTCTCTGTCCTTAAATTCTCCTTTTGGTTTCTCAATTACAAAACAAAATATTTTTTTGCATAATAGTGGCTGATTATTGAAATCTCCAACAGGGCTTAGAATGTTTTGCCCAAACAATTGTGTTAGTCCACTTTCTGTCTTCCTGAAAATGAAAGACCTCCAACAAATGAAAATAAAATAGAGAAAAATGAATCACTTGGAAGAGTTTAGAACAGAAAAGCTGTCTTCTATCAATTTTGATGTCAGATGGTTTGTTTTTCTGCTCCTCATCTCTCTTTGAGCATTTTACAGCAATAATTGGACTGTCCCTTTTTGATGCAAATATTCTGAAGCCTCTGGAAAAGATGTTGTACGTTTATTTTTTAATTCTATGTAGAATACTAATCAAGTGTTTCAGCAGAAAGTGCTTACCATGTAATAGTGGGATCTGTGGCATGGCACCACTGTATTCACAGCCTCTTTTGTATGGATACCAGAGCTAGTGGGAAGAGTCCAGTTTGCATTAATTTTCAAGAGTAATAGAAAGCAATGTGTCAAACAAACAGCATGAAGAGCATGTAGTGAATTACCCTGATTGTCATAATTTAGATGTTTTGGGGTAAATTTGAGTATATGGTTTAATTACAGTATCTTTTTTTTTTTAGCTCTTTGGTTTTAGTAGCAATACATTGTCAAATAAACTCATGTATAGAAATTTAAGTATTGAACTCAACAGCCATCATATTTTTCAATAAATGTTCTTTGTATTTGAATCTGCCATATCTGTAGCTGAACCAGGAGTAATACTCTTTGTATTGTAATAACAATGTGCCATCCAAAAACTCAGTGGCTGCTGAACCTTGAACAAGACAGAACAAATGGAAAGAAATGTGAAGGATGATACAATGATAACAAGGCTATCCTTTAAAAGAGTAGTAGGATTTCCCTCAGATTTTGTGAAAAACAACCATAGGACTGCTGCTAGTGTGCCTTCTGTAACCTAAACATCAGTATTCCTAATCCCTCGCTGCTTCCTCCAGCACTTCCATCATAAAACTAGCCCACAGGCAAAAATTGGGGGCTATAATTTTACATATGCATCTGCTAAAAATAAATGTGCTGTCACACTAACCAAATGACCAATTAGACTTCATGCATATGTCTCAGTGAGAAATCTTGTCTGTCGCATGAATGTGTTTCTCAAAGTTGGCTTTTCTATAGGAGTTTGCCTAGAATGACCGTAATGTTGGCCCAGCTTTCTACCTTTCTGTTCATTTTATGCATCAAAATCTCTCCTATTACTTTTTTTTTGTACAATCAGTGCACTAGAAGTTTCACATTTGCTTCCTTGTCCGTTGCCGAAAAAAAAATCCATTGACCTTTATTTTGGAGTGCTAAGTACACAGTCTAATATTGCTTAGAGCTTCTGAAATGGGTGATGTGCCAGTTCATGTAAACATAACCTAGACAGTACAGGGATTTTTGTCAAGGAGCTTGCTCTCATATTTAAAAGAGCTTAGTTGAGTCCTAAAGAGCTGAGGTCTTCTCTTTAGCTCTATTCCAATAGGATCTGAACCCACACCATTTCTGTATGGTACTTCTGACCCCCAACTTTGATGACCTGTGTTGAGTTGCTGAAATAATCCTATAATCTTCAGTTAGCTGATGTCAAAGGAAAATAAATAGACCGTAGAAGAAGGATGATGGGAAAAAGACAAGAAGTCTTTACAATAAGATGCCACTGTGCTCCTCAGCTTTCCCTCCTGAGGAGTAATAACCTAAGGAATTAATTTTATCAGTATTGTTGAGTTTACTCAACTCAGCTCTGGCTGCTTCCCTTCTTCTTGGTCTCCTTCCCTAATTCTTTGGAATGCTTTTAAGTTTTGCCACAAAATCATGAAATCTTCCTATGAAATTATGCCATTGGTTCAGTTTGGTTTTACAATGTAAGGCAGTAAAAAGTAATGAGGTCTAGCCAAAACATTTGATTTCCAACTTTTTTTTTAGTTTTACATTTGCATTATGGTGTTGAATTAAACACATGCCAACACTGTTATACATTTTATTGTATCAGAGCCAAGCACTAGCTATGAATCATATCTGTTACCTGCTAATGAAAAAGATTTATGTATTCTTTGCTAAATTGTTTTGATTTCATTTAATTGTGCTTGTGTTGCAATTTACATATGCATATAAATGGTTTTTCTGTTGCCATCACTGGCATACTTAGAACTGGATTCTGAATTGAGATCCACAGCAGTCTGACATGGCCTGTTCTATCACCTACAATACCCATAAGCAAAGTGATTTAGCAAGCTATGTGGTGACACAGAGCAGCACATTTGATATCAAAATCAAGACATTCTGGCTAGAACACATGAGCAGCTAGCACCCATCACCAGTTACTGGGGGGAACACTGCCCTCATATTAAATTCTTTTGGGTGCTTTTGATCACAACCATTAATGTGTTGTGTGGTTTTAGATATTTGGAGCTAGAAGTACAAATGCATTGATTATTGTGAAACAGTAACGTGTAACAACAATAACTTCATCTGTAATAAGGCATGCAACACAGTAATTATGGTGGGGTGGCTAAGAAAGCAATCTGGAATGAAGAGGTGGGGAAAAACCCTGGGAACCTGCTTGAACAAGAAATGCTTTGCAATTCTCTTCTCCTTTTGCATATTCCTTTGTCAGTTGGACTCTGTAAGGGAAAACAGTTTGCAGCAATATTTTTTACAGGCATATTTTCCTTCTCTTCCAATTTTAATCAGATAGAAGCAAATCCTGGCTTTGCTCCGCAGGTATCTTTTTAGGTAGAAGGGCTGATAAACAGCTAAGCTGCATGAATGAGGAGGCAAGACCTAAGGTTTCTGAGGGTAAAGGAATCCACTTAAGTACATGCTTAAGTTCTACTAAAATCCGTAAATCATGAACCAGTACTTAAGTCCTTTGCTTAATAAAAACTGACTCAAATATATATTAGACCACATTCCTACTGGGGAAGGGCTAAGTCTTCCCCTGAGTATTCTCAGCTCCTTCTTATGTCTTTCTTGCTCATTGGAGGCACATAAAGTACATAATCCATTCGATCAAAGTCTTCACATTCAATCCTTGGTAACACTGATATTAGGTGGCCCTTCCTTCCCAGCATATAGAATGACCACATGCCCAAACATTTCACTCAGACTACATTCAAGTACAAAGGCTCTGCCTATTCTTCCAATAGTTATGAAGTCATGTTTTCATATTTTGTTTAGGAACACCTGGAGACTGTTTAAGTTGTAGAGATTACTCTTCTGATTTTATTTTTCCCATCACAGCACTTCAATCTGAAAAATTTATGATGTGTTTCATTATTGTGAATTTCCTTCCGTAATTTAATATCTGTTAGATGGAATGATTTAGTGCCTGGTGTAAATAAAGCCTCTTACATTTGCTTTTATTCCTAAGAAATGATGGGCAGTTCCCTTGAGCAGTACTTTTTGGAGTTGAATCACTTTTTATCTGTGTTCAAGCCAAGTTTGCAATCTTCCCTATTTGCTTTATATTCCTTTGTACTTATGATTGGACTGCTCCCATCCACCAAAATGTGAGCTTAACTATGCAAGCTTATGTGTACCAGCAGTTAACTCTTGTTATCATGTAACAGTCTTTGCATAGACTACACTGTGAGAAACAAATTGAAATAGTGGTTTCAATTTGAGCACATAAAAATTTTCTCTGTTACAGAATATTTTTGACCAAAGATAGTATAGAATCATAGAATCATTTAGGGTGGAAAGGACCATTAAGATCGAGCCCAACTGTTAACCTAACAGTACCAAGTTCATCACTAAACCACGTCCTTAAGTGCCATGTCTACATGTCTTTAATACTTCCAGAGATGGTGACTCCATCCCAGCCCTGCTCTATTTAACTACCTGCTTGTATTTCATGGTAAACTTTAGGAACTAATTTTTAAAAATCCTCAGTTCTAATCCAAAACATTTTTAAAGGAAGATGGATTAAATAGTAACCTTAAATGGCCATATAGGGTGAAAGGGCTCTGATTTACTTTTTAAATTTAGACTCTGAAATTCCTAGAAGAATGAACTTAAACCTATGGAGCAAAGGTATGTTACCAATCACGGTAAGTTAATAGAGTAAAAATTTGTTAAAGAAAAATTTAAGTTTTTCCCAGATTTCTCAAACTTCTGAGGAGCATAATGGGTAAAAAATATTTTACTGTAAAATGAAAAGAAAGAGGGAACATAATGGGAAAAACAGTAAAAGCCATGGAAATTACACTATTTTTGCCTACTTTCTGTCATTCTGTCATGTCATACTGATAGCATAGAGATCTATGCAATGTTGAAAATCCATAGCATTGGTTTAATGACTAGTTTCATAGATGTAAAGCAAAGCACACCCATTAGCACAATATTTTATGTTTATATAAATGCCTTGTCATCAAACACTGGAGCAGTTTTCATTAATTTTTATTCTAGCTCTGTAACAGGTACGATCTATGCCATTACCAGGAAATTAATGTATAGAAATAAAGTGAATTTACACCCTGAGTTTAAAAATGCTAACCTTACTTGATACACTCAGGCCAAGAGTTTGCAAGCACATCTGTACACAGGATAGTGGATGGACATGTCAGCAGAATGACAAGCATGTGGCCTCATTCCATAATGCAGTCAGTCAAGATCCTTAACCATCAAAACACATTTTTTCCTGTTTGGCCTCCCCTCTTTACCTGGATGGGTGGTGTGTTTCCCTACTCTGTCAGGTAAACCTGGAGGCTACAAACAGAGTTCTGATTCACAGTGGATTTTCTCCCAGGTTAACTCCAGTTTGTTTTCCTTGCTCCCTGCAAGAACAGGAAGCCTGGGAACAACCTACCATTACAGTAACACTTTCTGAGGGAAGGACGTAGCTCCCAAGCAAAGGTGTTGTGGAATAAACATATTGGAGAGTTTATTTGTATGATTGCACCATCTCTTCTGTTGGCACATAACACTGAAAGTTTTGGGGTGTTTTACTCTTCTCTATCAGGCTAATGTTCATTCAGTTACTTAGAACCGAGCTTTCTAGACTACGTAATTTTTCTTGATCATTGCTTGTATCACAGTTTGGCAACTTCTGGGTTTCAACCCTCACTTTTTCAACTGAGTTTTTCGGACATTTGTAGCTAGCAGTACTCAAACCTTGCTGGACTTCACATTACCACGTTGGAAATAAATTGTGATTTTATCTACTCTAACTTCAACATAAGGACAAATTGAAGTTTTGAAAGATTGTAATAAAAGCTGCATGAGTGTAACCGTGTCTAACATTTTTACTAGGACAAAACCTTAAAGGACATCTGTCATCACAGGGAATATTGAAACATTGACTATATATATTTATCAAGTGAATGCATGATTAGATTTTGGCAGGATGGAGGATGATCATTTTGTTCTTAAAAATTCATTTCGCATCACAGGTATTTTTTTGTTTCGATTTCACACATCACTAGAGTTTATTTTCAAAAAATGTTGGTTATAGATATTAGTCAGGGCAAGAAGATAATTTATTTAAATACACTTGTTCTGTTCTATGCTATGGAGAGCACAGAGCTGTAGTAATATAGCAAAATATGCATAACTGAGAGTTTCTGCAACTTAATTATCAGGAACAGGGCATTGCACAAGGGGCAAGCTCAATTAGATAACTACATTCCTGTCCCTCATACTTTTTACTTACTATATAATCCAGTGGATCTCACTGCAAGAGAGTTCTAAAAATTATATTGCAAACATATTTGTCTCATATCTCCAGCACAGAACAAAAAGGGATTTTTTTCCTGCCAAATTCTCCTACAAGAGCAAGTATTTCTCTTTCTTGTAGTTAATTTTTTTAAAAAGCACAGAGGTTTCTTTAAAATCTGCTGTTAGGTAGAAGAAAGAGCTGGAGTCTGAGATTCCTGGCCTTTGGTGAGCCCTCTGGACTTGTCTGCAACAGTCTTTCCACTGAGGATTTCTTTATGGGTTTTATTTTCTGATTTCCTTTGCTGTAATAGCTGCATTCAGAAAATAACTAATGGTTTTATTATGCAAAAATAAATGTTTTTCATAACTCCTCCCACTGAGAATTCTCTCTCTCATACAAGATAAGGCATCAGAAGGACCTGATAAATACTGTGACTTAGTCTTCAAGATTATATGTATCATTTAATTTAAATTAATTACACAGAATTATTCAATTAGCTCTGAAATAACCCTCTGACTATACTGTCCAACAGCCTAAATTCTTTCTTTCTAAGAGAGACATCTATAACCTTATGTTGAGGAGTGAATGGGATTTATTGGGAGCTCACAGCTATCTCTGTGGTAGGGCATCATTATTTAAGTTAAACAGTATATGAATAATCAGAAATAACAAGGATAGCAAAAAGGTGCTGATTTTAATCTGTGATAATAATGCAAAATTACATTATACTCTACTTTATATGTTTTTTCATGCAGGCTGTGCAGTTGTTTTATACAGAAAAGATCAGATCCATGGGTGATAGAGTGATCAGTGTCATTCCTTCCCTCACGCAGGACAGAATTTTGATCTCCATTTTTAACAAACTAATTCACTACATGTTATGTAATATTTGGGGACTTAGCATGCTGCTTCTTCAAGTGTTCAGCAATTGTAACTCTCGTACCCATGTAATTCAGTGTGGTGTTACATCTCTCTCTTTCGTTGAAAGAGCTTTCAAAGTCATTATAAGACATCTTCACGTCAATGATAATTCATTTTTGCAATTTTGAAAATTAGGTTACTACATAATGGACGGGGGCTAATATGTACCTTGGAACGTTTCACTTTATTAATGATTTTTGATGTCTTGTTTCCTCGCTCTTTGGATTTAGCTCCTCTTTCACTCAGGTGTCTTGGTGTCCCTAAGCCTTTCTGGGCCGCAGCTGGAGAAAGTGGTGATTGACAGGACCCTGGTGGGGAAGCTCATCTCCGACACCATCAGTGATGGTAATTACACCCATGTGCAAATCAATTGCCTACATTAACAATAGAGTAGAGAAATAGTATGTCAACAGGTAGACTAATTATTGCCACTGGGGACTTGCAAACACAACAAGTAATTGCATGTAATGCCATAGTTACAACCCTCAGGACTAAGAACACTTTAAGAATAATTTTTAACATCAAAGTTTTCAGGCTTGTCAAATGCTGCGTGGGTTTCTAAAATTCAGTTTCTTACACATTGTAATCACTGTGAACATGCCATTTGAACTTGTCGTGTTTATTTTGTGAAGTAGGAAAAAGGGACAGAACCAAACATTAGCCAATTGATTAATTACATGGGATAGTTATTATTAAAGTTATTATTAAAAAAGGCTAGGTAAGATTAGTTATGTGGAGGTATTCTGATTTAGTTTCTAAAAGTCCAGAATCTCACTATTGTTATTAACTAGTGACTGCTAAATGTAAAGTTTTCATTTAATGCTGAAGAAAACTTACAAAAACATGCCTGTTTTCCATACCTTTATAATGTGACTATCATATCATTGAGAAATCAATCAGGTATCTTGGCTTCTGCACAAGCAAGAATATGAAATTTTGATGTGAGCCCTATTACATGTGAATTATCTTCCAAATTCTTTAAAAGTAGACCCACATTATATCCTTCTGGTAAGATTATGTGCTTAATTCAGGTTTGATCTTTAATGATTTATTTTCCTCCATACCCAGGCAACTATTGAATGTTGGCCTGGTTCTTTAAGAAACCTGCAGTACTGTGTCCCTCTGATCTTTTCTTATCAACGTATTGTAGTTTAGTCATGGAAATTAACAATAATATGTTTGCAGAATCTTTATTTTTAAAAAAATTTAGCCCTAACCTAATTTTTTTCAACTAATTACACAGAGAGCATAGAACACATTTGCTTTCTTGATTCCTTTTTTTCCACTCTTCAGTTAAGTTACTGGATTCCATCTCCAATTTTTTGCCCTCAGTTTCCAGAGGGAGAATATCATACTTTCAGGTGACAAAAAGTAGGAAAGCATGGAAGCTAAGCTTATACCCAAATTGAATTTGTTTGTAGAAATTATTTAGAATACTCTGTCTTTAAGAAAAATAAAAAATTAAATTATATGTATCATGCCTTACCTTGACCTAATATGTCATAGAAATGCAAATATTTGTCTAAAAAATACTAACTAAAAAAGCTTACAACTAAAAAGAATAATAAAGCAACAAATATGCTTTCCTACATCTAGACCACTGTATTTATTATATAAACAACATTATATAATAGTTTGTCCTTATTTTCACTTATTCAAGATTTTCTTAAACCTTCATGTTCACCAATACTGATGTCCAAAGGTGAAATAAAACTGCCTCTGTTCCATTAAAGCAAACCACCCAATAACTCATTGCAATACAGTTTTTATTTTCATGAACAACAAAAGATACTTTTGTTACCCACACAAATAGTGTTCAAAATACAAATTTTTATACTGAACTATTCCTATGTGAGAACCACAACATGATGTTGTCCCAGAGGAAATTAACTTTAATTCAAAAAAACTGCACATCCTTCCAAATCTGACTTGGAATTGGGCTTGTGATTATCAAGTTGGCCAAAAGAAATTCTATACTTAGTACAAGAACCCTGTATAAAAATAATATTTCTTACTTTAGCAATTGTGTATACGTAGAAATGGATAAGGATTACAATCTGCCAAAATTACATATGAAATGTTATAATTCTAATTTGAAGTAGCATGTCCTCTTAACATTTGGAATAAAGGTCAGGTTGTGTGTACAAAATACAGAATTAATACTGCTTTTGTAGTGCTCCTGCATCTAATAAAGTCCTCCTGGTTCTGATTATTTATAGGCAAAATTTCATCAGCATCTGAGGTGTGCTGTGGCTCATCTTTAATGTAAACTGTGTCTGTGAGGGCATCAAAATATTTTAACTGTGTGCATACATATTGAGGATACCACACTCAGTGGTTTTCAATTTTCGTGTGTGTGCAGGATCTCAATTATGGCACTAAGTTATAGATCTCAGTTATAGTCAGATACTTTATCACCTTTTTTTTTCCCACCAAAAAAAGCTAGTGTTAATGTTACATTTCAAAGGCAATTATTTGGCTTTAAACTCTACCCTTTAGCATTTGCATACCAGATTCTTCAGAGTTGTGCCAGGACATGGCTGTTGGAAAATGCAAGTGGTTATAAATCAGACTAAATCAAAGCAAAGCTGAGTAGCCAGTTTTCCATGCTTCCATGTAAGACTGAACTGTCAGTCTACTTAAGGATATGTAAAATTTAGATTTAAGAGTCTGAGATATTAGTAGCAAGTGCTTTTTTAGGTTTGTTTTTCAGAGATTGTTCCACAGGGTTCTGTTTGTTTGTTTTTAAATCCAGTTCCACTTTATTTGGCATTTTCTTTTTAACAGAGGTTTCTGAGTTTGCAGTCTGAACACAGCTTGCTAGCTTTACTTTAAACATGTTTCTCATCAATTATTCCCCAGTGATCTGGTAGTAGTTACCCTGATTACTCACTTCATACTCAGATATCTCTTTAAATGTGGGTGCTGCTTGAATAACTGGGAAAATAACTTGGGAAAAATCCTAGATACTATTTTCTAAGTAATGTTCATTGACTGATTTGTTAATCACTTTTGTATTGAACTATTTTGGTCTAAAACCCCCTTATGATAGCAGCAGGGATTCCACTGTGCTTTTCCAGACTCCAAGGGAGTCTGTTCCATCTTGGTTATTTGTACTGTTTGGGTACCCCCACATGTGAAGCTTTCATCAAATTCATAACCCCCCTAAAGCATAATCCTGTATGTAGCAGCCTCCTCAGTGTCTGCAGCAGCACCAGGAACCTTACAATGTCAAATACCAGATACACCTCAAGTACTAATTTGCATTTATCACCCTTAGCACAAACTTAGCTGTATTAGGTGCATTTCTGAAATACTGGTGGATGTAACCGTAAGAAAAAAAAAAATACTGAAGGCTGAACCGAGATGAAAATTAATGTGGAAGGGCATAAAACATATATTTGGATGTAGTGGCAATTTGATATGAGATAATTTATTCAGGTTTGTGTAATCAGAGTACTCCCTAGGCTTTATTTCTCATTTCCGAGAAGGTCCTGACAGGATGACACATTGATGTCTTTTAGGACATTACAGGGCTTTCAGTGCAATATTTAAGACACTGTCTTGAAAAAAATTGCTTTTTGCAGTGTCTCAGTGGAGTGTTCAGTACTTTTTTTTTTTGTTACTAGAGACAGGTATTACAGTACTGACAATTTTTATTTTGGTTTTTTTTCAGCTGTTCTTACAGACAATTTCATCATTTTGTCATTTGAGGATCATAACCAACTCTGCTTTATTCAGTTTACAAAGAAGATGGATTCTCCCGATGTAAACAAAAGACTGGAAAAACTCTCTTGTTCGGACTTTAAGGTATAGCTGTCAATGGTGACTGCAAATACTGCAGGAACTGTACATTATGAATCACTGGTACTCACTGGTACTGTATAGCAGCATAAATTGCAAACCTTTATATAACTGACCAAAGCAGCTCAAATTCTGAAAATGGCAGTTACTGAAAAGTAAAAAAAAACAAAAATAAAAAATTATATGACATCTTGAGTTAATGTGTTAAAACACTGAGCCAAGAGGGATCCAAATTTCTACTGTGTTTACGTTTGGGCTCAGACACACATTTGAGTGACCTCTGCTTGACAGATTACCTTGTGTCCATTGAACAGCAGTAACTGACCCTTTGCACATTCTTGGCATCTAACAAGCATGAAGCAAAATCTGTAGTGGTAAACCTCAGTGTAAAAGATTTAAGTTAATGTGTTTTACCTCTTGTTTGTCGTGGGCTGAAAACACACATGGTCAGTTACTGTGGCTCAGCTGATAGACACGAACTCATGAAGCTCTGATACTTCAGCTCTCTGAGCTCCAAGACTGCTGTAATTCTTTGCAGAAATCTGAATTTCCCCTCTAGGTACAGTGATGGAGTTGTTGGGAGAATCGCTTTTACAATTAAGCCACTGAGTTAGGACTCAAAGAAGCTGAGTTTCTCACCACTAGTCAACTATATATGTGACCTTAGGCAAGTGATTTGGTTCCAATGTATGTCAATTCACTAGTTACACAATGAAGATTAAAATACTCCTTTTTTCCAGCCCTCTGTGTGTGGGTTTGTCTATACCACAATCACACCAGCAGCTGAAAGTAGCCGAGAGAGCTGAGCTGGCTTTACACTATCCAGTCTGTATGTCAGTGGAAACCAGCTCATCTCAGGCTGAATTACACTGTATCTTGGATGGATTGGGCTGTGCAGACATAACTGATTTCAACCATAAGCTCTCTGGCATCAGGGCAGCAGCTGACCTTACGTAGAAGTGCATGGTGCTATAGCAGTATGAAAAAATAATCAGCCAAGGCAATTAACTTTGAACAGGTGAAGTAGGAAAGGGACTGCATCCAATTCACTGCAAGAATGAAGAAGGGTCAAGCCTTTGCCCAAGAAAGGTAGAAAGATGCTGTGAGCAAAGGAGAGAGTTTGTATTTATTTCAGACTGGGTAAATATTAAGGAAAACAATCTTATGCTAGCAAATATTTTCCCCTTGACAACCCCTTAGTAATTTGCTTACTGATATAAGGGAGCTTGCAACTGCAAGGCAAGCTTTTTAAGGATATGTTTAATTTAAGTTTTGCCATAATGTGTTTTAACTTGCTTGGTAGAAATACTTTCTGCTAGGATTAATA
Organism: Neopelma chrysocephalum; assembly: GCF_003984885.1. Taxonomy (NCBI): domain Eukaryota; kingdom Metazoa; phylum Chordata; class Aves; order Passeriformes; family Pipridae; genus Neopelma; species Neopelma chrysocephalum. The sequence goes on along the minus strand of NW_020897762.1, from coordinate 701,783 downwards.
TCTAATACATTTTCCAGGCTGTTTCAGTTCAGGGCCTCTTTTCAGCAATGGCTTGTGTTTGCAAGATTGATCCAGCCTCCATAACGTGGATTTGAGACAGTTCACTGTTCACTGGGAACTGAGCTGATACATACTTTACTTTAAAATGATGTGCCTTGTGCCTGGTTAAGGCTGTGCTTTGGAATTGAGTGTGGTGTGTGGTGTGGCTTTTTTTTTTTAACAGTGCTAAAGTTTAACGAGGAAGCCATGGTGAACTGACAACTGCCTTTGTCATTGGAGTGTGAGGGCCACAGCTCCTGACTTAATGTTTGGAAAAACCAGAAATATCTGCTGCACTCCTTAATAGGGTTGTTAAGTTTTCAGTTCTTTGCTGACACAGCTGAGCTTCTCAAAACACCTCCGTGTTCAACGTTAACTTTGCTTTCTCTTGAAATCAGTGGGAATCACTATGGAATACTTCACTGCCAGCCAAAAAAAAGGCATTTGCATTTTTTAATTGAATGTTCTTTTGTGTGAGGCTTGCTAGTTAGGCAGCTAAATATAATTTTTATTATCTTCAGAATTGCACCAGTGTGAGACTGCGGGAAGTATTATTCACTGCTGCAATAATATTATGTCAGCTCTCTACACTGATTTAGAGTTCTTCATGGCTGATTTTGGTCAAACTTCCAAAAGCTAAAGATCACACAGTCAGCACTAGTGCCACTCTCAGTAGAAACAAAATGGTCCTCAGTTGGAACTGTGCAAACTTGTAACAATAACAAATGGGGGGGTGGGTAGGGAAAAAACCCCATTCCTTAGAGTTGATTTTTTTCAAGAGAAATTGAATGAAAAAGATAACTTGCACTGGTATAGAACTACCATGGGATTAAAATCTGGAGCCAAGATTCAGGAAATTTGATTGTAGCCTTCACTTCTGCCTCTGACTTTTGGCGTAACCTTGAGAAATGTACGTAGTATTTGGGTTTAAATTCCTGTTTCTAAAATGAGAAAAATGCTTGCAATGATATAATTAAATTTCTGTCATATTTTCGTTGTAATGATAAGCAACTTCACATTGTTTGGTGTCCAGGCTCACCGTGGGCAAAATTGGCAGCAGTGCTGGACTGCCAGAGTGCTGTCAATAATAAGAACAAGTCAACCATGCTTTCCTCCTCACAGCTTGATATTTATCCAAAAGTTGGGTTTTTTACACAATGCATACCTAAATGAAAGAATTAGTCTCTCTATCCTCTTCCTTTCTAAATGATTGAATTTTATTTACACTTTGAAACAGTAAAGGAAAATTTATTATATGAATCACTACAGTTTTGAGACCAGCAAAATAGAATACCAGCTATTATCATTTGCCTTTTCTCAGAGGCATGAGTCCATGTTTGAGAGTGACATGTCTATTGCAAGACATAAAGGTTTACAAAAGATTTGTGGCTGTTATTACGTATGAAATTGTTATGAACAGTTAATGCTACTATACAGGACTAATTAATACATGTGGAAGTATTTGTGCTTTTCCAACCTAATCAATATGTTGTCACCCAATTAGCTATTTATATATAGTTCTAATTCAAGTAGCAGCTACCTGTTAACTTTTGTGTATGTTTTATCTTTACACATCTAAGTATTTTGACAAGTAAAACACAGGATATTCTGAAAATATTGACCTTTTGCAAGTTTTTCCTGTCTGTGGTTTTTTAATCCATTTCAATTTACTGAAGGAGACAGAACAAGGAGTTAAATGTTTACTGTGAGAGAACAACATTGGTAATTACTTTGATTTCAGTTCCTTTTGATGTGTATTCAGGGGATGAAGAGGTCAATAATATTATGACCATGCAAATAGAAAAGGGTTCTTTTTGACCATATAAAAAACAGCAAAGGATTATTAAAGCATTAACCTTGATTTTAATGGCCTTGGTTGAGAGCTGAGATCACAATTTGGATGAGCCTGATTATTTACTAAATACAATACATAAATGCAACGGGTTCTTAACACCCATTGCACTCTGGCATTATCGCATTACTGCCAGCCTTTGTTGCCTTGCAGACAGGAATATGAAAGCAATCTGTCATGTAGTGAGACTGGCTCCAGAAGCATTTCTCTGATAAGAAGACCCCCTGCCCTTTGCTAGTGTCTGGTCCAGTAGGCTTAGCCATGCGCTTAATCCCCAGAAAGTGGTTCGATTATTGCTGACCAGCAATGGCAAGATAGTTTTTTTTCCCCTAGCTATCAACCTTCCATTAATTCCTTAAGCAGAAATGCGGTGCAATCTATATTTCCTTGGCATGTGTCACCCAGATGGTGCACTGCTCATGTTTTCAAATAACCATGCTCCAAATAACAGAGTTTGAATAATAAATTCCACAAATCCTTCCCGAGGAAGAGGCACAATTCTCAAGAGCTGCATAAACTTTACGCATGATGCTGTAGCTCATCCACATTATGCAGAAAAGTATATATTCTTTTGCAAAGCAGATGTTTGTGTTTGGATTCCTTAATTTAGGGAGGAAAGAGAAAGATATATGTTTGCTCAAATGCTGTAGAATATATTTAATATTTGATTATGTCTTAAACACTAGCCTTAGCTCCGTGGTCAGCTTTGCAGAACTTGTCATTTAATATGGCTAAGCTTAAATCCGATGTGGAGGTCGATGCTGTCAAGCAACCATGACTGTACATTTTGGTATTGATTGGAGTCATTGCAGTAAATTCCTTCTTAACTCATATTCCTTTCCATCCCAATCCCCTCCCCACAGATAAAAGTGTGAGCATGTCTTTTTCTGTCTGAGGAGATATTTTTCACGTTTACAGACAGCCTATATGAAGATATATGTACGCAGTACTCTGTGTGTATATATACATTCTTTTTCACACACCCAAAGTAAATGCTCCCCTTTGCTCCTACTATGCTATTTTATCACCTCAAATATTTCCTACATTTTTTTCTTCCATCAGATTTCTTATATTGATATACTTGGACCAGAAGGTAGAAGGATGAAACGTCACCTGGCAATAAACTGTATGCAAGATATGGTCATTTGCTGGTGGTCAGCAACTAGTGATGGAGCATGGCCTTGGTCTCCTATTTCCTGTGAGAGGGACAGAGCCAACCTATTGCTATTAGGCTGTGCACATGGCAAATTGGAGGTAAAGTGCTGAACTCTCTTGTTGCATGATTTTTTCAGATTTGCTAAAGAAAGAACTATTCAACTTAAATGCATATTCAGCTAGATATAAAGAACAGGTACAATCAAAACATAAGAAAGGAAGATCAACCATTCTAATGTTAAAATCAAAGGTTTGTTATTTAATAAAAAAAGCACCTTAAATAAGTATGTTTACTATTTTCACCTTAAAACTGGAAACCTGAGAAATGTAGCAAGGAAGTTGTCTTTTTCGTGGAGTAGCTTTGGTGTTGCTAAAACTGAAAATAGAAGTGTCAGAGTTCCACTAGAAAACTGAGTTAGAAATTGTAACTGTTGCATGCATGTCTGATGCAATTATTTTACATTGGCTGCAATGTTAACTGACAGGCATTTTACATCTATTTCAAGTGTTTTGTTATAAAATTCTACCTATGCCCAGATGGTGTTTAAATTGTTGCTATGAGTATTGATCAAATAAGGGACTGTTTTTTTCTAAAAGAAAAAGTCAAAACTCCTCATCTACAGGTGGGAATGTAAGATACAAGTTAGGACAAAGCTACAAACTGACCCTCTTCCTGACAACTGCTTAGCTTACCTTTTTAGGCAGATGTTTCCATTTCATCTATTTCATTTTTATTTCATCTATTCAAGAATCTTCGAATCCAGTTTGTTTTGTTAGGTAGAAAAATAAAAACAGAGCCATCTCTGAGAGAACTGGAGCCTTTTTTGGACTAACATCTTGTATAGATGCTCCTGTATTCAGAATTTTATTTTCAATTTATCTTAAGCCACTTCTAATATGGACTAAAAAAGCACTGAGAAGAGCACAAACTTGAGGATCAGCTGTGGAATAGCTGTTCTGGATTAGCTATTAGAGACTATTTCCCTATAGGGAAAAACCCTAAGTAACACTTTAAAATAAGCCACTCTTACAAACAGCATCCTGTTCTCTTTAATTAGGGAAGATGTAAATGTTTTAATGTCTTGGAACTATTACTTTGATAACTTATATTTGAGTGAGATTTTTTTTCCCTTGGGGCTTTCTATATATTGAAAGCCAAAGAGAAAAGGTAGTTGAGACAGCTTTTCTTTCTTATTTCTGTCATTAGTCACTGTAGAATTGAAGTTTAAATTACCTCCAGCTCTGCCTTCTTTACTTCTTTTCAATTGACCTCTCTCCACTTGCGGTCATCTTTGACTCATCTCTCCTCTGCCTGCTCTACACCTGCAGTTCTCCATTCCCCCTGCAGCTATGCCAGATCACATAGAAAAATTACTCTGGGAGCTAAAATGCGTGGCTGTTCTTTGTAAGCTTTTCCAGCCTAGTCCCTGTGCCAGTTTGATATTATGAAACTTCATCCTATGAGCATTTCAGACCTTATTTCTTACCATGACTTCCGTATGTCCGGGTTCTGACAGTGACATTCCCATGCCTTTTTTTTATCTTTCTGCATCTTCCAGAAAGCTCCCTAATGCCAACAAAGCAGTTTGCAATCTCTGTTTTCTGAGGTGTTGTTTAGAGACTCTTTTCTTCTAAGAAATTCACAGAAACCACCCTGTCAGTTCAAAGCTTTCTGTGTTTCAATATTTATGTTATAGGGAGATTTCCAAAATCACAGTATTCCTCAGCATCTTTCTGTACACCTAGTTTTATCCTTTTCTGGTTTAAACTCTGGTGTAGTCCTAAGCACATCACTGGTTCTTTACACAATAAAGATAATTCACATTCACTGAGTCTTTAGGCCTCATAATCATTTTAATTTGGCCCATATTGTAATAGAAATATAAGAAAACTCTTTTTAAAAGCAGAACTGCTAAATTTGACTGTTCAATTACTTTCCCTTTTTTGATTCTTTGCCTGTACTTGTCTGTTTCAATTCTAAGATCTTTGGATGAAATTTCTTTTCCTCTATTTATCAATAAAATACAAGCACTATGCCAGGGCTATGGAAAACTTAGTCATATATGAATAATAAACTGTCTTGCTGGTTGTCAGTTAGGCTGTTCCATGTACTTGGAATGTTCAGTAAGGCTCAAGACACTCTGCCTATATGTGTAGCCTATATGTGTAGCCTATAAGTATAACCTATGATATTATTTGGTTGAGGTTTTTAGCCTTATTTCCTTATGGGCAGGAGTTAAATTCCTGTGCATGGATGGGAGAACGTCATAAACCAGCAGTTCTAGAAGTAATGTCAACCCCAAACCTGCATTTAACTGAGGTACATTTTTCCCCTACAGAGTCTTGGAGGGGGACATTAACTTAACACCTTTAACTTCTGAAGGTCATTTGGTAGCTTAAACATGAGCAAAAACATAGTTAGCATTTCTGGAGAGCTCTAAACAGTTACTCTCCAGGTCAGACACCACAAAAATACAGCGGTTCTGTAAGCATGCTTATTTTCCTCTCTTTGCCTCTACTCCCTTAACATTTGTAGTATTCCTCAGGTAAATAAAAACAGGATGTGCCATTGTTATGCATGAAAGTAAATCCATATTTATCCTATTTCACCAGTAATACGAATTTTCTCCCAGTAAGTGATTATTGTCAACGGTAGAAGAATAAGAAGCATGAGCTGATTCAGCTTAGAGCATTTATCATAAAGAAGTGTAATCAAGTAATATCACCATTTTACTTGAAAATAATAGTATCGGTTGGATAAAGAAGCATGATTATCTAGAATTAAGAGAAAAGCAGAAATTACTGAATATCAAGACCATAAAGAGCTGTTTGGTATATTGGGTTTGTGAAACCAAGCCCCAGGAAATGAATGGGTGCTACCCACAGCCATCACCTCAGTCCTGAGCTTTGGAAACCACAAAACGACCTGCCAACTGCTGACATTCGTGTGTTGGGGCAGAGCAAAGGTAAATGGGGCACTTATTTGATACTACTTCCTGCCTGGAAGAATTTTTTAAGTATTATTGGCTGCTCACCAGAAGAGTGTGTATTAGGATGAGGACAGGAATAGTTCTGGGATGAGACAGCTCAACCCCTTGTCATGATCATCGCGTGTAACCACACGTTCTGTGTTGGGATGATTCACATTGCCCATGGAGTATTTGGGGTATTGTGTACTTCAGAAGCTTTTCAACTTAATGAAAGAAATACATTTTACTTTTTAAATACACTGTAAATTTGATTTGAATTTTACTATGTGGCTTTATATTTTAGCATTTACTACTATTAAGGCTACAGGTAAGCACTATTCCTCTAAAAACAGAAATAACTTTTTCCTTGCAAATCTCAACTTATTTTACTGAATTTTTTTTCTGAGATCAGTGTTTACTGTGTTGAATGCTGTAAGATTTGGTGAAGAATTGTCCCTTGAAGAAATAAAAGTGCTTTTCTCTTTAGCATTGTCTTTGCTTTGGTGTGTGATGTACATTTGGATAGATGCATCCATGTTGCTGCAGGAGTATTTGTCTGTTGGACCTTTGCCTGCTTTCCTGTATGCATTGGTTTCCTCCAGTAAACTCATCCATTCTCTAATTTATTCATTTAATTATTTGGTGTTTGTTTGTTTTGTTTTTTCTATATTAAAGTATCAGTGATCAAGGATGTTATTTAAATTGTTTCCCTGTGGAGATAATGCTGGTGTTTTGTTTTCAAGACCAGAAGAGGAACCTTCCAGAAATTATTTCAAACAATTTACTATGAATAAAAAGGATCTGATGTGAAATCATCTTTGGATTAAATGCTTTGAGAGAAAGTCCATTTAAAATCAACATGAACTTTATTCTGCAAACAAAAATTAACAGGAGGTGCTGATGCCAGGGCTCAGTTACTGTAGTACTTTGCATTTGTCTTTGCCATGTTTATTTTCACTCCATTTAGTGCTAGTGTGAATGACTGAAATTATACTTCAACCTTGTGGAAAAAAATAGTTTCCCCAAGAGACAATGTTATTTTTTTTTCTCCCAAGAGAAAATATTTAGGTTATTGCATCCACATTGCACCTCAGATTTGTGAAAAAACACAGCAGATCTTTTCTGTGTGCCCTGTCCTACGGTTACTGTAGTGCTCAGAAAAACATCCACCGTGTGTGACTGAATGGCTGAAATACCTCTCACACACATACAGCAAAGAATGTAAAATCCTCCATGTCACATTGGGTTAGAAGTGCAATGAATAATATGGGATGAAGATGATGATGATGATAAATTTTGAAAGAAAATAAGAACAAATGTTGACTGGAGATCTAAATAATAAGATTGAATGTAGGACTGTAGACACAATGCAGCCGAAGAAGTAACCTAGAGTAGGAGCCTTGCATTTTTATTTTAGAAAGGTTTTGAAATAGGGTGGGTTTTTTCCTTTCATCTTCACAGTGCTGTATTTAGAACTATTTTACTCTAGTGTGCACCGCACGTCCCACTTTATGTTTCTAATTAAAATGTTTGTTGTTATTTGGATCCTCACTGTGTGAAATTAAATAAGCACTTTTTTAACATCCATAAAATAAATCAAACATTTTTTTCTCATCTGAAAGACACACAATTCAGTCACAGCAAGCTTATTTCTCTGTTTCTTTTGTTTTCTTTTTTCATCTGCCTGGTAAGCCAATTTTCTGCTTAAGAACTACTGGTTAAAACTCTTACTTGTTTTGATATGTGGACTTTATCCTTTCCCAGTATTCTATGCAAAATACTTCAATATTCAGTGTTCAAAGATTTGCACTGAGAAGAATGATACTGCCCACACAAACTAGTGCTATTATTTTTTTCAAACATAAAATGAAAGAGTTTTAACTAGCATAGTTCAGGGCCCTTATTTATAAACATTAAGAGATTCCTTTACTTGGATTCTTATGATTCCTGACTCTGGGATTTGAGAGCCTGGCATTGTAGCATCCCTCATCCTGCTGATGAGCTGACGCAGAGCCCAGGTCAGTACTGCAAGGGGAAGACAATATAGATGTGCAGTAGTGGTGCATGACTGCCACATCAATAAGGGAAATATGTATAAATTATGTGAACTGTATTTAAATGCAGGTACTGCATGTAAAAGGGACTTTTACATTTTTTAAATTATTTATGTATTTCTTTTCCACAAAGTAATTGGTTTTACTTCACGCAAAGTATTTCCAGAAATCTTTCCTGGAAATCCAAGGCTAAGTGCTTAGCCTAAGATTTATGGAAAGTACTTAACACTGGAAGAACTATATACCCTGCCATGTGATCTTACAGCTCAGTGTTTTCAGATCCACTGCCATATCCCCTCCTCCACATATCTGACAATTGTCCTACCCATTTCTGAGGAAACTCCTCCAGTTTTTGCTTCTCCATTCCCTACGTAAATGATTTGTTAACTCTTTCAATGAAGTTCCAGAGAACTGCTGCTTACCAGGAAGGAAACCACTGGATTCCTTTAAATGGACTGCTAAATCACTATGTGCACTACATATACTAGCATGTGGCTGCTTACCAGATAGAAGAACAGTTGGCAGAATACCATCTTCTTGGGGGAAAAAAAAGTTTTGATTATTAGACTTCTTATCTTTCGAAAGCATTATCTTAGCCTTATTAACATGTTTCTGTAGCTGTATGTCTCTCTGCTTTACTTTTCCAGTTAGCGGCATGCAGAATGAATAATAAAAGTAACTTCTGACAGAGAAACTCAAATCTTCCCTCTGAGATGAAAGTGAATATCCATTTTTTCTCCTTCAGAATGCAAAGTGGCAGTTACATTCAGTAAAACTGGAAGCCAGAACAAAGAGGTCTCTCAGCTTGATACTCTTCCTGCAAGAGGCACATGAGGCCACTGATGCATGAGATCCAATCTAAGGAGAAATGTTTCTCTTGTTTTCAGCCAGAATATGAACAGTAATGTCTAGAAAAGTTTCCTTTAAGCCTTATGTGTTTAAACATTATGCCAAAACTTATGTTTTGAAAGGCAGCAAATAGTCTTTCTCTCCTCGCAGGAACTTTTTCCTAGTTTAGAATTGTGTTGTATACATCAACCAGCCCCTACCCGAGACTTCATTTCAAGGATTTGCTCTCAAAATTATGTGAAGCTAGGAAGCTTCTCATCTCAAAACTCATTAGATTAGCCTTCCAAAATGCAAGATTTTACTTTCTTTTGAATTCAAAGTAGTGGCCATCATTTTGTCCTACTTTTGCTCTAAGAAGGCAGAACAAAATTATGAAATTTGGGTGCTGACTCTCAAACAATCATATGGCAACATTTATTTTTCTGTGACTGTTTCCATTGCTTTTTTCCACCAGTCACTCCTATGGAGTTGTGAAATCCATGTTTCACATATTTTATTCTCTATTGTCTTAACCTTCAAGGCCAGCCTATCTTCAGAATTGAATAGTGCTTTCAGGCTTCCATCTCTCATAGGCTCAATTATTGTGTGGATCTTCAGGACTTTCTTGCAGCTTGTGAGGAGATATCCAGAGAAAAACACTGGTTTGGGGTCAAAATATGTAACTAAATAATGCAGTGCGTTGAAACCTGCCACAGGAAGACAGAAATCTGAGTCCCACAGGGCCTCAAGGCTCATTTCACTGAAGTTATGGAAGCTTTGAAGACTTGCTTGGGCAAGACTTCTGTTTCACACATTTGAAAGGGAACTACCTGGGTCTCTGTACATACTCTTAGGAAAAACTGCAGAACAAACAATACCACTTCGCTTTGTCTTTATTTGGGGTTAGAGAACGCTGTGGTCACAGTAATCCTTTGTCCACAATAACCTCTTTCAGGAGTTTCCTTGCTAAGCAATTTAACACCCTAATAAACACACTTCAGCAGCTCTAACATCTGCATAGTAGCCACTGCAACATTTTGTGGGCATAAAATGCCTAGTTTAGGAGGCTAAGTCATTGTTGAGGGAATGATTGAGGTGAGAAAATGTTTTTTCAGACTATATAAATAATGTAATAATTTATTTCCTCTTTGATATACATTTTCGTTGGTCACTATGTTGAAATTGGTTGGTGAGGTTTTCACAGGTTGGATGCATCGGCTTCTGTATTAGGTGCTTTTGCATTAAGTGGTTCTCTGCATGCTACTCATCTTAAAAGTAGCAAAGACTTTTGTATTAACTGTCAGCTGGTTTCCAGCCAGAGAACTGCAATAATCCTTTTTTTCTTTCTTTTGAATGAGAAACCCTTTTGCTGACAAAATAAGTAAAGTGTCAGAACAAAACATCCTAATCAGCCCGATCAACGTCCCAAATAGCTTGTTTATAAACTTATCAGTTACTTCTGAAGTAATGGGTGGTATGCCAAAAAATCTAAATTTCTTATTCTCTTTTGCAGGATGAAAGGCTAAATTATGTGTTCCATTGCTCTTGTGATCTGTGGAAAACAAATTTAAATTGCTCTAACATTATGTGTGCATTTCTGTTTTCAACCTGAAATTTCCAGCTTTCCTTCCTCGTCCTCTCTCTGTCTTTTAATCACACTTTTTACCCCTTTCTGCGTAAAAGGTGCTTTCATACCACCTGAACTTAAGGGGCTTCCAAAATTTGTGGCAGGTCAGCAGCTTTAATCTATAGTGTGAAGATTGCTGTGGGTGCACCTGAGGGCGGGGTTCGACTCAGGCTGACATTTTCCTTTCACTCTTTATTTCTGCATGAACAAACACTAGCAAGTTTCTGACTGACTTGCACTACTCTCATTATGCTAGAGACATGGGTTTTCTCTCTCTTTCAGAGAAATAGTTTTTCATAAGCTCATTTGCATCTTATTTACAGCTGGTTTTTCTCCCACGGTTTCCCTGTTCATATCCTCTACACCACCTCTCGCTCAAACGCAAATATCATAGGACATGAATCTTCACTGTCTCCACTGTTGTCTCCCCCACTTTATGGTACTTCCCATGTTTCCACACTACAGATTCTTGCTCTTTGCCAGCTGGTGTCTTTTATCACATTAGGCCTTTGTGTTCTTCTTCCAGTTCATTCAACTTTCAAGCACCCCATAATGATCCTCCCTTTTCTGCTATCACAAATTCATCTATTCTGCATCTAAAGCTATGTGGCACCAAAGAACATCTACCACCTACTCATTTGGCAATATACAGTAGATGTTGTTTAAACATGCCATTGTTTCTACCACTACAGTGTAGTATTTTCTGTTACCATGGCCCTGCATCTACACATGATGCTCAGAGTAATCTATTATAGATTTTTTTCAGTAATTTTGGGATTTCTCCCCTACCACCCTTGTGAATAATCAGTTATTCTGATATTCTGCTCATTTTCCCTCTTACTAATGTTGTTAAGACCGTCCTCTCTTTTATCTTCTATTCTGCTAACCTATTATATAGGTCTAGACAAACAAATACAACTCAAACTATATTGCAGGGGTTTTTTAAATTAAATGAGTAAACCTTTTAGAAGGTAAAACAGTAGATTCTAAAGAATGCATATTTGTTTTACTTACTGACCCACAAGAAAACGTATTTGCAGTCGCCTATTTTTAAATCATCAAAGTAAGTGTAAATTACTACAAACGTCTACCAAAACCTCTTGGATTTTTTTTCAGGTTCTGAGTTTTGTCCGTACGGAATGGGATCCCCTCCATGCCAGCTTCAGCACTCACCAGCCTTACCAGGTGCACACAGTGGAGCACTCGGTGTCAGCAGCCAAGGAGCCCATGGCCGACAGCTGCGTCTACAAGTGCCTCAGGAACAAAATCCAGTGTGCAGCCGTCACCAGGATACCGCTGCGATCCAGGGCCATCAGCTGCTGCAGGGATGTTACAGAAGACAAACTAGTCCTGGGCTGTGAAGACTCATCAATAATTCTGTATGAAGCCTACAACCAAGTAACTCTGTTAGCCCAGGCAGAACTGCTGCCTGCTGTGATGACCTACCACCCCGCCGGGGCCGTATTCGTGGTCGGCAGCTCTCAAGGGGAGCTGCAGCTTTTTGACACAGCACTGTCCCCCGTTAAAATTCAGCTCTTGGCACAAGACTATTCACCTGAGGCAACTTTGCAATGCAGTAAACACTTTGAGGTGCCTAGCAGCCTCATCCAGATCCAGTGGGCTGCCCCTCCAGTTGCGTGTGTCAGCCCTGACAGCACTGATATTCATGATCTTTTGTTGGTTAGATTCGACAAAGGACCCTTGGGAGTACTTCACTTTAAACTTGGTAAGTTCCTAAGTGCATATGGTGAACCTTGAGCTCTCAAGGAAACATCTGTACCCCACAAGGTTTTTATAGTTTGAAGCACTCTAATTTTAGATATATGGGACCATAGCCTTAAAAGCAAATTGTTCCAACAATATCTGAAGATATGAACCAAGGAGTTCTTCATCTGTTTCACAATGACTTAATACCTTTTCATATGGGGTCGGACAGGATAGGACCCCAATCTGTTGTCAGGTTGGCATCCCATCATGTTCCCCATTACTCTAATAAAGCATAACAATTTATCATATGGAAAATTCCTTTAATCTATAGTATATAACTTTAGGAATTGTATTCATTCTGTAGCAATAGCCCTAACAAGCTAAAATAATCCATATTTAATAATAGAATAGTAATGCTATTTCTTTCCCAAATGACTTTTTTGTGTGTATGATGTACATTTGTCCCAGTACTCTCTTATTCTAGCTTCAGTACATGAAGTTGCATCTTTTCTTTCCTTGAAGACTTTTCACAGAAGAAGAAAGTTCTTCATAACTTTCAGAGAAGTTTGGTCTCTCAACTAATTTGCAAGGACTTGTGAATAAAAGAATTAATAATACTAATTTTAGAATTTATATAGCACTTCTCATTTTAGGTGTAAGGAGACTCTGAAAGAGTAAACCCACAACTATCTTCCTCTTATAAGCAGAATAACAAGAAGCAGAAAAGGAAAGCTAAAGGGCTTTCCAAGAGTTACACAGCGAGTCAGTGGCTGAACTAAGAATAAAACCCCTGCAGTGGCTCATCAGTGAGAACTGTATTCATTTCATTCAAGTCAGGCAAGTTATGGTGGTGTAAATCCACTGTGAGGGCTAAAAAAACAATCATTCTTAAACCCTCTGATTCCCAAGCCGGTGTTTCAGCGGGGCAGACAGCCATCCTGGAAAATTTCACCATTTTGCCCATTGTCCAAGAAAACAAGATTGCCTCTATAGATCTTCATGGGTGTTTTTAATGATTCTTTTGTATAAAGCTATTGAGATTAGAAACAAGCCTTTTTTAAAGAAAAACAAACAACCCCCCAAAAAAAAACCAAAATAGCAACCTAGTTGCCAGTAAGATTTGAAAATCGACTTTATTTCTTTACTTAATGAGACACACATGTACTTTGGTGTGGGATAACCTGACTAAAAGTACCACAGACCTAAGAATTTGAAAGACTGAATTAATAAAACTTAACCAAGCATGGCACTGCAAAAAGGTAAATTAATATAATGAGATGTTTGCAACACAAAAATGTTGGATTGACTTCTAGTTGTGTAATTTTAAAAGAGCTGATCAGGATTATTGCTGTTGTCCAAAAAAACTATTAAAAGACCTGTTTGCAGGTTATCATTTATTTTGAGATAATTAGCTGCATTAAGTTCAGTGACAGGTTTAATAGTTGCAGAGTACCCCAGAACACTAATTATAGCAGCTATTTGATGTTTTTGTGCATGTTGGCCATTTGAAAAAAACAAACCCTCTAAATTATCTGAGTCCTGATTTTGGCTGGGATGGAGTTGAGCAGGAGGCACTCTACCCACCTCTACCTTGCTTTTCTTCAGTCCTCCCTTGTGAGGTTTTCTCACAACAGCTTTCCAGAAAGCACAGCTTTCCCCTTGCTATCTTTAGCACATTTATGTTCTTACCAACGCAAGCAGGCTCTCAGTACAGGGATTTAGAGGCCTTTCCTGCTAATTGCAGCTTGTAAACTTAATTGGACTGTCTCCCTGGGCACCGTTCCTAAATCAATTAGGCAGTGAGTTGGCTGTCACCTCTTTTTCCCAAGCAGGTTGCCTGGAAGCGCACCACCCAGGAGAAGTCAAGCATCCAAATGGGAAGATGTTGACCTCTACAGCTGAAAGTTATCACATTTTAAAATTCATTCTGTATAATTACTATAAAATCTCTTCTAGGAAGAAGGCAAAGCTGTCTCCCTCCTTCCCTCCCTCCCTCTTTGTAGTCCACTGTGCAAAAATATGCTGTTCTCTATTTCATCCTGGTTTTCAGCTTTACACTTCTTCTGCTTAGTTTGCCACACTACCGAAGTAACTGTGTTGCTTAGCGAGCCCTTCTTCACAGCCTCAGCAGTTTTTAGGTCTGTGCTGTTTAAGAAATAATGCAAATATAAGTTATACAGAACATATAGGGGTCCATGACAGCAAGACCCAGACAGGCATTCAGGAGTGAAATAAACTTCATAATTAACACATGGCTTGGAATGGTTTCCCACAGAAGTATGTTAAGAAACTATGTCAGTGAGAATAAGCAAATATGTTTTTAACTTCCAGCTATATTATGATTTTGGGCAAGTTCTCTGAATTCTCCATTGTGCTGTCTATCCAGTTTTATTTCAGGAAAAGATTCATATAAAATATACCTTCAAACATTAATGGCAGATATCTTTGGTGTCTAATGCCAAACTCATTTCCAAAAGCGTTGTAGCTTCTTGTCATTGATGTCAGCCTAGAGCCTGGATAAGGCCAAATGTGATACTCATGCCAGTGGTTCAGCATTGCTGGCCTCAAAAGGCATTTAAAATATAATATTATATTTAATTAACATGAAGATAAATATTTTCACCTTCACTTAGTTGTTAATGTGAAGATTGCCCAGCTTCTGTAATACTTTAAAAACACTAAACATTTAGGAAGAATAAAGTCTGCCATAACTATTATATATTAACAGGTTAAACGTGGCTATTACACATTGTAATGTCCACAGGCTATAATACATGCAAATACATTAGAAAACCATGTCTTTTCTTAGCTGATGCTAAAAAAATTAAGTATTTCTCTGTTACAAAATATAAATATGCCCCCCAAAGCATCAGATCTGTATATGCAAGTTCTTAGCAGGTTACTTCTCCTCAAGATATAGTCAGATGTTTTTCTTCACTTTTTATTTTCCTCAATTCTTATTTTGCATCACAAGCAATATTCACAACAACATTTATGAAAGTTATGTGAGGTATGTTTTATATATATCAGGTCTGCTTTTCTCTGTTATCAGACTTTGTTTTCCCCAGCGAGTCGTATGGCTTTAATATCAATATTGAAAATCATCTTGTTCCCTTTCTCATCAGAACGTTTTCCTTAAAATTAGTTTTTACAAACAAGATCAGAATATAAATTGGGAAAATAAAAAAAAAACATAATGTTTTCATTTAAAGAGAAAGAAAAAGTAAATTTATTCTGGTCTCTTTCTAATATTTGGAGGAGTACTGATAAAGAATACTCTATCAGAGTGAGCAAGACTTGCTAAAATGCCACGTGTGGCCTATGTTACATGATCATTTGGCTAGTCAGAGACAATAAATAACATTACTTTCTGCAGCATTTCAGACACCTTTTCTGCTCAGAAGCTGAGATCTGCAAGTCAAGAAGCATTCTTATGGCAAACTTGTTCTTGGTTTCGTGTACAACCGTAATTCAAAGGTCTCTAGGTGTTGGTAACTTCATGATATCTCCTCACAGTAAAAATGCTTCACTTAGAGAATATTACCAAGCTAGAGGTAGGTTCCAGAGCCGTTGCATTGGGGAGACTAATTGAGTAACAGTTACTTTGAAGTTGGAGCTCCTGTACACTTGTATACACAGGTACGTTTGTGTGACACAAATGCTGGGTTTTAGTGTTCTTCAGCAGTATTTCCCTACAGAAAGGAGATGCTGTGAAAATTAATTTATTACCTACCATACAATAGTGATAAACTGTGAATAAACTTTTTCTACCATGTCTAAAACAAACTTTATTACATGATGTTGTCACCAGTGAGTTTTGGCTACATTCGCTCGACCTTCATGTGTGAAGTTCACTGATGGTTTTTCTCTGCTGTCCAAAACATGCTCAGCCTAAATATACCAAGATATGAAGGAGCTACCTCGTGTAAAAATTTAATACTGAAACCCATCAACTGAATTTTAAACAGTGGCAATTATTTTTAACTGTGCTGAAAAGTAGTCAGCTACTGTTTTACATACTCTGTATCAAAGTATAAACCCATTATCTTTGGTTTTAATATTTCCTGTTAAAGGTGTGATCACAAGAGGACAACTGGGCCTTGTGGAAATTATCCACCAGTACATTCGTTATGATGAGATACATGAGGCAATTAATGTCCTGAACACCATGAACTGGAACACAATGGGTCATCAGTGCTACATCTGCTTGAGTGCCATTTGCAACCACCTTCTTAAACAAAAGCTTACACCAGACAGGGAAGGTAAGAGACTGTTTATATTTCTAATGTATTTTTGTGGTCTCTTTGTAATTCATATGTGGATTATGACAATATATTTATTGACTGTATAAAGAAGACAATAGTGAGTATCGAGACAGCCAGATTATGGTGCTTCATAATCACATAGCATATGTAGACAAGTCATTTCAATAAAATCTGGGCTAATGTGTTAACCACATTTTAGTTTGTATCAATAGTGATACTAAAATAATGCATATTTTAATATACATATGCTGTAGGCATTAATATGTAGCATTAACATACATATGTTGTAACTTCACTGCATTCTGTAAATGTAGCTTATGTTACAGACAAACAGTACAGGATTGAATTGTTTGTTATATGTACATGCTGAGACAGCACCAACTTAAGGAGGGATGTTTTCCTGCAACAGGGACAAGAGATTTTAATATGTTTTTAAGGTGCTTTTGAAGGGTCATTCTTTCATTACAAGATACAAAGTCTTTGAATACACTATCCTCTGCTGCCTCCTTTAGGATTAAAGCACTTGTCCTCACTGTAATCTGGCCCCCTGCAGTAGTAGCTGGGGTCCCTCACAAGAAATTATGAATTTTAGGTTTAGCCCCATCTCTGCTGAGCCCTGTTGTGATGCCTTCCTCTTGATTTGCTGTCTATCTTGAAACTCAATAGACTTCAAGATTTGATGTGCCTTGATTTAGTGAAGGTGTTATCCTCCAGTCTAGCAGGCAGACAGCTGGACACCAGGCATCTTTTGTAGCAAGAAAGAGTACTCAGGATTCTGGCATGTTTGATGATAGAAAAACTCCAAGGTGTCCTACATTGCTGCCAAGCCATCAGCTATCCCATTTTGTGGGATCTGATTTAAAAAATCTCTGCATTGCAAACATGACATGTCGATTCTAAACAAAACATGCTTTGAAAAGGACCTGTGAAAAGGGCTGAGCGTGAAACTCTTCTAAAAATATGTACGTTATAAACAGAGGTTTGTGTGTTTCCCCCCATGGAGCTCCCTAACACTGTTTACAGCAGAAAGAATTTTATTCCATCCAGGAGTTATTCTATCTGAATCTAACAAATTTGGCATGGTAATTTGTTTTCTTTTTTATTAGCAAAACCCAGTGGAGTCTTTTATTTATAGTGATGGGGCAGTTATCTCTGAGATCTTTATCCTGCCTTCAACATCAAGCTGGGCTATCTGATGAATCTATAACTGTGCTAGTAGTTACTCATATTCCATGTTGGTTGAAATGTTTCAGAAGTACAAAACATGCTGTCAAGAAAACAGCAATGGCAAGAGAGTATGTCTTGTTTTTCTATTTTAATCTAAATTGACTGCTGCTTTGAAAGAAAATACCTTTAAAGTTCGACTTATCTTACTATCTAGATTTAGGATAACACAAAACTAGTTTACTAACAGTTTGCCTGTGTTACTAACACAGTCATCATCATAGTGCTATCAAGCTAATAAAGTAAAATATAACTATGCTCGGAAAAAAAGAACCATTATCACGAAATACAGAAATGCCTAGTTCAAACAAACATTAATAACAGCAAATCAATGAGATTCTGTTTGCCTAATGAGACAATACATTATATTTTCCTTTTAAAACAATGTTAATATATAGCGAATAAATACATAGTAAATTCTCCCTATTCTGCCTACAAGGCCTTGTACTATGTTGTTAACTATCAAGCAAAATTCACATAGCATAAATATTATTGATCATTAAATTTCCTTTCAGCTAAGCATGTGGGACACAGAAGTGTACTGTGTATTTACTTGCATTATTTATAATTTTGTAATAAAAAATTGTAGAAAAATGCCTAAGAGCTTGAGCTGTGGAGTATATCAGTCAGAAAATATTTAAAGCAGAGAGAACTTGTGTAACAAAAAGGTTTTATTTTATTGATTACGAGGGAGGTTATCCTGTTTCTCACCACTACATGCTGTCAAACCCCTAGGGTTTTTAGACCCTTTTATTTAAAATTTTTAAAGAACTGTGGGCTGAAGGAGGTTTCTTAGACCTCAAGGCCATCACAAGGAGGGTTCTGTTACCTGCTGACCTAACACAATAATCCCTGAAAAACCAAACTCCCTTGTTGTTTGCCTAAGAGGACAAAGATGATTTGAGCTAATTGAGAGTTCATCTCTACTGGACAATCTTGTTCAGACTGTATTACTCTTATGAGTCACTTTTAGTTGTAGGCTGCTGGTGAGAACTTGATGTGTTATAGACTTCATTATCCTTTTGATAGCTTTTATTGCTCAAAGTCCTTGTCAGCTCTGCCTCAAAGTGAAAGTTTATATGCACATTTGTGTTTGTACAATCTGTCATATTTTAATTTCATCTGTCCTACAACAACATCACGTTTCATCAGTGTTTGAGGAGTTTGACTGACTGCAAACATGAGCAACCTGTTGTAATTGAAACTGATTCCCTTGCTTCATTGCTGCTGTGTTTGAACTCCACAGCACAGCTTGAGGCAAGCCTTGGAACCTTTTATGCACCAACAAGACCCCTCTTGGATTCAACTGTGCTGGAGTACAGGGACCCAATCAGCAGATACGCAAGAAGGTTCTTCCACCACCTGCTCAGGTGAATGACAGTTTCAACTTCTATCAGCTTAAAATTAATTGCATATTTCAATAACTGCCTACTTTAATGTGGTTAACATTTTCCAAGAGGACCACCCCTGACAAAAATGCATTCATTGTTAATGTTTGTTTAACTTGCACTTTGGTCCTTTCAAATAGAGTATTTCAGATAAAGTGCTATTCAGAGCTCTTCTGTCATCAGTACACTTAAAATGAATCACCCTTTCCCTTTTAGCTTGATAGAGAAAAGATAACATGCTTATGAGAGATTGATATTCAATAACTACTTTTAGATTAGCTATTGAAAGAGCTTACAAACTTGGAGAAAACCTTGCTAGAACACAAAAGAATGCTGCATGATCCAAGACATTCCTATCTTTGCACCACTGAAATCTGAGCATTTTGTTATTCTTACCTTTAAAGTTCTCATATATAAATTGATGTTCCAGTAATTTTCAGTGAATTTTCAGTGACATTCGTGTAAGAGGAGAAAATGAAATGTTGAATTTGTCTGTAAATTATATAAAATCATGGAATGGTTTGGGTTGGAAAGGACCTTAAAGATCATGTAGTTCAACCCTCTCACTACCGTGGACGGGGACACCTTCCACTAGACCAGGTTGCTCAATGGCCCATCCAGCCTGGCCTTGAACAGTGCCAAGGTTAGGGCATCCACAGCTTCTCTGGGCAACCTGTTCCAAGTGCCTCACCAACCTCACAGTAAAGAATTTCTTCCTTATATATAACCTAAATTTCCCCTCTTTCAAGTTGTACCCATTATTCCTTATCCTATCACTACAGTTCCTGACAGAAAGTCCCTCTCTGTCTTCCCAGTAGACACCCTTCAGATACTGGAAGGTTGCTATAAGGTCTCCACACAACCTTCTCTTCTCCAGGCTGAACAGCCTCAACTTTTTCAGTCTGTCATCTTAGGGGAGCTGCTCTTACCTTAGATAATACCAAATTCAGCTAGAATTTATAGTGCGTTGGTTTATTGTTTTATTTTTCCTTCAAAATAAATCAATAGCTTGAATTTCAATCAGTTATCAATATGCAGCAGTTTAACCTGTTCATTTGTTCAACAACAACTATAATTGAAACATTCCCTCTGAGAATTACCCAGTGGATGAAAATAAGGATGAATTACCTTCTGAAAGATACGTTTGTAACACCTTGTTGAGAAGGAGTGTAGATGGACATAGTGAAAAGACGTACAATGAACCCTTTTTCAGGGATTCATTCAGATTGTATACATTGTCTGCATAGGCAAAGCTAGGAACTGCAAGTTACTTTGACAGTACAGTGTGCTTTTTTTCAAATCTTAAAGAAAAATATTTTATATTGTCTTCTACACTTTGAGTCTGAAGAGGATCATCTTACTGGTAAACAGATCCATTCCAGTGGGGAAATTATTCCAAATAGATGAATGCTCCAATATTTGCATAACATGCACCAGCCTTTCACTGGAGTTTTCCTAATACACATGGCCATAACAGTGGGCACAAACTCTGCTGTTGCCTTTCTCCTAGAAACCAGCAGGGAAGATATGTTGTGGCGATGGCCAACTTGTGGTGGCTGTGGGCCAGTTGCCTGCGGAGGACAGATGCAGAAAGAATGCCTTGGAGATTGCTGAGAGGTGTAACTATAGTGCTCTTACATCTGCAAGAGAAAGGTGTATTACCTCTGACTCAGGATTTGCTTCCAAGTGCTAGCAGGCATGCAGAGGCATGGGGCCCCAGCTAAGCTGCCAGCCCTTGGGGCTGCTGAGTGCAGCTGAAACACTGACTCAACCTTCCTAAAACAAGAACCTTCAGTGTCAGAATGCTGCCTGGACAGCGTGGGGCACAGACAGGAGGTGTGCAGAAGAGTATTTTACCTCCACCATAAAGCAGCGCTTGAAAAATCTACAGTTGTGGCAATTTTGGGAAAAATGTGTGCTATTTTGCTGTTTCCCTGTTGTCAAAGGGATTTGTATTCAGCTGAATCAAAGTGATAGGATCGTGTGATTGCTGCAGAACAGATGGTAATGCTTAAAGCTTATCTCAGAAGACATAATCTAAGTACAAAATTAAATGTTCAAATACGGGAGATTTATCTGATAGAAAGCAAAGAAATGATGTTCAGAGCTGATCATTATTGCATTAAAGTGGCTGTGCCTTAATTGGTGTTTATTTCCTTTTAGATGTTTTCTTCAG
The DNA here is from genome assembly GCF_003984885.1 of Neopelma chrysocephalum. Lineage (NCBI taxonomy): Eukaryota > Metazoa > Chordata > Aves > Passeriformes > Pipridae > Neopelma > Neopelma chrysocephalum. The sequence goes on along the minus strand of NW_020897762.1, from coordinate 680,499 downwards.
TGACTAGAATGATTTGAATGTAGGCTAAGCAGAGAAAACTACAGATTTGTTGGGGAATGGCAAACCATGGTTCTGGGTGAGTGAATGCCATCCAGGCATGATGCAATGTCTAGGAGGATCATAGGGAGGCACAATGCTCACTGATTCAGGCACATGGAAGTTGCAGCTGCTGCTATTACATCTGTCAGTGAGAGGCCAGCAAGACAAACCACTTCTGCCGGACTGCATTTACAATTGTAGGTTCAGAACAGGAGGAAAAGTGAGAAGAAAATTATTCTCTTGCCCTTTCAGGTCATCATGTTATGCGCCTGAGGACACTGAAAATGGAGAGTTCCTCCCACTACCTGTTTGTCAGAGACAGTGGCTGTTTCAGGGGGTTAGGAAACCTACATTTTAAGTCAGTTATATGCTCTCTGTCTCAATCCTTGTCATTCCAAAATGTTGGAAGTCAAGGAGACAAGGCAGAAGGCCAGCTTGATTGAGCAGGGATCTTCTTTTGGAGATAAGGCAAAAAAGGAAGGTGTATACCCAGTGGAAGCAAGGTCAGATGACGTGAAAGAAATACAGAGATGCTGCTCACCACTGTAGAGAGAAAATGTGTGTGGCTAAAGCTCAGTTGGAGTTGAAGCTGGACAGAACTGGGGAGGACAATTAAAAGAGTTTTTTAAAATATATTAATGGCAAAAGACAGTGCAGAAATAACATCAGCCTGTTACAGAGTGAGGATGGTCACCTCACAAACAGGGACATAGACAAGGCAGAGATGTTTAGTGCATTCTTTGTCTTCAACACTGATGATGAACTAAGGGGGTCCCAGTGCCCTGAGCTGGAAGACCATTCCAGTGAGAATTATAAACTCCAAGTTGAACCTGAAGTTGTGTTGCACCTGCTGCTTGAGGTGGTTCCCAACAAATCTGTGGGGCCTGATGGGATTCATCTGAGAATATTCAAAGAGCTGACTGATGTCATTATGAGGCCTTTCTCAGGTTTTGAACTGTCGTGGGAATCTGGAGAGGTCCCAGTTGACTGGAAGCTGGCTAACATTGTCCCAGTTTTCAAGAAGGGCAAGAAGGATGACCCTGGAAACTACAGGCCTGTCGGTCTCACTTCAGTGACTGGAAAATTATGGAGAAGATTATTCTGGGAGGTATTGACAAATACCTGAAGGACAACACAGTCATTAGTCACAGCCAGCACAGCTTCATGAGGGGAAAGTCCTGCTTGTCAAACTGATTTCCTTTTAAGACAAGGTAACGCACCTGGTTCATCCAGGGAAGACAGTTGATATAATCTTTTTGGATTTCAGTAAAGCTTTAAAGCTTTTGATACTATTTCTCACATTCCTCAAGGGAGGTAATTGTCCCGCTCTGCTCTGCACGGGTGTGGCCTCACCTCGAATATTGTGTGCAGTTTCGGTCACCACAATGTAAGAAAAATATTAAGCTATTAGAGAGTGTCCAAAGGAGGACAACGAAGATGGTGAAGGGCCTTGAGGGGAAGCCTTGTGAGGAGTGTCTGAGGTCACCTGATCTGTTCAGCCTGGAGAAGAAGAGACTGAGGGGAAACCTCATTGCAGTTACGACTTCCTCGTGAAGGGAAGAGGAGGGGCAGGCACTGATCTCTTCTCTCTGGTGACCAGTGACAGGACCCAAAGGAATGGCCAGAAGTTTTGTTAGGGGAAGTTTGGGTTGGATATTAGGAAAAGGTTTCTCACCCAGAGGGTAGCTGGGCACTGGAACAGGCTCCCCAGGGAAGTGGTCACAACACCAAGGCTGACAGAGATCAGGAAGCGTTTGGACAACACTGTCAGGCACAGGGTATGATTCTGGAGGCTGTCCTGTGCAGGACCAGGAGTTGGACTTCGATGATCCTAGTGTATCCTTTCCAATTTGGGATATTCTATGGTTCTACAATTTGATTTATTCACTTTTTTACCCTTATTCATTTAGCACTGAGTGCATGCAGGCTCATTACAAATAGCTAATGAATCTCTTCAGAGTGAATTTTTTTGTTACAACAGATGTGTTTGCATGACCAAACAAGAAGACTTGAATGCAGAAGCCCTGTAAACTGCCAATGCCAAGTTGATGCAGCACTAAGGGAACATTTTGTTACTCCCGTATGAGCATGAGGAGACAAAAGCAAAGTGATCACTTTGTACCCTATTGCAGCAAGAAGTAGAGGACACATAGTGCTTCCTAAATTATGTGCAGTAAAATTATGGCTGTTATTCAAAAACGATTTCTTGGCATAGAATAGGGCCTTCTGCAATTCATTTGGGCTTCAGAGAAAGCAAGCAGCAGATGCACAGAAGTTAAATCTGGTGGATAAGGAACAATGGAGAGAAACTCAGAGGTTTGGTAGGAAGTGAGAGAAGGAAGTGGGGTTATGAGCGTGATAGAAGAGAAGGCATTGGGGATGAAGGCCTAAAGGCAGGCATGGGGATGTACAGTGTCCTGCAAAGAGGGCAGAGTGGGAATACAGAGCAAAATAGGGGAAGACAGCTTAGGATATGTGTGGTGGGCTATAGAGGAGACCAGACACATGAGAGATGGACAGGGAAGGGTGGAGTCTTGCATACAAGATTAAAACATTAAAACACTTAAATGTTTCTAGATCTAAATCTGAAAAATGTTCATATAAACAAAAGTCTTCACCCCCCTCTCCAGCTTTCCTTTGAATGCCCCACCAATCTGCCTTAAGCCTTTTCTAGAAGGACCCACTCTGGAGAGAGAAATATTAGTTCATTCTGCATGCTGAGACAATCTTTGACCTGCCTGCTGAGTCTGCCAAAAAGGTGCCAGTTATTGTTGTACTTTTAAAGATGTGAGTGTCTGTATTTACTAGAATTGAGAAACATGGTTACCTGTTCAGAAAGGCTATCCTCACCTAGCCATGTGCCAGTGATTTTAATCACTGCTGTAGGCTGGAAGGTTGTACATCCAGTTGCAAATGACTGGAGACGTGCATTTTCACATTGTCACTGAGATTATAGGCTAGATATTTTCCTACCATCAGTGAGATAAGTTTCTAGAAAACGCTGGATGCAGCAATGGTAGGTTCCCTCTTTAGGTATCAGGCACTTTGGAAAGAAGATGCTCCATCCAGCCTGCGACGGGCAAAGGAATACTGACAGCACAACTGGAACAGATCGCAATTAGGAGGAGGGAAAATGCTTTGCAATATGTTCGACACAGCCACGTTTTTTGTATGCATCGTTATAAAAGCTAAGTTCTTAAATTTGCAAACCATGCAGCATCTGCAGCTTCCCCTAAAATAGAAGCTTAGAGCTTTGCAGGTATAGGCCCTGAATGTAGAATATGGAATACCTCCAAAAACAGGCGTTCAGGATACAAAATTAAAATTAAAGGCCTCTTAATTATATGCCGGGGATCCATTACAACAGTATTTACAGAATGGATAATTATTTTCACTCTAAATTCTTATCTATAATTAAAAAATACAGGAACTGAATTACAAGTACAGAAATGTATCTTAGGTGTTCCTTGCCACTTCAGTAGCACTCTGGTATTTTATTATGATGTCACTGCTTATAATAATATAATGCATTGTATCATTATGTAAAATGTTGAGCAGAGGTGGATTTATTGGGAAGCCTTGGGGAGCTGTAACCTCCTTGCCTCCACCCTTTTGCTACGTGTATTTGTGTGATGGGGGAGTGGCTGTACAACCTCCCGCCTCTGTCTAACAGCATCATCTATCCATGTACAAAACATGGAATGGGATGGAATAATTTTTCACTCGTTAACTGTGGCATCGCTGACTCATGGCTTTGCTTCACTCTGATCAAGCATTCGTAAATTGTACTTGTCATATTTTCTAATGCATGAAATTATCTTGTTTGTTTGACACACACACAGAGGCACAAACACATGCCTGCTCTGTTTTGTTCCATTTTTGAGTGAGAAAGCAGGGCTAGAAAGTGAAGTCTCCAGCGCAGGAGTTGCAGAATTAAGATGCAACCACAGCTCTGTGGTTCTGCTGTGCCCTTTCCTCCTTTGTAATTCTGTTTTTATGTTTGTGAATACCCACGTTAAGAATTGGGGTTTTTTTCCTACATGGAGAAATACTAATTGGACCTTTCCATCTGATAATTTCATTATGATAATGTTATTTGTTTTTTTCCCATAGTACAAACATATTTGCCTGCCAACCAAAGCTCTGTTGTAAATAGTAACATAGTGCTTTTGCTTATTTCAAGAGCAAAGTGCAGCTCTGATCACATTCGCTGGTAGAATTTTGGATGGATTCGTGAAAGATTTTCCTTTGTGTGGATCCAAAAATAAGAACCTTCACCATGTTTTTACTGTTACTGTTTCTCCTCCTTCACAAATCTTCTCAGAAGTGTTGTACTCTTCCCAGTGTTCAGTGTTAGATGCTACTAGTTAAATGCAAAAAATTAGCTACATGTTGTGCAGAACTTTCTTCATAAAGTGATATGACTTTATACATAGGACTTGATGGAGCTTCTTTGTAAATAAACACTCTTAAAGGAGATGAGAAAGTAGATGTTCATTAGCATCAGGGAAGACCTGCTTCCAGCCAGTACTGATTTTTATCAATCACTTCACTATTCAAGAGTTATAAAGTGCATTGCTATACTACAAGACATGATGCCTTGACACAGTCAGTTATCATTTAAGTCCAAGATAGCCTTTGAAAAGCTAAAATAAAGCTCTTCTGCCCTGCAGGTACATCACTAATGCAGTACTAACTACCCCTTGGTAAGCAGGTTCCTGTATCACTTCACTGCAATCTGCAAAGTAGACATTCACTGTGAGTATATCCATCCTAAATAGGACCCTAAATCAAAGGTGAAAAAGATGCCTCAGCTCCATAGGAATAGTTCCCAATCCCATCTGCTGCCAACTGTATGGAACTGAGAGACAGAGTGAGCAAAGAGCTTTTATGATCCTTTTTAAGAGCACCCTAGAAGTAGAATCTATAATTATATTGGTACATAGTGTGTCACGAAATATGTATAAACATTAATGATGACATGGTTGAGGACTAAGAATGTCTTTTATATTCATAAGGTAACCTATTAGGCATTAAATTATGCCTTCAGATAAAATGACCACTGATGTCAGTCAGGTTCTCTATGGTGGCCACATGAACAGAATTCATCTCTATGGGAGTAAGTTCAGTAGCAGCATTTTGACTAAAGTAGCACCTTCTGGAGAGGACTTTGAAGAGTCATTTTTTATTATCTTTTGGAAACGATCAAAACCAAAGGTTTTCATATTACCATTGGACTGATAAATGAGAATTTATATTGCTGTGATGGAACTACACATGAAAAGATTCCCCTGGTCATGCTTCTTGACCTGTTTTAGAAAGAAGAAATAAAGGCACCTATTTAATGCAACTAGGTTATTTTTGCAGTTAAAGAGGTTAAATATCTCAGTAGAAGTTTAGAATGTCCTATGTAGTTAATGATTTTTTTTTTCTTAAACCAGCTCCAACACAGTTTTCAATTTCAGGCAGATACTTTGATGGTACAGGAATAGCTCTAGGATTTAATTCTCTAGTGATGATTACAATGTAAGAAATATTGAGAAAAATATTGGGGTGGGGGGGATAACAAATGATATGACATAATTGCTTGAGAACAAAATTCCATGAAGATAAACTGCAAGAAATACCTGTCAGAGATTTGCTCCTCAACCTAATGAGAGACATTGCTTGGAGCATGGGAATAATGGCCCCTTCCATACCCTTGGAGCAGTCTCAGAGCTGCTTTATAGCAGTCTCATTTCGCACAGCCACCAGCAGATGCTGTGTGGTGGCCCAGAGTACCAGAAGTCCTCCAGTTCTCTGCTACGTCCCCACCCATGGGACTGCACTAGAAAAAAGGAACACGGAGTAGCTGTGCTGGGCTGATGTAGTTTGTGCCAAACCTATTCCCACGTGCTGGTTAATCTGACTTTGATATTGCTACTTTCAGAAGCTGAGCCCACTGTTGTGTTGTGTTGTGTAACTGATAATCTGCCCTCATAAGGTAGCTTTTTCCTGCTGCACCAGCTGTGCAATTTCCCTGAAACCTTACAGGCTTTGGACATACATTGAGTGCAGAAACAATGCAAACATACCATATTCATGGACAAAAAAAATCAAGAATTAGTTCTTAACAACACATCACCCTTGAGCAGCTGCTGTAAATCAGCCTCAGCCTTTGCAGGTTATCAGTTACTCCCTCCCCATCAACTCCACCTAGTCACTAATAGTATCTCCTTTTGGAATGACACTCAAAAATCTCTAATTTGAGGTCCTGACTGAGAACTGAATTTAAGATTTTTTTTTTCCTTGAAGTCTTTCCTAAGTATTTCATGTCGCATCTCTTTACCAAGATACTTCTTCTCCATTCATCTTCAGAGTCCTCCTGAGCCCCACCCTGAGCCTTCCCTTTACTGTATATGGATCATCTGGCAACATTCTGTTTTGAACTCAGCTCATCAGATCAGATTTTTCTCCCACTCTTTCAGACTTTTTTTTCTGACTTTTCTCCCAGTTCCATCCAGTGCCCTCCAGGAATTGCTAACTGAATAGTCAGGCAGCTCTAGGCCTTCTGTCTTCAAATGCAGGTCTGCCTTTTATGGTTCTTCAGAACCAAAGAGCCTGCCAAGGAAAGAACACCATAAGGAAAATTTAGAACAAAAATCAGCAATAGTCAATTGTCCAATAACTGGATGTAGTGTCTTGGGGGTGCACTTCACCTCTCATGACTTAATAATATAGAATTTCTATGTCTCACATGCTCATCTAGTCTTGCTCTGTAGTTAGTATAAAGACATGGGCACCCAAAGGTTGAGTAATCCCATCGAAGGGAGATGTCTAAGATAAGCATGAAGAATCAAACGTCAGTGCCTATCCCTATCAATTAACTATAAAAGAAGCCTCCCTAATTAGCTTAAATTAGCCATGTAAAGGTAAGCTGTTTGAAGATAAATGGAGTGATTTGCACTGTAAATGTCTAGCTCCTGTATCACATTATTACTGGCCAGTTAACAGAAAGATCTTAGATGCTCAGATGGTTTCTGTAATGGAAGGAGAGAGGCACAAAGACAAGCAAAATATATATCAAGAAAGGTTTACAAAAAGCAGATAGGCATGTCAATGTCTTTAAAAATCTCCTTTTGACCAGCTGGCCAGTATAGGAGAGAATGGAGGTGTTTCTTAGTTTACACTGGTAAGTGCTGATGTATCAGTAAGAAAGATTATACTAGAGGTAGATAAACAGTAATATATGACCAGCACTAGGTAAAATTAATTCAAAATTTCTAGAGGTAGTCAAGCATAAAACATCTGAAATACACACTGTGGTGTATAACCTCTTATTTATAATGACCTTAGCACCTGAGGACAGGAACATGGAAAATATTAAGTCAGTTTTCAAAACATCCTGGAGAGACCTTGAAGAACTATAGCCCTGTAAGTCCAGACTCTGTACCAGTGAAATTAGTAGAAACTATATTTTAAAAATAGTGTGAACGTACAGACAAATAACGTTGTACTGGGGGAGAGTCAGCAGGATTTATGTAAAGGCAAGTCATGTCTTAAAACTCCGAATTCTTTGATGTCGGCAATCATGTCAGTAATAGATATCCAGCTGCTACTGATGAAAGTTTGACCATTGAAGACCTTTTTGGAAGGTCTCCCACCAAAATGTCTTAAAGAAGCTAAGCTGCCACAGGATAAGAGGAAAGCTTCCCTTTCATAGATAAGTAATTCATTAAAAGGTAAGAAACAGAGTAAGAGTAAATGGTCAGTCGTCATGGAGGTCACCAATGGAAATTATAAGCATAGCAGATCTATACTTATAAGTAGCCTGGCAAAGGAGCAAATAGTGAGGTGCCAGCATTTGCTAATGATACTAAATTATTAACACTAGTGAAGATACGACCTGCTGTGAAGAACAGCAAAAGGGCTTCACAGGATTCAGTGACATAGTGTCAAAATGGAAGATAAAATTAAATACAAATAAATTCAAAGTGAAGCACACTGTGTGTATGACTCCAAACTTCATGTATAAAATGATACAGTCTGAGCTCAATATTATTCTGGAAGAAGAATTTTGGTCTTAGAACTCTACAACTATAAAATACTCAGTTCAGTGCTCGGCAGAAGCACAGAAAGCAAATTGCCTGCTAGGAATTCTTAGAAAAGGACTAGACAACAAAACAGTGAACTTCAGTTCACCTGAATTTTGTGTGTAGTTTTGGAGTCCCATAATCTGTAAAAGGATATAGTAGAACTCAAAAAGGTTTAGGAAGGGCAGCCAGGATGATTAAAGGCATGAAACAGCTTTAGTGAAAGGAATGACTAAATAGACTAGAACTCCTCAACCTAAAGAAGAGGCAGCTGAGATAGAGATCTATTAAATTGTGAGTGTTAGGGAGAGAGGAGCTCAGCAAATGACTGCTCATTGCTTCTTCTAATACAAAAACTAGGGGTCATCCAGCAAAGCTAACACGTGGCAGTTTCAAAATACAGTGATTCTTCACGTAACATGTAATTAAAATATGAACCTCCTTACCACAGGATGTTGTGGATGATAAAATTGTATGTGAGTTCAAAGGCAAGGTTCAGAGAAGAGAAATTCACTGAGGAACGCCAGCCTAGAAACCACCTCTGGCTCAGCAAATCCCTGAACCACAAATTGTTGGAGACTAGGAGACTACTTAGGGAAGTATCACCATGTTTGCCCTGTTCTTATATTCCCTGCTTGGCGCCCAGCTGATGGCAGGGGATTAGGTCGGGTGTACCTTTGGTCTGAGCAAAATGTCTCTTTTACGTTCTGTGTTCTTGGACACGATGCTGTGCAGAAAAAGCATGTCATGCTCAGATGTTTTCCATTTGGTCCCTCAAAAATGTGCCAAAATTCATACAAAGTTTCAGAGAATTGCTTGCCTGTCTCTCCTGTGGCTGTATTTGCTGTAATTGAGTCGTTGTGTGTGGGAATTTCATGACCATTACCACTGCATTATTTTATTACAAAGAAATAATTTGGCTATTGACAAACCTCGGTAGAAAAAGTAAATATACTCTAATGGATCTGTAACTCAGCAAATGATTCAAAATTTGGCCCTGCACCATGATTCTGTGAGTAGATATTTATCTTTAGGCAACCAGCTTTAGAAAATATCGAGGTAATATATTTTCTCTGAGAAGTCTTAGCACTAAAAAAAACACATCCAATGTCAGGCATGAGGGAGAATTGGCCCTGTTCCTCATGGAAAGTCAAGGAGGAAAAGGGTCTGTTCATCTTAACTTTAATACCAAATTTCCATCTGCTGCAGTTGGAAATTGCAGAGATATCACACGTATACAATAGGGATTTATTATAGAGGCAGCAACTCATCCTTAACCACAGCGATGATACTGGGCCTCTGTTATATAGCTGTCTTTAGTGTGTAGACATGCTGATATGTTTGCTCAATAAAACCCAGCTTTCAAGACATACTGTTAAGTTTACATGATCACCAGAGTGAGAGGGATAAAGCTGGAAAAGAAGAAAAGCAGAAGCGAATTAATGCAATAAAGGCTAGGATTTAACAGACAGGGTTGAGTAAAATAAATGTGAAACAACAGGTGTCACTGACTCTTATCAGCATTTTTAATTAACACCTGTTTTTAGCCCAGAGTACTTTGGAAGAGTATGTTGGAGTGTGTCTGTATTTAAAGATAAAGATAGACTGTTGAGGAGTCCTAACTAGTGAGAGGTTGGAGGAATGAAGAGGTTTGGGGGTGGGGGGAGCCTGTGTTTGCTGGGTGGGTGTCAGTTGCAGCTTAGAGAAACCTGAAGGAAAGCCACTATGATAAAATTGCAAGGTAGGGAAGTACTGCTATGGCAACAAAATATATTCTCTTCGAGGAAAATGAGTATGAAAAAGGAAAAAGGGAGTGTAGGAAATTCAAAGGAAGGACAGATTACAAGAAAAGACGGAATCTAGTTTAAAAAGAAATAAATTTTAATAGTTTAAATTTATATAATAATATTTTATTATAGTAATAAATTTCTGTTATCCAGAGTTTTCTAACATCTACTGTGGAAAATCTCAGAGGACTTGACAGATATGAAAGAATTCTGATATGGAAGAATTCTGATTCACAGTACGAAAAGGTTGCTGTTGCTTCCAGCAGCCCTATTCTTCAGTGGTCTGTCCTACAAGAACCTAGGCTAAAGTGATTGACCAACATCCCATGGAAAGTCTGTGACATAAATGTTCACAAAATCAGGATCTTTAAACTAATATTTATTTGGTGTAGGTATGAGGCAGTTCTAGAGTGTTAACCTAGTGCTGGTTTATAGTTAATTTGAGCAAAGTTCAACAAATAAACAACATATCTTTCTTTATACCTAAACCCACTACCTTTTCTAGAATATTTCATATATCTAGACTGTTTCTTGCTAAATATGTATTTTCAGGGTTTAAAAGATCCCTTATTATTAAACTACTTAATTCAAAAACTAACTTGGTTCACTTGAATATCTGACTCAAAACATGGAAAGCCCGTCCTGAGAAGCAACATGTGTGTTTAAGAGAGTCACCTGAACTATTTCACACAAAAGTACATATAGGTTTCCTAGAGCAGAATATCACCCTGGAAGATAGGAATCACAGGGTAAGATTATTAACTTCTTTTTTATGTTCAGTTTGGGAATGACTTCAAGATTCACAGCCAGTTACAGCCCTCAAGGGCTTTCTATGGTCAGAGAGTCATACTGTCTGGCTCCCCTTATTAGCTTTCTCTTTCTTCCTATTTTTTTAATTTGGTTTGCTTGTTTGTTTTCTTGCTTCATACCAGAGGGTACTCTTTGATGTGAAAGGCATTCGGTTCTATGCCCAAAAATCTATTAAGTTATAGGTGGACTTCCTTTAGGTCAGAGATATGTAGTTTGGCAGTATCCTTCAAGTAACAGAAATTTTGGGTGCCTTGAGATAGCTGTATTTTGTATTTGTATTGTATTTTCTCATGGTTATTCACTAACTCTTACCTGAGATCTATTTGTGTATGACCTTTGAAAGGTTCCATAAGGGATTTCTTTTTAAACAAGTCACTCAGGCCCCAAATCCAGCACTTCACTTAACATGCCCATATTTAGGGCCTATAGAAAATTATAGGTCATAAACTCATACATTAATGCTTTGCTAAATCTGGGCCTGAAGGGATGTATAGATTATACTTGGACAACCTTAGGAGCTCCTGCATCTAAAATACAATTTAGGAGATTATCCCCTTGACTCACATACATATAGACCCAGTGGCTGTTTCTCCATTAGCCTTTGGTGCTCTGCAGCACTTTCTCTTGGTCAGCTTGAGTGTATCTTAGAAGGTAAAAAGGTTTGTGTGTCCTGTTCAAAAGAGCTCATAAACTAAAATCCCAGTAGCATAATAGCAGGAGCTTGGCAAAATAGTACTACCAAGCATCTCAGAGGTTCCAATGCATCCATTGATCCTTCTGCCACTTCTCTGCTAACTCACAGAATCATTGGTGAATCTCAACCAATTTAACAGAGGGTAGAAGTCTCAGAAATAAGCAAATGCCTGCAAGTTTTGTGAAAATCAGCAACCAGTTAGGGTTAAATAGAGTGCAGGAGGTTATCTCTGTCCCAGAAAAGCTACAGTGAAAGTTCAGCAGATAGAAGTTCTGCCAATAAAGACATGCACTGCTTAACACCAAACAGTGTCCCCATTGCCCCTTGCTCTAACCATTACTGGGAGGGAGACGAGGATACCCTGCTGGGAGAAGGACAGTGTATTGCCCGGAGTGTATTTTGGCAGGGTACCTTGGGAAGAGGAAGAATTGCTGTGCTGAGGCTGTGTAGGAGAAAGCATAAGATGGGTTCATTGGAGAGTTCCTGGTCTTCAGACAGAATTCAATTTTCTGCAACTATATTATTTAAAACAGGGTGTCCTACTGAACTCATTAGGGTGAAATCATATCAGGTTTTGGTTGACTTTTGCTTAAAGTGTTTTGGTTTGGTTTCTTTTCTTATGAAACGTAAGATCTTGATGTATTTATTTCTCTCCAGGAACTCTAAGTACCAATTTTTCAGCATTCACTATAAAATGCAGGATATAAATCTTTGACTAATACCATACTTTATACATGACAGATTACAAGCAATCTAAATCATCAGAATTTTCTGAAATTTTACTTTAAAATATTTCATTAAAGTTCAATAGAATTTCAGTGTTGTCATTGTAAGGATGCACTGAAGTTACATCGTCTGTACCTGGCTTCATAACACATCAGTGTTTTTCATGTGAACTGTGTGAGTCTTTAAGCCCTGGTTTTGTAAATGGGCTCTGAAGCTGTATTCTGATCTACAGCTACATGCCTAAAGCAGTGGTGTTATGTTCAACAGCTCGTTGAAAACCAATCTGTCCCCGTTTAAAAATCAACCACTTAGCAACCTAGCCACACACTTTTTGCATTCTTTAACTTGATAATCTCTAATTATTCTGGCTCAGAATTCCAGTGAAATGGGGTTCAGAGTAATTTTACGGATGTCATTCTTTATTTTAATGTTGTCTAATTTAAAAGGAAAATATTTCAGATAATAACAACATATTTTGAGGGCAAAAAAAAAGAGTGAAAACCATTTCTGTTCCAAAAATTGCTGATATGAGAATTTATGGGGAAACAGCTCCTTTTATGAATAATTATTATTATTGTGTTTAAGAAATGGGCAAGATGCCTAGAAATTGAATGAAAGAATGAGCTATTAAATTGAAATATTAAATGAAATAACTGAATTAAAAATGATCATGTAAACCCAGCAGTAAGTGTTGGGAGCTGTAGCTGATTGAACATATTTTCATCATCTGTTTTGTATGCTTAAATACAATTGCTTGATGTAAGTAAACACTTGATTGATATTCTGAATACTTTAAAATCTGCATATGCATCATGGAATACTGAACAATTAAAACTTAATTTCAGTGTAGTTTGATTACATGTAAATTATATCAATATTCATTTTTTCCTGTTCCGTTTGCTCAGTGTATATTTAATATCCACTTTTTGAATGTGTATCACTCTTGATTGGACTGTGAGATGAGGAGGACTCTGAAATTTCTTCCATTAAAAAGGATTGCCTTATAAATATTATTTGTGCCACAGCTCTTCCCCTGCAGATTATTTTCTAAATATTGTGTACTCTTATTGAAGACAAGGAAAAAAACTGCTGCAGCCCTCCTTTATCAGCCCAGCACAAGGAATATGCTTACATGGTCGATGAGCATGTCTAAGAAGGCTTGTTGGTTGTAACTAGTCCCTAAAGAAATGTTTCCATCTTTTCTGCACTATATTTCTTGCTTGCATGAGCTCCTTCTCCCTTCCCTTCCTCCTCCCTCCAAATGATTTTTTTTTCTGGTTCCTGGAGGTCTTTCGAGGCATTTTAATTTTATGGCTAAATATTGCATGTATTTTCAAGTTGACCATTTTCAGCATGAAAAATGTATCTCTGTCTTTAAGTGACCACATTCAATTTAGCTGTTGTGGAATACACATGACATATATTTGTAGAACCTCTCATAAAAACCAAAGAGACTTCTTTTCCCTTCTCTGCAGACTGCAATCCATGCATATTGTTTAAACCAACAGTATTTGAAATTACTTTATTTCTGGACATCCAAAGGGAGGAAACCCTGGCCATTTGATTCTCTTTTTATTTATGCCAGTGAACAGGATAGCCTCTCTGAAGTTACAGATAACATATTTTTTTACTACTTATATATTTTATTTAAAAATAGAAGGCTTTCCTGACATCTTGTCAGTTAAGTCACATCCCAAAATACAGGCAGGCATCAGGTCTGCCACTTCACTGAGGAAGGCAGATTTGGATTCTTCTCTGCCTTGACCATGTTTGACCTGCATGACCTCTGTCATACCACTCACATTTCCCCTTGATGTCCTTGTCCACACTAGTAGCCACTTTTTATATTTTTCTAGAATACAGAGAAACATTGCATATGTGAATATAATAACAGTATTATTTTATTACATAAGAATTTGGAGTTAATATTGTATCTACTAAATGGCTTGCAGGGAGATGTTTTCCTGTGTGTCCTACGTAGTTAATTGCAGTTTGAGGGTTTTAATCTTGAAGGTCATATTTCTGTTGCCTGTCACTTTGACCAAACAAGTGTCTGAACATCATGGTTTGTAGGCAGATTTCCTTATCTCTCTTTTTCAAGAGACATATAAGTCTTGATTGCTGGAGTTACTGTGAAACAAGGAGTTGCAAGGTGGAGGAAGGGGTGGGAAGACACCAGGACCCTGTAGATTCCATTTTAGAAAGCAAATATTGTACCTTGTGATTGTGGCACAAGAACAAAAGGGAGAGTGTTTTGCTTGGGGTTTTTTCCTTTGTTTGAGGAGCTGATAAGTGAGTGTGCTAACAACAGCAAGAGGTCTTCCCACGATAAAACATGCTTTATAAAACAGACATTATTGGCTTGAGGTTGGTCTCATGCTGTATAGACCTCTCTCTAATGGTTCCTGTAGATGAAAACCAACACAACTTTCATACCAAAGAGATTCAAAATAACCATTATCTTCTAGTAAAACTAGGTTAAAAACCCTGAACATTCTTGACTGATTTAATGCTGTTTGCCTTAGTAATGCAAACTTGTCACTCGTCTTTGAAACCTTCATCTTATTTTAAAGTAATTCCATTTATAGTAAATTATGAAGTAACTGGGACTGTTATTTCCAGTGTTCTTGGTTTGTGAAGAGCATTTCTTAGATACTTTTTATTCCCCCTTTTTTTTCCTTGGTACAGATCTGAAAATAATGAGCTAACTTCACAGTTTTATGAATAGGGGCCATAATGGGACTGAAGTATGTATGTTGATTAAAGGGAAAAAAATTGAAATCTTTGTGAAACTACAAAGAAATGACAGCTAAGGCTGTTCTGCTGTAAAATCAAATGAAAAAGTTACTTTACATTTTTTGGTTGCAGACATTTTTGCCTTGACTGAAGCAAATGTCATTCAGATAGTCTGCATATAGTGATAACTTTGGGAAAACAAAATAATGACAGACATTCTTTTTAGCTGGTCATATACCTGGTTTCTGTTTGGTTTCCAATTTCCCCTCTAAGTACTAAGAATGTGTATTTAATCTGTAATGAGAAAAAAAAAATGTGCCAGAAAAAAAATATATACATGATAGCTGTTCAAGATAAACATATTATAACATGTACTTATTTGTCTTAATTAAAGCATAGCTTCAGAAGCAGCATTTCAGCACAACATATTTTAGTGGAAAAACCTTCATAGGAATGATGTTGAAAAGCTTCAAACACCTGTGATAAAATGGGGGTGCACTGCCTGCTCCCCAGTGATCAAGAGGTTAACTTGAATTCATCTCCTCCCCTCCCCTCCCTTAAACTGGTTCTGTGAGGAGGGCTGCAAATTAGTACTTGGAAGACACAGCAGGGAGATTAGCTTTAGGGAGGAAAGGACTCCCCACTCCAGCTCTTAGGAACCTCACCTGGAGAGTGCATTTCCTTTTCTACTTAAGCTAACATATTATGCCTTCTTGTCACGAATGTTATTCCTTGAAGGAAAAGTCCTCTCTGGCTCTATCTTGCAATCTGCTGAATCATTCCAAATGTGCGGCGGAAGGGAGCGATAAGGCTGCAACAAGAGGGAGGCAGAAAACCGCTGAGGCTTTTGCCAGGAACGGGAATCCCGGTGTGGTGCCTCTTATGGGACTCCTTTACCCACCAAGGGGAAGGAGGATTCCCGTCTTTCCTCTTCTTCACGCCGTCCTGAAGAGGAGCTACATCATTGCCCACTGATTCCTAAGATACCACCAAGGCACAGAACTGTATAAATTCTGGTATCCGTGTCATGCTGCCTGACAATATTCATTTGGCAAACACAGACCCTGAGAAATCACAATGCTGCTTTTTGCCCCAGTCATCTCGTTCCTAAACTTTGAGTGTCTACAACTGATACATGGTTGACATATAACAGGTGAAAAGGGGGAAAATTTACAAGTAATGGGAAAAATGCAGAAATCATTTTGCATGGAATCAATCTTTTACCTCCCAAATGAAATAAAACTGGGGTATTTTCTTGTTTTGCATTTCCAAAAATAATCCCCAAATCTATTTTCTTAGGTAATTTTAAACAGTTAAAAATGTGCAATAGAAGAAAATGTGTACAAATAAAATCACTTTCTCATAGTATATTGTCACATAATAATTATCTATATCTAGTATAAGAGCAGCATTAGCCCAATGCAGAATTTCCCATTGGGATTGGCATTTTCCAGTGCCATGTTGTGCATATATATCCTCAGAAAGCTTCTGATGGATGGCTTGTTTCCTTCCACTTCTGTGGAATTCGAAAGGATTGCAAGCAACAGGATGTGTACAGCCTTGCACAGTATGTCCATCCCATGTGGGTATTTGCTGTAATTGTGGTGTCTGGGTAGGAAGAAGGTGTCAGTCTGTCACCACAAATGAAAAGAGCTGTTGTTCAGCAAGCCCTCAACACACCAAAGGAGTGGTCTCAGTGTGCCATGGAACAGCCCTCCTGGCTTAACTATGAACGTGAAGTTCCACATCCCCACTGCCCCTTCCTACTCCACCGCATCTCTATGTGGAGCTGAGATGAGGCCTTCTAGAGCACATCTAGGAGTAATTTTTGCCTGTGATTTTTGCTCTTTTCCCGCTAATTTTACCTCATTGACACAATCTTCTTCACCACAGAATCTCAGAAAACTCTCAGGAGTCTGTGCCAGTACTGGGCTAAGGTAGTTATGAGACAAAACAGTGTCACCCCCTACCTTTTCAGTCCCTAAGGACTGAAAGTCATCTTTAGGATGACGTGACTGGATTATCATCTTCAGAAAGCTATATTGAGGGGTCTGCAAGGCCAAAACTCAATACAAATTTCTACAGGGACCTCCAAAGTCTTGTGAGGTTTGGGATTAGTACTTTCTGTAGAGGATTTTGAGGTTCCTACCAGCATTGTTGGGGATACCATTTATCTATGTTGTGGCTGGTATCTTTGTAAAGGATTGATTCATTATGATCTACAGTTTGGCTCCCTTCAGACTCAACTAGACCTGATGGGACTCAACACTAAAGATAACACTTCCTGAAGGTTTTAAACAATGAAGAAGACTAAGGGATAGCCGCTGTCCTACCTCACAGTGCTGCAATCTGAATATGAGTCTATCAAGTTTCCCAATAAAGCTTTAGCATCGCTTTTTGTGAGTATTGCAGGACTTCCTCTGTCCATAGCAATATTCAGTGCAGCTCTTAAATTAACCTCAGCAAGTGACGTTTCCTTTTTCTTTCAGGTATCAAAGGTTTGAAAAAGCGTTTCTGCTTGCTGTCGACATAGGGGCTCGGGACCTGTTTATGGTGAGTCATTTCTGGAGACAGAGGCTGTTGTCAGGATGTTAAAATGGTTCTGTGTCATTTGCAGTTTTGAACACATAATGAAGACAGAACTGTTCTACCTGCTTTGCCCTTTGCCATCATGGAACTCATCAGTAGGGATTAAGTATCTTTAGAGTAATTGACATTTTCCCCAGCATGGCCTACAGGCTATCCTTTATTTTTCAGGAATTGTTGTATATGTTTTTTAACTTTAACCTTCTCCATCTGACCTGGTGTGGGTGAATGTCATCTTTCACTCTAATAAGCTTATACATTTCTAGTGTGTTCCTTTAAGTCCAACTGCTGAGTCCTGGACACAAGAGCTGTCCATATCCTGGGGATCCTGAATGCTCTTAGTTTGTCTCTTAGGGTTTTGTGAAAAGTGACAAATTATGAACGCCTCTGCTGGTACTTTTAAAACAACAAAGCTCAGCAGCATCAACACAAGGGTTTTAACATTTTATGCACTCTCTGCCCCCTCCCATTTAATTAGCTACAAAAGTAAAATTAACCAGCTCTTAAAAGGCCCTCTGTGTGAGCTCTGCAGGAGGTTCTTGTTTTATAAGATCGTGCACCACAATGTCACAGTGAGGTCAGATGGACAAAGCCAATCGTGCTCTTCTAGTCTCTCAGCATGTTGCTGCTCCACAGCTGATTTCATTGTTTTCAAAGAAACAATAGGAAAGGGCTTGTTGAAAAAAAAGCCCTTTGAACGATTCGTTTGCTTGACTCTTTTGCATAATGAAGACATTCTGTTGTTTAAATTAAGCTTTGACACTAGATGTTAATATCATTTATCCCATTAAGTCACTTGCCCTGCTAGTTTGATCTTGATATTTAAATTGTATGTTAAATTACACAATTAAATCCTGCTTTTAGGGGTTATGAAAATTCCCTTCTAATTATATAAAAAGTTGTGTGAACCTTTTGATGTTTTTTTCACGGCTCTAATCATCTGCCTTGTTCCATCTAATTAGAAAGATGTGAATACTGCGATAAACTTTCCTAAGTATGCATCAAAAGAATGTGATGGAAATGTCAGACTTTTAGGAAATTCATTACCCGTTCTGTGTTTACTCTCCTCGATTTTTCCTCTTTTTAGATCGTCTTTTTCCTTTTCTCTTTTTATTGAACATAACCTCCTCAGTACAAATTTTATACCTAATCATGCTAAGCACTGCCACAACCACATATAAGATTCAGATTGTAGGATGTCTGGAGCAGCTTTTTGTTGAGGCCTCTCCCACTGTACAGATAATAAATTCTCCCTAATTTTAGCCATTCTGGCAGAATAAATGACCCCTCATTTGGCATGCCATCTAAAGGGCCCTCTTTCGTATGACTGAGAGCATTTCCTACATGATCTTTTTCTCTTTCCTTCCCTCTGCTGGCAGCAGGATTGAGGGAGGACCTCTGTCCCGGGGAGGGGAACACTATTGTTGGGTCATGAGATGGGTGCACAGCTGCTAACAAGAGGGAGGGACTGTCAGTACGTAGCTCTGCAGGTGATATCATGTTCTGCTCTCCACAAAAAGATTCTCCAACTTTTTTCAAGAGGAGGTTCAATGTTCACCGAGAAATTAACTCTATCCTTTCCTACTCTTTCTTTTTCCTTTCCTCTCTCAACACCTACTCTTCATTTCCCATCCTACCAATGCCCTTCATCATAAATATATATTTCCAAGGAGTTTCTCCTGGCTTATGTTACTGTGAGATCAAAACCAGTTCTTTAATGTCCTTGTTCTGCTTGCATTACCTTTGAGATTCCTCATAGTTTCCCCTAAATTATGCAACAAGCAGCTCACATACCTGCCTCCTCTGGGGAAATGTCCTTTTGCTAATTCCTTTTCTAAGTAAGTTATAATGAACAAACTTTGCAATAAGCTAACAGTGGCACTACTGCAAGACCACTAAGTACAGGACTCAAGAAGTTTAAACATGCATAGGTCATTACAAGTATTTATTTGTGCCATGGTAATTTCTAGGGAATTTGGTTTCATTGTGCTTAATACTGTGAAAATTAGATAGCCTGTTCCTTGAAACCTTACAGTCCTTCTAGGTATTAATATAACAATATTAATATTAATATGACAATATTACTGCTAAGCAAGGTTTGTGTATCCCTCACTTCTGCTTAATACTGAATGATTCCTGTATATTGTTTATATAAATCAAAATGCAATTAATAATGTACAACTTGACTTTACATATGTTTAAAGCCTTTTATCCACTTTTAAAACCTCAGATGGCTCTAGGAGTCACATCACCTTATTCCAGTTAATTAATAGGATTTCAAGAAGAAATAGTAGTCTAAATAAAGATATCTGATGACATAGGCAAAATGAGAAAGAAAAAAAATCTGTTTATTAAAGGAGAACAGAGAAGCAATAAAAAAAGAAAGGATAGAGAAGAGCAGATATAACATAGGCTGAGGAGGATGCAAACATTGAACAACCATCATCCGAGACTTCTAAGAAAATGTCCTATATCTTGGAGAATTTATCCTGAACATCTCTTTCTCCAAACAGGGCTCTGCAGCATTCCCATTATTTGTTTTGAAATTATTGCAGAGAAGTTTGAGGAAATGCTATCTGAGGGCTAATTTCTTTCACAGAAATGAAAAAGAAAAAAAAAAAGCTGAGAAGTTAGTCCTATGGCTGTAGCGTCACTGGTATGATGCCATAACAAGACAAAGATACACTGCTGTGTCTCTCCACAAGCTCTACCCTCACGTCACATCTAAGTCCATCAATTAATATAATCTCCTACAAAGTTCAATAAAAAAATAAAACTGAAAGGGCCATAATATCATGAACAACAGCTCCATTTATTGGACAGTGACTGATCCAATCTGTAACAGAAAAGATCAAGCAGTGGAAGGGTTGTTAGCTTGAAATCCTTTTATAGTACGTTCCAGCTCTCAGCTGCTGAAAATTCAAAAGGCCATCCCACGTACCAAAGGTAGCAGAAAAAAGTGCAAGGAAAAGACACTTTAATAAAACTGTCAGATCTTGGGTGATACACAGATGAGGAAAGTGCATGCTTCGAAGAAATGTTGGAGTGTTGCCCAGAAATATCCTATAGACAAATGCACATCAGTGTTTCAAATGACTTCTGCTCACCAACGGCCAGCTCTGTGAGTCACAAAGGTGAGGGTAAAAAAAGGAAGTAGTCCAAAAAGTAAGCAAACTGTTAAATGATAAAAATACAGCCCTTTCAGCAAGCTCCCAATAAGCAGCTGGAAATTGTTTTTATTGTCACCATTGTTTTTGAGAAGGATGTGATCTTTGGACTGATAAATTCTTAGGTAATTGTGTGAAAAAAAAAATCTGTCATGAGTGTTCAGGTAATTTAATTCTCTTTTTTTTGTCATTCTTTAAAGCACCTTGTAATCTGGTGTTCCTTTTTTCTCTTTTTTAATTTTCTGGTTTAATTCTACTCACAGAGTCATAAATTCATAGAAAAATTCAATTTTGCTTGTTTATTTGAATGAGAAACACCTAAATTTGATCTGAAATGGTCTAATTAGGAGATTTTATTTCAGTAATCTTTTCTTTCTAAAGCTTGTTTAGAGAGGAGACAAAAGCTACTTTTTTTAAATTCTTCTTCCTGACAGCAACTTGAGGAATAACAAAGCAAGCCACTTACCAACCTACTGCTAACCTTTATTTCTTACAAGGCCCGTTAGTCAGTGATGGATATGTGGCATCTTTACATTTCTTTACCCAAAACAGAAAACAGGCAAAATCAAGGTCTGAAATACCAGCTGCTTTGACACACATGGAACGCACAACTTCTTTGCTGACAGAACTTCTTCGTTTTCTGCAACTGTTTCCATCCTTTCCCCAAGTTTATTATTTAAAGTTGCATGGAGGTGTGCAATACTTCTCATAGTTTAAACTACAAAAAGACAGTCATTAAGCATTGTCAGAATGTATTTTAAATGTCTGCCTGTACGTTCAAATCTCTATAAGTTCAGACTTGTCCAAGAGCCCTTGGGTTTTCTATTGTTATCTTAATAAGCTGACAATATCTGCTGTTTAATCTTCATAGAAGTCATACCTTACTACTCAGGCTCTTTTCTCCCGACAACCATGTTAGACCTACTAAGAGAGGAAATACAGAGTTCGCCACAAGTTCGTAACTCATCACTTTGCTCCAAGACACTTGTACATTTTTTAAATCACACCTGTGTTTGTGAGGAGAAAACGCTGCTGTCTCCTGCAGACTGTGGGGATCCTGAAAGTCAGTTCCAGGCTTTTGTGCGTAATCAGTCTCAGTATCCCTAATGTTCTCAGTTTGGGTCCTTTTTTTTTTATTTTTTTATTGCTATTATTAAATGAGGGGTTAATAAGGGCAGCACATCTTTCTGCTAACACTATTACTCTCACTTTTTTTCATATAACTTCTCTCTGTAGACTAAAGTCACTTTTCCTGTAAGAGTTTCTGTCATATTGATGAAGATGGCAGTAAATTCACACCAAGAAGGACAGTTTCACCTGAAATCTTCTGCATTACTGAGAATATAGTTGCTTTTATGGTATGCAGAGGTCAATATTTCCAGCAAATACTCCTTTCCCCTTTAAATTTCTGCATGCAGATGGATTGCAGAACAAAGGAATGACTCAAATCTCTGGATACCAAATGGCATCTTCAGCAATGAAGTGCGGGGAAAAAAAAATTGCCAACTGTTCTTGGATTACCCTCACTTTCTGTGTCACAGTTCATGCACAGAGCAGCATGATGCCAAATGAGAAGGGGATTAATTATCTCTTTATTAATGGTCAAGGATGAAACTTTACTTCAATGGCCAAAACCAAGGGCAGTGAGACTGTAATTTGTCAGCAGGAATATATTCTTGAACAAATAGTGCTCTGTGTAGTACTGGTGGTTTTCACCTCAAATATTAACACGAAATAAAAAACCTTGACTTTTGACAAGGTCATGTAGGGATAGCACAAGAGGGAATGGCTTTAAACTGTAAGAGGGCAGGTTTAGGTCAGATATTAGGAAGAAATTCTTCCCTGAAAGGGTGGTGAGGCACTGCCACATGTTGCCCAGGGAAGCCCCATCCCTGGAAGTGTTCAAGGCCCCATTGGATAGGCCTTGGAGCAACTTGATCTAGTGAAAGGTGTCCCTGCCCATGGCAGGGGATCAGAACAAGGTGATCTTTAAGGCCCCTTCCAATCCAAACTATTCTATAATTATATATAATGATACACCCCTGCTGCAACCCTCTGATTTTTGACCCTAAATGAAGGACTAGATTCAGAGTGTTAACAGCTATTCATGCTAGACAGCAACATTTTTGGAAAGCCCCTTGTTGTCCAGGAGTGACTCAGGAATCATGTCAGCTGAGTGGATGTTAAAACCATTGAACAGCTACTGTTGCTCTTATTACCTCCAATATCAGCCCAAGGAGGACCACCATCACCTTACGCAAAGAACAGTGAGTGAACATGACAGCCTTCAAACAAAAATTAGTGCCTACAGATCTTTACCCCAAAACTCACATACCAGGTGGAAACCTTCGAATTATAGAATCAGTAAGATTGGAAAAGACCCCTAAGATCATCAAGTCCAACTGTTAACCCATTACTGACAGGTCCACCACTAATCCATGTCTCTAAGCACCACATCTACTTTTAAAACGTTTCAAATACAGGCTGTCAGCCAGAAGAGTTCCAGTACTTGAGGTCTGATTTACACAGAGACACCTCCTATCAACCCTCTTTTAATTCCCGTTGCACCAACAGACCTTACTTCAAAAGTAGATAGGTTTCTTTCATACACTGAGTCAATAGCTTCACTTTTATTAGCGTGTGATTGGTCAGTGTTTTTTTCATTGCTGTGTTCAACAGCACAAGTAAGATAATAAATTTGCATTGGGAGGGAATTAAAACGTAATGGTAGGTTCATCAGTTCCATCTGTGTTTGTGATCTAAGTAATAAAAGAACCTCTTTCTTTCAAAATCCCTTTTGTTGCTCCTATTGAGATTCATTTTAGATTAATCTCTTTTTTTCTGATTTATTTCCAAAGGACATCCATTACCTTGCACTAGATAAGGGTGAATTGGCACTAGCTGAAGTGGCAAAGAGAAAGGCTAATGACATTGATACAGAATCAATAACTACTGGAATTGGTAAGAATTAATGGTGTTTAAAAAGCCCTTTTTGTTTTAATCAATACTTGTCCTGTAGAACATGGTGTTATATTTGTAGGGGGGTTATTGTTTTGATTGCACTGTTTTCTTTGAAAGTGAGACTGTATTTTTATTTGTAACTAAAGAATTGGATTTTTATTCATAACTAAAGAAAGAGGCTTATAAAAATAAACACCAGCTCCCAAACTTTGCCTTTCAGTACCCATATGAGGATAGCTATGAAGCAAAAAAGATTTATATTATGGCTGTATAGAAAAGTTCAGGCTGTACAAACTGAACTGAGTGTGAGAGGTAAGGGACTGAATCTGAAAATTGCTGTTCATATCAGCATTAAAGGCCATGTATGGCAATCTCATTCACCTGCAAATATTTGCTGGTGCACACTGTATGAATAATGGGAGTCACATCCATCATTAATGCTTTGGCAGCATTCAGATGAACACTTACTGATGTCAACACGGCCTCAGATCCTGGCTTCAAAGCAACAGCTTTGCTTGCAGTGGGATTCTTGCTGTTCCATAAAGAATATTGGTGCAAAAGTTGCAGCATTAGATTAATTGCTAAGACACAGACAACTTTTCAGGCAGGGGAACTTGTAACTCATTCACTTTCTCCTTGTGTTTCTTCTGAACTGACATGGAGAAATATATGCAAACACTTCAGACCACTCTGATTTCATACTCTATAGCATGAACCAAGCAGAAGGTGTCTATGTCTTGGGACTTGACCTCCATCGGAGAGAAAGTAGACAAAGGATAAAAAAACCCAAACCCACAAAAAGTTTATGTAAAATATGCACAGTTCTGTGTTGCTTATTCTTCTGCATCTTTGAATATTAGAGGAAATCACTGAGCTTTTGTTCTTGTTCCGTGCCAAGAGGTAGAATAGGTTTAAAGCTCAGAAGTGTTTTTTGTGAGTCAGAGTCACAAAACCTTTGAGATCTTGGGTAACACAGAATTCTTTTAGAACTGTACATCTCCATGTTTACCCAGAGCATACAAACAAATGCCACTACAATACATACAAATGCAGAGAGGCATTATATGCATTTATGTGGCTATTTCTATAGATTGCATAAATCCATGACTTTCAGGGCTATGCAATACAGTATCACCTCCTTTCCTCTCCAGCAGAGTAGGAATCAAGCAGTGCCTGTCCTGAACTCTTTTTTTCAGGGTGTTTAATTTTCATGCTCAAGTCACTTCAAGCATTTTTTCCACCACAACTGGACCTTTGGTCAATCCCTTTCACCACTAGAATTCCAAGAAAGAACATTTGTTAAGTTCTTTCTTTACAGGGCACTCTTTGAAGTGTACAGTTACATCTTCTTTGCTTTCTCTTCTCTTACTTCTTAGGTATTTGTCCACTGCACCAAATATAACTGAGATACCTAGGACTTGCATCTGATCATTATCTCTTCTCTGACACATAATCCAGAAGATCTAAACTCTAGTATATGTCTTAATTCCTTTCAAACTACCATTATTACTAGATTTCTTAAGTTAGGCTATTTTTAAGTTTACTAAGAGCCTTTTATAGTGTTGTAGACATATGTGCAGGGAGAGGGACAGGGAAAAAAACTGAAGTGATCACAAATGTTTTACTTGCATATCAAATGTAATACACGTGTTACTACAGTTCATTATAAGTGTGCAGGCACAGTCTTCCCCTCCTCCAGACCAATCCTACAGTTACCTATGCAACGCCCCATTAGCATAAATTATTAAAGTCATTTTATATGATAAAGTGTTTTGCTGAATAATTAACTATCAGAATGATTTAAAATAGTTTTCAATGCCCCCAGGGACAAACTGTCACTGAGATTCAGTCTCTAAACAGTAATGAATTTGCATCCAATTCATTTTGTATGAAAATAATCAGGAATCTCCCATGAGTTTGTTTCACTGCAGATTGGATCTCACCTTAAACATGTGAAATATCAGCCACAGGTTTTGTTTTATTATAGCTTGTTCCAACGTCCTTTCTTTATGATGTTATTATTTCATAAACTGTTGTCAAAAAAGATGACATGAGGTATGAACTTTGTGGACCCAATGAAAACAAAAGATAAGAAGGGCTTTATATGTAACTTGCTATATTTTTCTAATATTTTGAGAGGGGGAGAAAAACTCATGCCAAAGCCAGAAGTTTTAAAATGCAGTTTCAAACAAGTCTGTATCCCCTAACCATTTCCCAAGCCCAGCCCTCTTCGTCTGGTCTCTGCTCTCTGGAGCCTTCAGCCACTCAGTTCACCAATGGTCACTTCCCGGATCAACCCCCAAACTTCTTGAACACCCACTTCAGGCTTCTACAAGAAGACAGTAACCTAAGCAAAGAGAGGCAACAAAGTGCAATCAGTGCTACTGAGGTTATACTGGACACCTCTCTATAGCACATTTCAAACATATATATATTACAGTACAATATTTGATCCTAAATAGTACAAAAGCGAACCATTCTCATGTATCTGATGAAATTTCCTGAGTTAACCCATCCCCAGAATTCAGCTCAGCACTACTCATCTTATTTAGATGAGTCATTGCTCCTGGCTGATTCCCAAGCCTTTGAAAGTGCTCCATCTTGCCCCAGATATATTTAATTTGTCAAGATATTTCTCTGTACAGGGCTCACTTCAAACATAATGTATTTCAAACTCAGACTTTAGGAAAAGTTTCAAACTCCTACAAATAATGCAGAATGACAATATAATTTCATCTGAAAAGTATAGATGTCATCCAGAGGTCTGTAATCATTGGTAGATTCCTCACATATATCAAAATTTGTGTCAAGACAAAACTAAAAATAGATTGATTGTTTTAAAAATTTCTGAATTTTGGTCTTTCTCAGTTCATCACATGATTGTGGTTTGGTAGACACCATTTTGGAGGAGCCACCCTCAAAGCTAAGGATGTTTGTGGGCATGTGGTAAAAACACCTGTAGACCTCCAGAGCACAGTAGTTTGGTGAGAATATTGCTGAGCAAGATGAAATGTCAAGTGAACTATGGTTTTGGCAGAATCAGATATTTTGTTCACCTGATTAAAATCTTCTAAAGAAAATTATTCTCATACGATTTTATGTTTGACAGCCTGTGAAAATGCATCTTGAGGGATGAGAAGATTGAAGTAATGGTCCCGTACATCTCAGAAACAGCATTAGCTGTCTCCTCTTTCCCTGCTCCCATTTGATCAGCAGACCACTGGCCATAGATATTGTGGTTTCTTCTGCCAAAGATTTTCTCTTGAATTACTTCTGTAGTAGACCCATGAGTTCCTTAACGAGGTCAGGGAGTTCTCATTTAGCCTTGCCTAAAATGTATGCTGTGCACCTCATTTCACTTGATTAAAAGAGAGAATAAATATTTATTCAATATTGACAATATATGTAGGCTACTAATAAATTCTGTTTGTGGGTGTAACCTGGCATACACTCTCCTGGAACAGTATTGTTTGTGGTGGTAGAGTGTGTCTGTTCAGTGCTGTAAACTGGAGGTTGCTAATGTAAAACCTGAGTTGCAAAGAACTGACATGGCACAGCCTGTTAAGAAATGCCATAACTAATAATGATCATGGAGGTGAAGAACTCAGCCCTTCAGACATCATTGCTCAATGAATATCCAACAAAGTGCATATGTAGGCAGTGTCAGAAAGTTTCCCAAGGCCAACTTCCAACAAATTACATTAGGGCCTAGCAAGATGATTTTAACCTTCAAATCAACAGCTTTCACCCAAAAGGGATTCATGTTGTGACAAGACAGATAACTGCTGCATAGTTGAAAGGCAAATTGGGAAACCTTGTATTTCTGCTTAGAAAATTCAGAATATTAGTAACACTAATGTTTAGGCAACATTTCTAACAGAGGTATCTGAACAAAAACACTGATGTTCAGATAATTGTATTGTTCTGAAATGCTAGATGGGACTAGTGGTGGTTCACTAGTGTCTCATGAAAGTGCTTGAGGTTTTCCCATTTAAAATAGAATTTTAAAATATTTCTGGAAATATTCCATAATGTTTGCAAATGAGATAGGAAATCTTATCAGTTCTCACAGAGACTGAAGTCCAGTTTCCCCCACTGTTTGTAAAATGACATTCAAAATGTAGGAACCCTACATGCTTCACCTTATTGGCAAGGAGCATCATCAATTTGAACCTTAAGTGGAGAATTTATTTATTTCATCTTAGTTCTGTGGTAGTGTTTTATATTGAATGGCTTACATGGTCTTTGTGATAATTAATAATGACACATGCTATGGTGTTTTGTCTTCCAAACGGTGTATCAGAGAAACCAGTCTGGACTTGCATACAGCCTGCTACCTCCAAATCACTTGTGATTTACTCAGATCTTCCCCTATTTCTGACAGTCCTGGGGAGCCTGCTTGCATTTCAAGACCGTGTTTAGAATTGTCCCCCTGTGTTTGTAACTTTCTCTGGCCCTGCATTAGCCTACTTGGTAACATTTCTTCCTCTTCTGATCCATGAAGACTCCTTCCATCTCTCAAGCAATAGACTTCTTCCTTTATCCTCACATACTCTCTCTGGCACTGATGACAAAACCTTCTTCATTTCCTGCTCTTCCTTGGCACACACATCTTTCTTTTGTCATCTATTGAGTTTCAAGTTAACTGAGAATCTTAGCCTTTATTTCATGGCATGATTTTTATTTCACTGTGTAACATGTTTATGGCATGCCTCAAAGGTGTTATCCCATACGCGGGTGAACTGTGATCTAGAAAGACTTGGGGGACACCTGTTTATGCTACAGTTTTTTTGGAGTTCTGCTCCCTTTAGTGTAGGTGTTAGATCTCCTATTTATTTATTTAGATTTTCAGTTTAAGTAATTCAAAACCTCTGGATTCAAATCCTTTGCTTTTATTTTTCTAACAATATGACTTTTTCGCCAGAGAGCCAGAAAGACATTTTTAATGAAAAATGTTTTCTAAGTATGATTGGCAGTTCACCTATGGCAAGAAATTAGTTTCCACAAGCACTTTTTTAATTTTGTGCCACCCAAGATGAGTGTCTTTGAAGATCTGTAGTAATTTGAAATTATTTAACTGTGTTCATGTATACACTCTCTTGAGCACATCAAGCCACACACAGCACTTGATACAGAGCCTGCTAAACACAATAAAAATATTTCCACCATCTTCAGTGGGCTTTGGATGGGGATTTTAGCAAGTAATGAGCTCATGTGTAGGCCTGGCATTACCAAGACTGCTGCCATCTGCGAAGAGCCTGGTCTGGAAGGATGCTCTACTTGATGTAGACTGGTTTCAAGAGGAGTGAGCAGCAGCCAGCACTCATTGCATGGCATCCTATTGAATTCATGGCCTGGCATACCTACCTCCATGACAGTGTAACAGTATGTTCCCAGAGAAGTGGATCTGCTGAATTTTCTTCTACATTCTGATGATTAGCTTTTTGTTAATGACATGTTTAAATTTCCAACTGGTATTGAGGGGTTACAGGCACTAATTAGTTGTTCCCCTTCTTGTGTACTTTTCAAGAAGTGAAGTTATTTGTTTTACTTAAGGTCTATAGTGATGCCAAGCTATTTTTGGCTCCACCTCATCTCACCTCTCTGTTTGCTTGTGTCATGGTGTCAGTTTTGATCTATACCTTCCCACTGCTAGATAGCTTTGCCTAAAGACATAATCCTCAGCCCCTAATAATTATGAGTACATCAAAGGCTAGTTGGTTTGCTTGGCTGCAGAGGTCTACACAAAGATCTGTGTATCTTCACTTGAAAGAGATTTATAGTTTTGTGTCAAGCTTTAAAATAATCATGGTGTTCCATTTTTTCCCTTCTTTTTTGTGACATATTCTTGCCTGCTACAGAACCTGATTTAAAAAGTACCACTATATGCCTGAAATGAAGACACTATTCTCCTTAATATTTTAATTTTAATGATCCTCATATTTTGTAATATCTGCCAGCAGTAAAACTATACCCTATTTAATATGAAAAAGTCTTACCAGAAGTCATAGAGTAACTATTTTTTGCCTTCATTTTAAATTATGTGTTGAGTAGAAAAAAAAAGAGAAAAATCAGTAACTGGGAGAGCCAGCTTTAGGGCCTTAAATATTTTGTATCTATAGCCACATACTATGACTGGTTTATAAACAAAAAAATTACAGTATTTCCAAATTCTGGAAATCGAAAGTGGTTGGTTGTATCTGATCTGTTTTTATTCTGCTAACAATTAGGGTATTGCCAGGTATGTGAGGTCACACATATCAGACATCTTATCCATATAACCCCCAGCCAAGTTGATGCACACAGACAACAGTGAATAGGTGACACTAATCACCAAGTAAACAACATATTTTTTGTGGACATGTATCAAGAAGAAAGTTAACAAAGTGAAAACAATTCACAGAGCTATTCCTTGGGGAAGGATCTAACATGATAAAGAATAGCTCAGCATAAGAGATCTCGAAGGGATGCCCATGGCATAACACTGAAGTGAAGAGAAGAAAGTCAGTACTCAAGTTGTTGACATTATGGCTAGGAATTTAAGTAGGAGTTTGACTTCTCATCACTGACTCCATAGACTGTGGTAAATTTAAATAGAAAGCACACATAGTTAAAATAGCTGTTGAAACAAACTATCAAAGAAATTGATGTGTGGAAAGTGTCTTTGCATGGAGACAATGAATACCTTTCTGGGAAATAGGCTTTAGCCAAATACAATTTATGCATTAGTCAAACACATGTTTTTCTGGCTTGGTGTAGGATACCTGGATGAAATTTAATAGCCTCTAATTCACTGTAGGTCAAACTAGATTATTTACACCATAGTATAATATTCATATGTTCTGGATTCCACTCTTGCCTACAGCTCTGTGAAAAAGCCCCTGGTAAATCTCCCATTAGCTTCAAAAGGCCCACATGTAGGCTAAAAGACTGCACTTAAAAGCCACACAATATATATTCATACATCTCATAGCATGCACGTGTGTGTGTGTACATTAAGTGGGTGTTATATTTATACATACACAGCCAAAATCTGGCCAGTCATAAAAATAGCTCCAAATCTGAACACGAGTGCCAGGGGAATTATTACGTATTTATATTCTGCTTCGTGACATCAGCAGTCACAGAATCCACTGCTGCTGTTGGGGTTTTTTTTCCTAAGAGAACAAGAAATAACCACAGCAGGAGGTGCTTTCATAACTACTGGGAGCTGCAGATCTGTGTGCTCGTGGTGTGTCAGAGGTATGTTTGTCTCACACACCCTAGAGCTGTCCCTCAGCCTCTCGTTTTCCGATAGGGAATTCGCCGGTTGCATTTCTGCGCACTGAAAAGGGTTGGCAAACACATATTTGCATGGCAGTTGGTATGTGTTTTGTCCTGTTTGTTCTGCGTAACATAACGTGATGTGACAGGCTGTAATTCATCACATCAGTTGCATGACAGCAGAGGAATTGGAAAAGGGGTGTAATGGTGGGCTGATGTGAGGTGTCAATTTAATGTTCAATTGTAGTATTTCAACATTAAGGCTTTTTATAATGACCTACCAAAGAATTATCTCCAGGTATTCCCTGTGCAGGTGAGGTTTAGGAGGAGTGATCAGGCATAGCATAGTCAACATCAGGAGAAGGCTGTAGATCCCTGTGCTCAGAAGCAACAACTCTTGTAAACAGGAGAACCTTTGCACATCTGGTGCTAGATCAAACAAACAAACACATTGAAGGACTATTTATTTATTTCCTTCTCTTTCACTACACTCCCCAGCCACACCACAGGTCCTTGAGTGGGAAAACTGTGGAATTGCCCACGGCAATATAGGAGGTTGAGGCTGTTTTCCTCCAAAGACTCCTACACAAGAGACTGCTTGACACTTCACCCCTGGAAAATTCCCACAACAGAAGTGAGGGTGTTAGTTCTTGTTGAATGCTTTCAGCCTAACAAAACCAAGTTCCCTGTTAAAATCCCGTCTCAGGGCTGGGACATTCTAATCAGGACATGGCTGGTAAAAGCCTTAGGGAAGAGCTCAGTGGGTCCCAAGGGTGAGCTTTGCACCCATCGCTGTTCTCAGTCATGCACTTCCTAAAGTGTCAAACTTGGCCACAAGATGAAAAGAAATGAGCTGTTTAAGAAAAAACATTGGTGAAGAACTGATCAACACAAAGCTGTAAGTGCATCCAGAATTAGCGACTTTTTTCTTTCCTCAACATACACTCTATATTTAATTACAGCTATCTGAAGCATCTACCCTAAATATCCTTCCTTTTGGTTAGTCTGCACTGAGACTTCTTTTCACTTTAAATCTCAGTGCCACAAAACTGCCGCAACTCCTCAACTCATGCCCTTCAATAATATTTTCCACAGCATTCAAGATACCAAAAGTCCTGAATTGTGCTAGATTTCAAACTGTAAAATTCAGTCTTAAAAACAGATTTGTGACACAGTGTTGGTTATCTCTGCAATGCTGATATTATGAAATGGCAAAATATTTTAATACGATGAAAAGATATCATTAATAATAGCTTATAAGCATGTATGGTGATCATTTGAATTAGTTACTTACTGCAGGTACACTGCCAGTGTCCCACCTTTTCATCTTCATGATAATCAAAGATGCAACAGCCACTTGATTTCTGCCTCCTGCTCTCCCAGCCCAGGGACACCCAGCTCAGTCCTTGCACACCACATCAGTAAAAAGTTAGTGTGTAGTTCTCACATAAATTAGATCCCATGGATTAACAATGTTTAAATAGTTTAAAAATTTTCACTGTAAATGAGCATGGAAGCCAATATTCTTTCCTGTACATTTGTGTTCAAAGCCTATGCCTTTTCATTTTTCAAAAATATAGCATGACTTCTCATTTTTTCAAAAAAAACCATTGTTTCATAACAACTGCTAGCTTATATTTTTTGCTTGATGAAACCTTCTGCTACATCTTACTGTGGTTATTCATATACCTCTGCTGAATTTAGTAATTTTCCTTGCTAATGTTCTTGTTGTTAAAGCCCCCTCTGGAGACATCCAAGTACACCAGATGAAGAGCAGATTCTGGGACCATCCCAGAGATCTTGTAGAATAACCCCAGGATATGATTTGACATCACTTGGTAGGTGCTGGTGATCCATCGGGAGCCTTACATGAGCTCACCCTCTGACTGAAGGATTTGGAACCCGGTCTAAATTTCTCCTAAATCATCATTTGAAGTTCCCTGCTAAATTGCACACACCTCTACTTAAATAATACAAGCTTTTATTAACCAGATGAAAGATGATGGCTTCGATTAATTATTTATTTTACTGCATAGGATGCATTTTGACCAAAGAAAACAGCCACAAAGTGCTTACCTTAAGCCCTTGCTTTTAACCACCAAAGGACCAAATGTTTAGTTCACAAACACAAATAGGGAGCCTGTGTGGGCACGGTCTGCTGCTATGTAAGCCCAGATCATCCTGTGGACTATGCTGCTGTTGCCTCTTATGTAAGGGAAGAGTTAGTACCACAGCACTTCACACTGGTCACTGTAATAAACAGAATTTAACAGTAAAACATTCTGGAAAGAATCCAGATTTCCTCAAAAATTCGTGAAGGAAGCACAAGCTTTAGTCAGTGCCTTATTTTCATATATTATTATCAACTTCACTGCCCCAACCTAATTCCTTGCGTGTTTGCTAGTTTTGCTGTCCACTGGTTGAGATTAGAAACAAGACAGCAGGTTAAGAACTGGATGAAATTAGACCTTTACAGTCATCACCAACCTACTGGATTACTCTGGCCAGCTCATTTTGGCCTTCCATTTTGGTGCTTTTGTTTTCCTGTGGGGACTGTGGGAGCTCTCTGTGACAGGCTGCCCATCCACATCCCATGCCACAGCCCCTCGTGTCATCTTCCCAGCGTTGCCCTCCCAGAGGCTGAACACACAGTCAGGTGAAGTCCATTTTCTAAGCTCACTTATTTTCTATAATTTTTTACAACATAGGGCAAAACCACAGCCCTGGGAAATCAGCTGTAATACTCTAGTTCGTGTCTGCCATTAGGTGTCAGTGTGACAACAACCATGATATACAAAGGCTATGCCGGGGTGTGCAGGGACACTGCCCCATCCTAAACTTCTCCTTGTCGACTCAGGGAAAATACAGTGTGCAACTGAGAGGAAGGAAGAGGCTGAAGAAAGCAGTAAACATTTTATTTCGGGTTTTTTCCCATCACCTAATTGAAATTATTTACTAACAGATAAGTCTGTTTGCATTTCATTCAGTGCGTCTCAGGTTCCCACTGCTGCAGTTGTCAAGGGGTAATATTTACAAAACCAGGACAAGAGTTTCTGCACACACTGATCTAACCCTATTTTAGGGAAAAAGAAACAGTCAATACTAGCAGTAATTTGCAGTCTGCAGGAGGTAGACTGCTTTGCCCAATGCAAATGTTAAATTACTCATGTGAGTTGATGCCTGCCAATTTGGTGATTATAGATGGGTCCTTCACGAGTTGTTTAAAATACTATATTAGAAATTACAACTAAAAGTTCCACTCATTCCAAAGAAAAGGATATAAAAACTTTAAAACCAGTTTTAAGACAACTTTTTGCATCATAAATACTGTCCTTTTTTTTTTTTTTGGTGTTTCAGTGGCATTCATGATGAAGAAATGGTAAAATACATTACATATATTAAGGAGTTTGAAATTGTTTTTAAACAAAATTTCAGACATGGAAATTTTGCTACAAAATGTAGCAAACAGTTTTTGGTTATGTGGGAGTTTTAAAAGTTACTATAAGTTTATAGAAATTTTAAAATAAAAGTCAGATTTTTTGGGGGGAAAGTATTTTAAGAATAAAATTAATTTATAAAATATTCTCCACTTGCCTCTAGTATTAAGAATAGCTCAAGGATAGCATTTTTTTACCTTATGTTTGGAGCTGTAAATGTTTTTACCATTAACTTTAATCAGATTTTGATCAGGTCAACATAATGGCTAAATCAGATTGGCCTTCACCAGGA
Organism: Neopelma chrysocephalum; assembly: GCF_003984885.1. NCBI lineage: Eukaryota > Metazoa > Chordata > Aves > Passeriformes > Pipridae > Neopelma > Neopelma chrysocephalum. The sequence continues at coordinate 645,929 of NW_020897762.1, read as the reverse complement.
TCAGTGAATCTGTTGTTCAAGAAGATTGAGATTCAGCTTTGCCTTCATCTTTTCTACTTTGGAAGGGAGCAGATTGTGAGCATCGCTTAAATTTGGTGTTGGTTTTTTCCTTTATATTGATAGATTAAATCTGAAGTAACTGTGATAAGCATCTGAGTGAGCTGGCTTTTTTTTTAACCTACTTCCAGTTTTCTAGTAATTGCATGACACAGAAGTGGTTAGTCCTGAGCATGCACTGCACAGCCCAGGACAAGAATCCTCATCTGCATCAATGCTGCAATTCTCCAAGCTGGGTAGTTGCAGTTCTCTTCAAGAGGGCAAAGCCTCCCAAACTTTTGTTAGCCCTGCCCCCCTTCAGTTTGGGGATGGGAACTGAAAAATGTCATGTGCCAATTTGACGTTGTCTTTATAATAGATAATTATAGGCTTTAGGAATAGAAAAGATGCCTGATTAAATGGCTCCAGCCATCTGCTGTTGCAAGATTGTGAAGTAATCCTTGACCATTTTCATATTAAGAGTTGCCACGCCGATGTTCTCCCACTCCTTATGTCACTCAGCTTGCCTAGAAAGCTATCTCCTATACTTTAGTTTGCTGGCATCTTAACTGACTTTTGCTTTGTACTATTTTAAATAGCAGTGATTAAATCTTTATATTGGTACTGTTGGGGGGCTTGAAAGTTCCTGATGTCCCACACATCAGTTTTGACTTTAGAAATATAAATTGAAGAGCTGCTTATTTTTACTTGTCATTGCAGATCAGGTTCTTCTTCTTATTATTCTTGTTTGTGGTACAAGGGGAGCAGATGAAAAGCCACCCAGGTTAGCAGTTTTAAAAAAAAACCAGCACTGGCCACTGTGGTTGGTTGTACCCCTGATCCATTGGGGCCCCAGGGTAGGTGTAAGACGAGGCTCCAGGGCCAGGCACAGGCTGCTCACGTGGCACTGTCTGCCACAGTTAGTTGAGCCCAAAGGTAATTTTGTTGATTTTGAAGCAAAATCATTAGTCAAATAGACCTGAAAGCGGCAGAGAGCTGTAAGCCTGCTTTAAACTGAGCACTCTTCTTACAGAGATAGTATTGCTTCAAGCAGCTCTTTGCAGATCAGAAAGGATCCTGGTGACAGGATTCATCTGACGGATATCCCTCAATTACAGGCTGGTATGAATACCAGAGTGTTTTTTCATTTTAAAACCTCACAGAGGTAGTCCAATGCAGTTTCCAACTGCAGCCTAAACCAGTCCAGAAATGTGTCACAAAATGTATGGAAGAGTTTCCACCTGAAGTCAGAGAAGAGGCAGAGGGAGCAGAGCAGCAATCAGGCTGTAAGGAAGTACTACAAGGGCACAGTAATAGCCAGATAGATATTAAACATCTCTGGGTGATGCGCTTCTGTGTGAGAAGGACTGGTGGTGGCATGTAAGGAAGGAAAAGGATCACTACAGCAATGCAGGAGTGTGAAAAGATGCCTTTGTAAGGGCAAATTTTACCTATTGAACATTAATTGCTTTCCATGGATACAAAATGCACTTTAAGTGATGAAAGGAGTGACTGACAAGCAGTGCTGTATTAAACAGATATCAGAGAATGCAATATAGGTTAATTATCTTCTCTTAAAAAAAATTTAATTTTTTTTTCTTAAGAGGTGAGCATCTGTCTGAGACAGAATCTTATCTCCAAACTCCTGTTGTCTACTTCAATGAGAAGAGGAGCAAGAAAGGGAATGAACAGGGGTGGTGAGGAGAAGCCAGCAGGAACCATGGTGAATTTTTTTCCTTGGCATCAGGCGTCAGCTCTTTGCATCTCTTCCCATGGACTTTCCTCCTGGTTACCTTCAGAAGCAGAAGCAATGCCAGGAACTGCCCACAGCTCCCCCCAGGGCTTTGAGCTTTCCAAGTGGTATCCACAGCTGCCACTCCAGCTGACATAGTTTATTTAAATAGGCAGGGAGAAAGTATTTGTGTTTGCAGAAGGCAGTGTATAGTGTAAACTACCTCTGTGATGTTTTAAAAAGAAAAAACACTCTGGTATTCATGCCAGTCTGTAATTGAGGGATATCAGTCAGATGAAGATCTTCCCAGGGAGTGGAAGGAACAGCCTGGGAATGAAAAACCCACTGTTTTTATGAGGTTGCATTTGCCTTTCCAACAGGGCATACTAAGCATGGTGTGTCCCCTCTCCAAAGCTGAACATTTTCCCTCTAAATCAGTCTCTTCCAGTGGAAAGGGTAGGAAGGAAAGTGTCAACCCATCAGTCAGGGTTTTCAGGTGCCGATAGGGTCACATCAGCTTTTAAAGCCTTTGGGCACCCAAACCACAGAATGTGCTGGTGGTTATCAGCAAGTCTGTGCAGCAAAGCTTTGGAGCAGGTGAGTGACAGGATGCAAATATCTATCAGGGAGGACCTGCCCCTATATCTGCTTCGGTGCTTTTTTAGCCACACCTTTCTGGTAAATTGTAAAATGTCGGGCAGGGTGCTCTAGAGATGGTTAAAATTTAGAAAATGCATCCAAGTTTTTTCTTATATTGTAGGACTTAGCCAAGAGACACTGAGCAGAGCACTGTGTGTCATTAAGAGAGCTTAGCAGCAGGATATGCATGTGTGTGTGTGTGTGTGTACATATATATATGTGTGTGCAAGCACACAGATTACATATATTCACACCACAATAAAGTTTTCGGTTTTGTAGGTTTAAAATAATGTGTTGGTACCACCTGTGTAGCATGTTTTCTGTACTTTGCATCAGTGTTGCTAATTTTCTATGCAGACACACACACACAGACCCCATAGAAACTTGGCTCTCATTTTATGAAAACTTGCCCAGGACATTATCAACTTAGTATCCTCATTCTTAAAGCATAAAAGACTCTACAGAAAGTCAGTATTTTTAAAGTGACTGAAAAGAACATGTAAGCATTTTCATTTTTTCTAGATGGAAAGCTTGCTCCTGGTAAACTCTGTAAGTATTAAACTCATTGATATAGGAGCGAGTTTGGTCTATACAATCTTCCAGCATGAATAACATCTTTTTTCCATGAAACCCACTGACTGCAAGCACGTTAGTCTGGCAGAGGCTAGAAGAAAATGCTGGTTTATAATTTGGGCTTTATTTACAGATAGGATTCACATTTTTCCATTATTTGGATTAGGCAACTAAGTGGTCCCAAGTTTTTCTTCATTAAAAGAAAAAGGAAAAATCCTCCTTTTAATATGTGTGTGCTTCACACTTTTCAAACTTCAATAGCAGAAAATTTTTCACTTGGTCAGAAAGCTGATTTAATTTGCTGCTAGGTTAAATGTTAAAGGTTTCAGTCTTATGACCATGAATTCTCAAATTAAATTCAGTGCATTGCTTAAATTTCTAGCTGCAGTGCATTTAGCCTAATTGCTTTGGTAAGTTGGGTGCTTCATAACTACTACTCTTCTGAATTTTCATCTTTAAAGGTGAGCAAAATAAGCCTGAGGGTCACAGGTGGGCTAGCCTGCTCTTTGGGATTCACCTGTGGGGTCTTTGGATATCTCTTCCAGTCTGACTGCATCCTCAGACCATGTCTGATGAGGCTGTTCTGCTGACAAGGGAGAGCATTTAAACACCTGTAGGTTTTAGCTATTTAAGCCCAAATCAGTTTTGAAGCAACAAGAAAGGCTGAGCAAAATGGTTCAGATTTCAGTCAGTTGTCAACTAAATGTGTGCACTGGGCCTTTAAGTATTTGGCCAGACACATCTTGATTGCTTCTCTTTTGTTTTTACCCTTGGAAAGTCAGCTGGATAATACCCTGTAGCAAAAGTCTATTCTGGGATGCTGTAAGTGGGCTGGGCTGGGGATGCCTGAGCAGGGGTAAGTGTAAGGGGGGGGAGTGGGTGAAGGGAGAATTAACCAAAAACAGAGTTATATTCATGTATTTCCGAATTTTTGTGAGCCAGGCTATTTGCAGTCATTTTCAGTTTTCTTGTGATGTTAAATATAAAAATCATGGGGATATAAAATGATCCCGCTGGTGCAGTCTCTAAGGCAGGCTCTTCTCCTTGGGGACAAGTCACAATGCAAACATGAAGGTGATGGAAGCAATCGAGGAAACTTCTACCAATGGCACCCTCGGAGGCAAGCCCTGAGTGTCTAGTTTTTTCCTCTTTGTTTACAGTATTTTTAAGGCTTTGAGTTCTCACGCAACATATATGTCATTAAATGGCTGATTCCTCTTTGCACACGTTGTTGTGATGGCCTGTGGCAACCTGAATTAATTGTTTCAGTAGTTGATGGTGGTTACTAGCCGTAATTATTATAATTTGCATTTATAAAAACTTCTTTCATCTAAGGATCTCAAAATGCTTTTGCACACATTTAATTAAGCTTCACAACATCCTGTGAGGTAAGTGTCAAGAGTGTTGTTATATCCATTTTTACACAGGTTTCTCCAAGAAAACAAGGTCAGTCTCTAACGCGACTGGTATTTGGTTCACATCACTCTTGCACAGGACGAAGCAACTAGCACAGCTGCAGGAATTAGGAGTGCTGATCTAGGTCACTTTGCATCTCCCACATAGCTCTTGCTGCTGCCACACTGTGTGGACACACACACTAAGCCACTGCAAACACAGTCAGAGCAACCTCAGCCCAGATTTACAGTCTGAGATGGCCCTTTCTTTCCCAGGAGCACTCCAGCAGCAGAAAAGTCTCAGGAAGAAAAAGAGATAAGCACCCAACATGTTGAACAAGATGACAACCCATCAAGCAAAGACCTGTTCTTTCTATAGTTTTCTCCCTTAACATTTCAGCCTCTCTTTGCAATCTGCACACAGCAAGACATTTCTACTTTAACCAAAGCTAAGCTGCAGGCAATGTAAAGTTACTCTTTACTAGTCACTCGCTCTAGAAGAGGCTTCACACACTTCAGCCCTTACCAGCCTTAGACCCAACCTTGTGGGCAATCAGCAATTCTGACATCTACTAAATCCTAGATTACCACTTGACTGATATTTAAAAGTGAAGATCAACCCAAGCAAAATAGACTTGGAACTTGATGGGGCAGCAAGAGGAGACAGTTTTCAAAAGCTCATTTCTTTTTCAAACATGTTGTTTAAATTGAACCTAGCTCTCTGTAAGCTCTGTTGATCACCATATTAGCCCTGAGGAAGATAGGTCTAAGTAAGGGCTTGCAAATTGAGTAAGTCCCAGGCCATACCTTCGTGAGTTCTTTACCATCCTCATCAATTTATGTTTACATAAATTGTTTACATTTGGCAATGACCAGATTAGCTATTTGGAAAGAAGTCTGCCTGTGGATGCACTTGTTCCAAAATAAAAGCCACTTTGCTTTTCTAAATTAAGTGGACTTAAAGGTAGAGAATGACTATTCTGAATAACATAAGAAAGAAAGCAATTTCATTCCTAAGTAGACCATTCAGCAGAAATATTCTGAAATAATCTATCTGATTTCTTGTGTTAGCACTTTTTAAGGCACTGACATAGTCACACAGTCAACAAAAACCAACTTTGTTTTCAGTCCATTGTTTTCCTGGAGAGGGTGTGCCAATGCAGGGCAAGAGTCAGAGATTCTTTTCAGTTCCCCTGAGTCAATGCACAGGATTTATCGTGGTCCACGTCTCTCCCGTGAGGGAAGGAACGCCTGGCAGCCAGAGGAGAAGGTCTGGCACAAGAAAATACATAATTTCATTTTACCTGATGCTGTCTACTTAACTTTCATCAGAAACAAGGGACATTCATCAGGTGAAGCCTGCGTTTTCAGTGAAGCTTTCTTATGCTTTTCCTCTCCTACAAACTTGTTCGTGTCTGCTGCTGCACAGAAAAGAAAAATGTGGCAGCAACCTGTAGCTTGGGAGAATACAAAGCCATGGGAATCCCAGCATCATCCCCACAGAGAGGTTTTTATTGTAGCTACCGGAAAGTTTTCAGTAACTTCAAATCAGTACTTTTGGAGTATGTTTCTTTATTTGGAAGGGGGGAGGTAAAAATTCTGCTCGTATTATCTCATGTTGCAGAAACTGAGACTTGATGGGTACTACGTTATCCTTTTCGGACCTCTATCCCTCCCAAAGACACAAGATGAACTCTGCCTGCCCAGGCACCAGAGTCGGTGCCCCAGGGAATTTCTTCATATCTAAGGGATATGCAGGATGTGTACTCGCATGCCCTTGCTGCCTCTCAACTCCAGCTGTACATGCAGTTTTGCTTTAGGAACCTGTACCTCCAGTATTGCAATACCTTTTTCAGTCTCTGTCATCAAGAGTTTAAATACAGTTCAGATCAGTGTTAGTGGCCCAGCTCCAAATTAGGAGAATTGCTGCAATTCGTTATCTTGACAAATTAACTGGTCTGAGGCAATTCCTTTTTGAGAGAGATACAATTACCTAACTCTTGAACTCTAGCCTTGCTCCAGTGTAGTTATGCACCTGCTCAAAAACTGTGGATATTATGACTAAAGGCTTTCCCACCTCTAAGTAAAATTTCTGCACTAGGAGCTGATCAAAAAAAAAGGCTGACTGAAGACCAAGGTGGTCTTGTTACATAGTGGAGGGACAGTGCTGGAAACGCAAGATCCTTGTCCCAAAACCACCATAGAAGGGCCTGGCAAGAGAGTGTTATATCAGAAAAACACATCACCAGTTGTCCCATCCTCTGTTTGGAGTCCAGCTTCCCGGTCCAGTGGAAGAAGGCAGCTTTCCTGCTCCCAATCCACCACGCAGAAAGCGGTAGCCCGTGCAGACCCTAAACAGAGATTTTCTTTGGAAAAGGGGAAAAAAAATACAATGTGTTTTCTCCCTGGGATTTAGGCAGTAATTTCTAGTTTCAATCCTTCAGTCCTTATATACCTGGTGAAAAATGGGTTTCCGTCAGGTACAGTATTCCACTCCTGATGTGGACAGGAGCTGGTGCTCTGAGGAAGATGATGACCCTTAGCCTTGCCCTGATTTCCCTCAGCTCCTGGCCTGGAGGACCAACTCCTTTCTGCCTTTTCTACCAAGCAGTGAAAATACATCCACAGTTAGGCATTGTTCTTCCAACCCAACGTGGGCAGATGCACTTCTCATACGCTTCCCTGTGGAAAGCAACTCCTTCTGCCCCTCAGCCATAGCTCACCTGTGGGCATCATTTTTCCTTGTAAAAGAGCTCCCAGATGCTAAAAGATATCCCTTAACTATTCATTTGAACCATTGCCTTTTGGAAACTCTGTTTGGGATAAAGCTGTCCTGCAGAAGGCTTGTGTTTGCCTAGAGCCTCTTTGTATGGACTTGGTGGCTGGGAGTTTCCTTGAGCTCCTCTTTGAACTCCAAGCCTTCAGCATCCAAAACATTTAACCCTCAATTTCTTTTCTGCTTTATCAGTTTGGCCAGCTTCCAGCTGGCAGCATTCATTTGCAGGCTTCCATTCTGCATCCTGTGTTTGCAGATGCATTTCTCTTTCAATTAACCCCTTGAAATGGTTTTCTTCTCCCCTGAGCCTACCTGCCTCTGGTCTGGCCAGCACTTCTCCCTGCTCTGGATGCCTGAGGGGCAGAAGCCAGGAGTGGAGAAGCTGGGTCCTTGAGCTGGAAGTGCCAAGCAGAGGGTGTGCCCCATACACAGGCATCACAGAGAGCAGCTGAAGGAACACGCAAGTTCGGCAGCGCCTGCTTTGCCCATTGTGGGTTGGGGCTTGCAATGCCAGAGGCACTTTTTGCCTATGTGGAGTCTCTAGAGCATCACTTATGAATAATGAGATCTTCCCTGAATGCTTTCACCAAGATGCTCTGGAGCACGCGCCCACATTTCCACGCTGCAGCTTTCCCCCCCCAAACAATGGGAACGTCTCTGCAGCTTTTGCCTGGCTTTCCTTTGGAACAGCTATTTCTAGATAGTCACTTAAAATGAAAAAAGAGGAAGAAGAAAAAAAAAGGAAAATAAAGACCTCGTCTAAAGCATCACTTACCAAACAAAGAAATTGCCTAGTCACCAGGAATGCCCTCCCTCCTGTGCCTGCTGTAATTACTGAGTAATAGCAGCCTTAGGTTGCTCATCTTGGCACTCCAGCTGGGTAACGTGCATCCACAAGGAGAGGGAGAACCACTCGCCCACTGCCAGGATTGCCAGGCAAACTTCACACGGGTTGGGAAACCCGATAAAATCTAGAGGTGCAGGATCTCTATTGCTGAGACACTAGTCAAGCCTTTGAAGTGAGAGAGCAAATTGAATTGAAGCAAATCCTTGGTTATTCAGTCTCTGTCAGCTGGCGACTCACCCCAGTTTGGTAGTACCACATCTGGATCACACTGTAAGACACGCCTCTTTTTTTTTTTTTTTAATTAATTAATATTGGCACTGCTAGGGGAGTTCCTAAGGAACCTGATTACTTAGGCTCCAGGGAGATATAAAATGAACTGTATAGTGGTTAGCTTAATTTTGTGTATGATTCTAGCTGAGCAAATGAGTAGTAAAGATTGAAATCTCAGCCAAAGCTAGTAAAGACTTAGCATTTGCATTTGCAGAAAATTTTAAAGCCAGTTTTCATGGCAAGCTGCAGAAGACTGCTAAGTGAAGCGTGACTGTCTACACTACAAAATAAAAAGGAGTTATTTATGAATGTTAGCTACTTCTTTAGTTTTAGCACATAACTTTTATATTAATTCTTACATTTCCTGGAACACCCACTGAAACGGTTTTGCAGCTGCTAATACCTCTGATATACCCCTAACATCCGACTAGCAAAATAATGACATGTTATGCTACTATTAAGGGTTGATTCTATTAGTAGTGATGAAAGTGCCTTATCTTCTCTGGTATCAAATTGTTAAATTACAACAGAAACAGGAGATATTCAGATTTAATGCACCTATTCCAGCTCTCTAAGCACTAACAGCTGTTCTCAATGAGTTTTAAAAGTACTATAAAACAATATTTCAGCAATTTGTATTTGTCAAATGCAAACATGTCAGCCTTGGGAATTAACAAAACAATACAAAAATAATCTAAAAATAAGAATCCATGGAAAACTAACCCAGAAGAAGCAAAGAAGTTTGGAGTTACATGTTTCCACACTCACAAACAAAGCTCTGTGGTTTCCCTGCAGGAATTTGTTGAAATGAAACAATTTGATTAGAATATGTTTATTTAGAAAGAGGTTTTCAGGAGAACAATTGTAGCCAGAAAAAAAGAACTGACCACACTCAAGTCAGCAATGGAAGTTTCCACTGATTTTGATACCAAAAGGATTTTACCCAGTAGCTTTAGAAGTAGCTTCATGTAGTTTGAGAAAACCTGGGATAGAGTTAAGGTAGAACAACTTGATAATGTGTGAAATCAGGCTTGGTCTCATACCTCCTGCAGCAGTTACTTGCCTTAAAAAAATCCCCAAAACTTCACAAAATCATGAGAGCTTACTTTCAACAGGTAAAAATAAACACTTAAATTTAAAAACAAAAAAAGTTAATGCATAATAAGAGGAGATATGAACTTATTCACATAGAATTAGCTATTCAAGTAAATAAATTATTGAAATTCCTAAAAAAAAAAATAGTGTGATTGTTGTTCTTAAACTCTACTGTTTTACAACACTCATTTTGCTTAACAATTTGCATTTCTTCGAACCTCTGGTTTGTTTCTCTCAGAAAAACGCTACTGTTTACCTCTTTATTTTTGGTAAAACAGCAGTGTGTCTGAAGTCTGCGTGGTTCACTGGGAGTTCATTGGGATATATTTGCAACTCCTGAAGCAAAAAACTGGTATTTTATCTTTAGAAGGAGTCACATTTTTTGAACTTATTGAATTTTTCAAAGATCAGCATGAAGAGTTCTGATTAAATGCTTGCTTCAGCATTTTAAAGGCTTCTTGTGTCCCTGTTGCCTAAGGAGGTCGTACATGGGGATTGCTCTGTAAACATCAGATTGTACAGAATTGGCTCTGCGTACCATGCCAGGCACACAAAGAAGAAGTCAAATGGCTTATCTCTCACTTATCAACTAGTTTATTTTTCATGCCCAAAAAAAGGCTGCTAGAGGAGCAGCTGCTACTTTGTAAATAATTTAATGGCTTCTGTTAAGTAGAGCTGTCAATTTTGCCAACAGTATTAAAAAAGAAGATTTTCATTTTACCACGGATTTGCACGTTTTAAAGTGTGTTTTTATCCCTGAAAGTCCAGCGAGGGATTCTGGAGAATGGAAACAGCTTCCGATTTGCAGTCACAGATTCAAAAGAGAATAGGTACAGCTAAATAATGACAGATGTATGAGCAGGGAAGATGTGATATCTCATCACCTGTATATGTTGCTTGGAGAGCATCCTGCTCATTAAAGCTTAGGAAAACTTTTAGTGGACTTGTAAAGAAACATATTTGGCTCTCTCACACAGACGTTAGATGTAGCAATAGCAGTTACCAGCAAATTTTGAAAATGCAGAATGTGCTTTGTATGGTTGTCTGTACAAAATATTATCCTAATGTTGATCGCAACAATGAGGATTTTTGTGAAGATTTTTAGCACAAAAAAATTCATATTATTGCATCTGATAAATTAATTTGATGATGAAACAACAACATTAGCCATGATACCAATTCTCAAGTTTTTAAAATTCAAATTCACATCCCCAGATCCTAACATGTTAAGCAAATACTAAGTTAGAACTTAAAACAAGAGTTTATTGTGCAATAAGCCAAAGGAAGGTCCCAGAATGCCTGAATACAAAATCTTAGGTGAAACTTGTGATCCCTCCAGTGCTAGCACAAAGTCAAGCCTCTATTAAGCACCAAACCATAGCCAGAGCCCTCATCTAGATGTGAGGACCACCACCCTCTCCTGGCTCTATGGCATTGTTGCCAAAATCCTTCCCTTTTTAATTAAATGTGGGATATGTTGCCTCTAGTTTGGGAAGGGCTGTGTTGTTTAAACAGTGTTCCCTGTGCATTTGTTTTTCCTGCTTTAGCGTTTCTCACAGGGAACAGACTCCATGTCCCACAACAAAAATATTTATTTCTTTACTCTAGAGCTCATATCTGATGGTTTTGTGGCTTTGCACCACTCCTGGCACCTGATCCTATCTAATGTTCAACACTGCAGCTGTAGACCCAGACTAGAATAGGTTCAGTGCTCATAAGTTGAGGTTCGGATATTTATTTTAGATATGAAAAGTGAAAAGAAATTTCTTTGCACTCCTGTGGGTAAGAACCCCCCTCTTCCTCCAGTTTTGGCTACAAGTGTGCTTGCATCTGACAGACTGCTCTGTTTTTCATGAGGTTCCTATGGATCCAGTAACATTATTTAACACGGTGTAGCTGTGCTACATCCACAGCACAAAATATCCGAGTCAGTGGCCGTGGTGTAATTAATTGCTCATAGCATTCATATATTAGAAATATGCCACATAAGGACTGTGTACATCCAAATTGTAGCCCACTCAATGTTCAAAAACTGCTAGGTACCACCTGGAGCACATGCATGAGTTACACTGAAGTGACTGGTGTGAGAGGGCTGTGATTTACTCAGCTCTGGTTCTCAGCAGGTATGAGAAAATACAAATTAATAGCATGATGGAAAACAATCAAGACAAACTTGACCAAATTCTAATTTGTTTCTTTTATCAATACACATTCCTCTATCAACATCTCTCAGGGTTTTGTGTTCTGAAATGCCCCCACTCCTTGGAATTAGGTCAGGCTCAGTAGTGATGGCTTAGGAGAAGTTGAGGACATCATAAATTGATGGAAGTTTGTAACTTTAAGGGGGTAAGTTATGTAGGCCTTAGATGTTACTGAGTAGGTGGAAAAAGGAAAAAAAAAGAAAAGAAAAATTAATTATACCACTTTGACTCAAACTGTACATCTGAGCTTTGATATTTAGAAAATTTAAAGGTTTAACATTTTGCTCCTTAAAAAGCTAAGGCTGACTGAAGAGGGAGGCTCTTCAGGACCAAAGACTTAGTTCCAGGTGGAAGCAGAGGCTGTCAAAGCTTGTTCCACAAGAGCTTTTGCCTAAAAGTGGATTTTCCCTAATTTTTTCTTTCCCCTATCAACAGGATTTTTGTTTAAGCCCTTCCCCAGAGTTCTTCATGCACGTCAAAAGCAGTTTCTCCTGAACCTTTTTAAGTTCTGCATATTGTTTCCCTCCTTCTCTTGGCTTCTCATTCCACAAGAAGAGGTCTCCAGAGAAACCTCCTTTACTTGCCCTGTAGTTGAGTTCCTTAGACATAAAGCATTGCTCGTACACCTGTTTTCTCCTCTCCTTTTTTTCCTCTCTGGATTTTTTATTCAAGATGGAGGAGGACAAATTGCACCAGTGCCAGTTAAGCACCTTTGTTTATTATAGCATGGCGTGCATGCTTGGAGGTGTGTTGCCCCCAACACAGTTGGCTTTTTCAACTATTCCCCACGTTGCTCCATGTGTGGGAAACAGCAGCACAGGCTGTGAGAGTATCAGTTACCTGAGAAAGTCAGACTGGTTGCCACACTTCACCCTCTCTCTCACCACAGATGCTAATAACGTTTAGGTGTCATGAAGAGTAGAAATAGTCCACAGCAATCTTACACAATTGGATATTTAGGACTGGGAGATTCAGGAACGCTTACAAGTAGATTTGCTCTCCTAAGCCAGTGAGTTTTCTGGGTCTGCAGACAAAATGTAGACCAGCAGCATGGCAAGACTCACAAGAGTGTTATATTCTTCCCCCTGCCCACGGTATTGCCATGGGTATCATGCAGATTAGCTTATACAGGATCCAAGAAGGCAGAGAACAAGGGGAGAAAAACAGGATTAGAAGAAGGGAAAAATGCAAAAGGGTCTTACGATTTTGAGAAAAATCTTTTAAAGTCTTTATCTGTAACAGGATTTTTTTTCCTTTATCCAAACTCTGCTAGCCTGCAATTTGATTGATTTTTTTATTTATTTATTTGAAGTCTCACAGCAAGTATATGCAATTCCTCCTCTGCATTTTTAAGTGGTTCAGGTATTTTCAAACAATTCCCTTCCCCAAAGGGCTCAGACTAGAACTTTTGAATGGGAGGCCCCTGATTCACCTGCTGGGCTTCATGTCTTCATTGTGAACCAAAATATTTTAAAACAAAGCTGAGGGAAGTCTTTATTTCTAAAGGAAGGAGTTACACATACCCTTCTGGAGGACCAGTCCAGTTGATAAGATTTTGATCCATATGGCAACAAGGAAATACTCGTGTGCAGCAGCTTTTGGCAGCCAGCTGTACCTTCTGTAGTTGACAATTTAGAGAAAGCATTTCCTCCTTGCTGACTAGAGCCAATATACACTCGTTCCCTGCCTTTCAAAAACTCTTGGATATGTTATTGTTGATGGTAATTAGCTACTCAGCCTCCTTTTCAAGGGGAAAAGTCAAGGGTGAAAGCAGTGTAAGCATTCAATTTGATCCTTTACAAGAGAGGACACCCTTGTCCTTATTGACATCTAAGGCAACCAGTTGGCAACTTGGTTGCCACTTTTAACTTAAGGAAGTGTGACACCATATCTTGGTTCATCTTAGCAGAACTTCTGGGGCAGTCAGATGAAGAAGACCCATCTTGTGAAGCTTTTGATCAATCTTCAGAGATGGGAGGAGGGTCCAAGCCACCTGCTCCAGGCCCTGCCATCAGACCACCAGCGCAGAGCTGTTCCCACAGGTGAGTAGTGCAGGGAAGGGCACATGGGCAACATCAAAGATATTTCATAAGGCCAAGGAAAATCCTGCATTTCCACAACAGAAAATGGAAGGGTGGGAGTTGGGGGAGGGAAACAATTAGCTAAAATAATTTTGAAATGTATGTTTGATATCCTGAGCTTTCCTGACAAGTGCAGTTGTCGTCAGCACCATGACTGTAAACGCAATGAAACATTAAGACAGTAAGCAGTAACTTAAGAAAAACCTGGAAGCCTGAAGGACATGGCATGGACACAAAGAAATCTCCAGAAACATAGACAGCATTTAACACACACTAGCACAACCACTTTCAAATTAAATCATTTGGGCAAATGCAGCCTTCATTGTTGAATGTGAAGAGAAATACAGCAATGGAAGTGCAGCAAATGAACGGTTACAGGTGGTAAACAGAATTTTTAAAAACCTGACATGGTCTTCACAGATTTCTGTAAGCACATCACTAGCCTGTGACCAAAATCCCTGGGATGATCTTTTGAGAATGCCCTCCTTCTGAAGTTGATTAAAACCTTGAACTTACCTATTATGAGAGAAACAACAGTTCTGATGACTGGGTTTTTTTTCCAATACTTTTGTTGCTAGTGAACCTGCACACCTCCTTACAAGGGATGAGAAATTAGAATGAAATAGCTCTTCTGCAAAGATTCAAAAAGCATTTATTTCTCTTATTTTTCTTCATGCATTCTTGACAGAAAAGAAAAAACAATTTTTTTTTTCCCAATGATTATATAGATGTACAGTATATAGACTAATTTTTATTTTCTGTGCTACTGTACGTAGGAATGTTTTTAGTAAATCTAGTGTGAGAACAACATTGAACTTCCACATTGAATTCATCCCAACCATTTGTACATAACTGTGCTGAACACTCTTCATGTGGGCAAAACACATTTCGTTCTCTTTCTGGAAATCTGTATGTTACCTAGTCTTCTGTCATGGGGATACACATGGGGAGATTGAGCTTTTTCAGTATTAAATGTTATACCCGTTTTACCAGCTACTTGCCACTAGTGAAGTATTTATTTTATACATAACCTACAACTTTTAGGATACAGGATGCCGTCTAAAGCTTTCAGAGCTGTCTCATGTATTTGGAGATTGAGCCTGACTTTAAAAATATAGTGCACAATTATTCCATCTTAACTTTTGGGATGAAGATAGCACGATATTGATATGGGCAAATAATAAAGGCAGTCTCCATGATGGAGTCTACATTGACTGTGGAGGACTTTCCAAGTACTCCAATAAAAGGAGCTCTTTTAACAGTGCACTAGAGCAGAGACTAATCCCAACACGCCTCTGATCCCAAGTTATAAACATGCTATCCTCCCTTCAGCTCACCTTTTCCCTTTCGGAGGTTGCTATGACTCACACGTCTCTGGCAGTCCCACATCTGCCTTTGTCAGGCATCTTGGGAGAGAGATTGCAGAGTTCAACTTTACTCCCACTCCTGGGCTCCCTGGTTTGACCACGTTGGCCTGCTCCTACTCGGGTGGGTCACCGTAAGTTGCTGAGCCTCATGAGTGGTTCCTGGCAATCGCCGGAGCTGCATAAACTGCTGGGATTTCCCAAGGCTTTTGATTGCCTCTTGCCAGGTTGGAGAGGATATAGCAGGCTCCCACCATGCTTGTGGATAGCTGGTGGTGCAGCTGACCTCACCTGGGAGAGGCCGGAGCGTTTGGTGGCCGCTTGCAGAGCTGCGGAAGAAGATTTCTCACAGTTCCCCTGGCTGGCCACAGCTGCCTGAAGCCTGCCAACACGAATTTAGGTTTTAAAGGCACTCCCTGTGACAACAGCAGCCAGCTGGGAAGGTCATCTGCTGAGGCACAGGTGACTCCAGCAACTTCTTCCCTGTGCTTAAGAAAAGCCGCAGATGGTTACAAGCACTGTGGCTTGGTTTGCCTCCAGTTTCACAGAGTTTGTTTTCTTTAATGTGTCTGCTGCCAGGTCTGCATCAGACCTCTTCATGTGAAGAAATCTGTACAAAGAAAGGAAGTTTTGAGTGTTAGGAGCCTGCATAAATAGGGCCATTCTCAGTTCTGCAGTCGTTGCAATGTTTCATCTCTATGTCCCAGATACTCCAGCATTACTAGAGATTTCCAGTTTTGTAAAGGGCTTCTTCTGGGTAGCAGTGGTTCCCCAAATTCTGGTAAGACATCACAACAGGATTTTGCAGTTGTTCAGCAAGAGTACTCAATCACTGCTCTTTCTTCTCTCAGAATCTTTTGTTATCTGCCTTGGCTTTACATCTTTGCACCAGCTAGTCACGCCAAACCTGTGGAGTTACTATATTACTGCATTTCTAACACTACCACTCCTGTCATACCCAGATACTGTCCCAAATCTGCATTTCACTCAAGTTTCTGGAAGCTCATCTCCAGCACATACTCAGACTTTTTTCTTTCATGTCAGCTTTGACAGAACCTTTGTTTTGGGAGAGCTGGGGCATATCTCATAAGTTACACCTAGTCAGAAGTCCTGGGCAAGGGCCCTGTGAAGACTAGCAGAAGACATTTGTGTTCCACTTGCTTAATAAACCTGGTTATTGATGCCCTTCAGGGAGCCTGACATCTACATATGTGTAACTGGAGCCCAGTTTTCAGGCTGCATGATTAAAAAATCACTTCCATTAACTCATCACATCATCATCTCCTTGGCCTAACCAGGAAAGCCATAGTCTGGGATAGAGGCAGGGACAGAAAAGGGATGGAAAAGGCTGGAAACAAAATAATCATTCATAAAACCTTTGAGAACTTGTTCTTGATTTAACTCCATGATATTTTATGAAAGTAGCAATACTATTCCTGCTAGTGGAGAGGTGTAGTCAACTTTTTGAACCATACACACACATATGAAGTTATGAGCAGTAAAGATTCCAGAACAACACTCCAGAGAGCAGCATTTCATTTGCTGTGTGAATTATTTCACTCTAACATAAACAGGACAGTTAAATACCACCAACAATGCACAGTCCAGTGAATAATTTTACAAGATGAAGATCTTATCTCTGTCTTACATTTGCCATTGGCCAATGCCATTTTCTCCTTCCAAGTGTCAGCTATGCTACAGCCCAGCAGTTCGTGCCCTCCCATTAATCTTGTTATCTATTTATGAAAACATTTTGATCATCATAACCCTGCAGCAAAAGCCTACAATTGAGGAAAATATTTTGTATGCTGTTGTTCAGAAGACCAAGGTAGCATGCTGATTCTTTCAGCAGCAAAAAGGAACTGATCCACTGCCCCTGGGACAGCTTGTTTCTGGATGAGTCAACTAGTGAGTGCCTGTGACCATGCCAGAGTTTGGCACGTAAGAGTCAGCACAGAGCTATGGCTGCACTCACTCCTTTGCTGTTGGCCTTGGAAGCTGCAGTGTGGGTTTCCACCCCATCAATGTGTCATTCTGTTGCCTTACCATAATGCATTGTGGGTTTAAATACCTTGCAGTTGTTGGCAGTGTCAGGATGTGTGTGAAGATGTGCTGGAAGGTTTTTTAGCTTATTATCCATCTACCTTGTCCCCATCCCCCAAACCAGAACTATTTTAATTAGGCTATCTATTATTTTAATACAAGCAATTAGGATAGAAGGTAAAAGTGTATATCATCACAGTGCTTTTCATCATAAAACTTCCTTGTGGCTTATGTACTTAAAAATATACATATTTCTGCTTCTCTATAAGGTTTTTATTTAAGCTCAGAAGCATGTTTGTATATTTTGAATCTGTAGCATCACTGATAGAACCTCAGAAGGTGTTTAAAGCATCTTTCATATCTGCATATGTTGGTTATAAAATCACCATGCAGAGAGAGAATTAGAGTTATCCTACAACATCCCCTTTTATGTGTCACATAAAAAATGACACTAAATGGGTTTCTTACTCTTACTTCACTGTTTCATGCAATTAAAATAAGCATTTATCACAGTTATGGCATTTCTGTTTGTTCTTCCACCATCAATTATCTTTTTCAAAAGCCCCTTTGACCAGGAAGCAAACCTAGTCTTAAAACATCAGGAATGTAGGCTGAGAAATACAGTCTGTCAGGTCCAGGTGTAATCCTAAAAGCTGCTCTATTTGCCCTGACAATCTCCAGTTCCAAAGTAACTCTATCAAGAGGCACGATGCAGGGATGTGGTGTAGGGAATTCATGTCAGAAGTGGGATTCAGCAGCTCAGCAGTGCTATTCCTGCCCAGTTGCTGCAGCCTTCCTTCTCATTCCCTGCCACTGCTCAGCCCAGGGTCTTCATGCACATCAAGAACACAACAGCAGGCAGATATATATGGCTTTGTGTGAAGTTGCATTCTCAGTTTCTACATCTGTAAAACTGAGATAATATGTTACCAAATTCAAAGGGGCAAATTAATTAGTCAATGCGCATACAGCACCTCGAAAGTACAAAATTAACTCTTCTTAGCCTGCAAGTGCTCAAGATGCATCGAGGTGTTCTCTAGGGCCTCTTGATTCCAGACAAAGGTCCTCTTGATTAAATTAGATTGCTAATGTATTAACGCATTAGCACACTTGAAGAAAGAAAAGTTTGAAAAAGCAATTTGGCTTCATCACATGAATGGCGTGTATACTTAATGGAAATTTTTCCAGCATTCACAAAACAAAGAAAAATCAATAAAATGTCTGCCAACTGTTCCACTGAAAACATTTTATAATCTATAGCACCGAGAATCCCGAGCCAAGATAAACCGGTGTTGCTGACAGAAAATACTGACAATTATTTTACATTGATTCAACTTGGCCCAGCCCAGACTGACCTTGTTTATTCATCTCAGTCTATTAATTCATATTAACTTGGCATCAAAATGGGACATGTGGCATGTGAGCTGAAGACCCATTTCTCTATCTTAGACTCAGATAAATGTAGTGCATTGAGTACTTCTAGTGCCTTGAGCTCTTAGGTAGATTTATATGCATTAGACAGAACTGGTTAAGTTCCTTTTATCCCCGCTGGGCTTTTCATGTCTGTTGACTGTAAAACTAGAAGCTTGGTAGAGGTAACATCTTCTTCTAAGCCTTCGGATATACATGAAATCCTCCCAGTACTGGTCAGTTTTAAAGACACATCCAAAGAGGATGGAGGGGTTTAAGCTCTTTTAAAATATAAAAATAGAAGGGTTATGGCAATTTGGCAGGCAAAAAAGCAATTTGCGGGTCTCGGCAGAATCCGAGGCCTTGTGTAAGAAAGCTGATCAAGACACTACGGAGGAGATAATGGGGTCGAAGAGCAGAAGAATCCCCCTGCTTTTGCAAGCAGCATAATCTGGTCTCCAATGAAGTTTCTTAGTTTCTTTTACCGAACCAATAAAGCTTAGTGTGATGGGAAAGTTGCATTACTGCAGCTTAAAAATGTCTCGAGAGAGCTGATGAGGAGAGTTGCTTTTTGGTGCTTTACATATGCCCAGCTGCTCTCATAGCTGATGCCCGACTGGTAGTGTGAAGACAGAGGCACGGGGAAAATCTGAGCTTTTCCTTTAATTATTTATGTTCTCATCAGTATTAAAGGGCTTTTTATGCTTGGAATGTATTATTTGTATTATCAAAGCTGAGCCAGATTTCACACTGTGGCAGTTAAGAAATTGGGTGCTGCACAAAAGCGTTCACATTTTTATTCTCACACCTACACTGCTGTCATATCTGAAAGCCACCCTTGGGTAAAACACTACTTGAGTCAAACAAGACTACATCCACAGAGGAGGAAAAGCCACCCAAATGAGGAGAATCCTCCCAAAGGAGTTCCCAGATGGCCTGGCATTGGATATTTAGTTTATTTTCTCTATTTGACTCATTCTTGGTGAAGGCAATGCTCCCTTGGACTTCACTGAGCACTTGGCGGTTTGTGTATGGCAGGACAAGCAACGAGCCAGCAAGCCAAGGTGACACAACATGGCCTCCAAATTTCCAGTTACACTGCATTGGGAACGGATTGCCTTTCCACATGCCTATGTAAGCATAGATTAATGATGAGTGAAGAAACCAAGACTATCAAAACCAAAAAAAAAAAAAACCATCTGTGTTTTCCATAACACGTAGTTGGTGCTTTCTTCCCTGCAGCTCCTTCACAACTTGGATTTCAGTGATGGAGTGGTGAGGGGGCAGGGTTTAACTGTAAAAATTGCAGAAAAATCAGTGCTGCCTTTTTGGTCTGACATCCTCCCATCCTGGCATTCACCCAACTTCCTCCAGGCAGGGCTGCCAACAGTGCCTGGTGCCTGCTATGTGCAATGCACATCCCCAGCCTATCTTGCTTAACAAAACTGTAATTGCTCCAAAAAACACCAGCTTTACACCTCATCTCTGAATGACAGGACAGTGCTGGAGTGACTGCACGGCCAAATGAGTGATCGTAGTGATGCTCAGTCAACAAACCTACTGGCACCTGATAGAAAGGGCTACAGTTTGTAGCCAGGAAATTGCACAGGCTGCTGTATACTTGAAAAGATAGAAAACAAACAAAACAGCTTTGCTCTGCTATGCAGTATCTCCCCAACTCTGCGGTCATTGCTCCCTCCCCTTCTCTCACTTCTGTTTTGTTTTCAAAGACCCACCAGCTGCAGACAGGCAGAGGACACTGAGCCTGGAGCAGGTGGCCACACCACCTCCCTGATCACAAAACCCTTTCCCAGCAGCCAGGAAGGTAAGTGAACAAGTCTCTTTCAAATACGCACAAGGGTATGAAGCTAAAATAATGGTGATTAATATCTTGAAAATTTATTTGGATCTCGGAATAAAAATAAGTCAAGTGGCATTGCAGCGTGAGCTTGGTTTGTGTGTTCCTAGCAGGGAGAGGCATGAGGACTCAGCTACCGGCTCATGGAAGGTAGAATAAGTCAACAGATCGTACGAATCTCCTTATCTTGCAGCAGTTATTCAAGGTTTAACAAAAACAGGCAGGGTTTATTACTTTCAGCCATTGTTGCTCTGTTACTGGGTGTGCAATAGTAGCAGCAGAGCCTCACTGCTTGCATGGCTTGTGAAGCAGCAGCATGCACTGCTCCTGCAGGGCTTCTGGAGTAAGGGAAGGGGGCTGCCTTGCTTCAGCAGTGTCTGGTGTCTCCATCGTAGCAGTGTCAAGGTAGAGCAGCAGTGTAGTAGAGGAGCAGCCCAGCATGAGAAAGTCATGGTTAAAGAGCTGTCCTGTGAAGTCAGCCATGCAGGGATAGGTGACAGTGTTTGCACAAGGGGTGAGACGAGGACTTTTATCTTCTGCCTTGTCCGGGTGTCCCATCACTCTGCTGACAGGTGTGTAGGAACAGAGCCAGTCTCCAGGCATGCTGACAGGGTCAGTTGAGGCGTAGCTGCAGTTCCAGAGCCACAACTGAAACAGATCACTTCAAACGAGCCAGTTATGGGTGCACTTCCACCTTACAGTGAAGCTGAACCAGCAGCTTGCCACCATCGAAATGGAAAGGTCCTGCTGCCCCCTCACCACCTTCTTCCACCCGCATCCGTGGGAGCTGACAGCATAGTAACCCAACCCAAAAAAATTGCTTGTTTTCTTTCCCGTGGGCTTTTGTCCATCCCATGAGCTGAACTGCCTTGCGTGGGGATTAGAAGACACCACAGACAGCACCAAGCGAAGGGCAGAAGGACATTGCCTGCAGCAGGACTTCTTTTTGATGTTGGCAGCTCTTAATTCGGCTCAAGCTGTAACATGAAGCCTCATCCTCAAGCACCTCCTGCAGCAACCTGGCGGCACACAGACTGAACAACCCTCCCGAGACAGAAGGCGAGCACTCAGGCAGGCAGCCCGTGCCCCACCACCCCAGAGCTACCCCAGTACAGGCAGACAGGTGTGCTGCAGCCACGGCTGTCCCAGTGTGTGCATCCCAGTCCTGCAACAGCTCTCAGCCAAGCTGGGATGATGTGGGATCCCCAATCCACTGCTTGCCTTGCATCTCCCCACTGCCTTATCCACAAAAATCATGGTTGCTTTAACTTGTTGCAGTGTTTGAGGGAATATACGTATCCTACATGTATAGACTTGTATAAGCAATATATTAAATATTCTAATTCATCCATTGAATAACGTGATATAAAATAGCTTTGTTTTATTGAAAAAGTGAAAGTTACTTAATATCATACCTTTGTTTGTTTCAGTTTTTCAATGAGTGAAGTGGAATGTAAATAACTCTGTGTTTTCTTGGGTTTTTTTTCAAGGAAATACGAGAGCCATTCCTTCGGAGCAGGTGACCCATTTCTGATTTACCTTTTTTATTTCTGCTTGTTATTATTTACTCTATTTTGAAGCTTCCTGAAACTCCTCAAGCCTGTCCCTGCAAGCTGTCTGCCTGCAGGGCTCTCACTGAAATTGGTAGAAATGCTCCTATACTGCTCTGCTAGAGCAGGGCTTCACCTGCTGCTTTGTATTGAGCACAGAGCATAAAAGTCTTGCCCTCCATCCATGTTTATCTTACATGAACTAGCCCGTGCTCGTATTGGCACTTTCAAGACCTCAGTAAAGAGGAGTGAAATACTGGCCTGTGGTTTCATGATAACTTTGAACTGATTTAACTGCAAGGTGCTGCCAAAAATGGTGGTCCATCCCTTCCCCCACTGCCAGCCTCCAGTCCTGTTGTCCTCCTCCCTCTCCTGCACTGGCTCACATCCTTCCAGCCTGCAAGAAGCTTGGTAGGGCAGGAGAGGAGGAGACCTCCATGTGGGCAGGGAGACTGTACCCTGTCCCCCAGATCCTTCTGTTACAGTTATCTCCTGTGGGAACATTCCCTCCTGGCCTGGTTTGGTATCCCAGGAGGTTGGGTGTTGCTGGGAATGCATATAGAGCACATATATAGAGAGCCTATCTCCAGAGCTGATGAGTTGGCAGCACCAACACACTCCTTCAGTTCTAATTTAAGGGAAAAAATAAAATTATGAAATAAAATATAATAAATAATAAAATAAATTTCACGACACCGGGGATGGAGGCACAAGAGTGCCTGTGTTTTAGCTTCCTCCTAGTTACAGTTCTTGTTTAAACTTCTATTTTTGAGGCCAAAGTATTCAATGTTTGGCCTCAGTGCAAACAGATCATTAAAAAAAAAAAAAAAAGGAAAGGAAACACTTCAACCTCCCAGCGGAGCAGGATGGCACTTATTTATTTCTTTCATTACAAAACCAGCCTGTGCCAAGTAAAATTGTGTTCCAAGAGCTGTTCTACCAGTCCTGGAGCACTGAAGAAGAACACACACCAGCCCCACCTCTGCAGCCTCCTGCGGGCCCTTGCGCATTTTCACTGGGTGGAGGATGGGGAAAGGCTGGGGACCAGGTGCCAGAGTTCACCACATTGGAGTCACACCAATGGGAAATCCTCATACTCAAAGCATGTCCCTGTTGGCCTTTGGGTGATTTTGGTGGCCTCGGGATACAGAGTACAGTGAAATAAAGCAGCAGTGATGGTCTGGAGGCATTGGTGGGATCCCTGGATTTGCAGCTGGGTTAGCCAGCAGTTAACTGCTCCTTCCCCGAGCTGTGTGGAAGATGCTCCTTGCCTTCATGTCAGGAGTTGAATTAATAAACTGAGAAGTTAATTTGAAAGCTCTGGACTCTTAACAATAAAATCCACGAGCCCAAATGTACAGGCTGTATAACAAGAGTGATACACGGAAGAAAGCTTTGCCATCACATCGTTAAGGATTTATCCAAGGGAGTGGTTAAAGCATTCTTTGGTTCCAAAAAGTTACTGCAGTTGAGTGGTCACCATTACTAAGAGCTGGTGTGGTCAAAGTGTGACCTTTGTGACCTGGGTGGGATTGGCTTGATTTCAGCACACATCACAGAGCTGCTTGTGCAGGGGGAAATGGGGCATTTCCATCTGAGCTGCTCTGGGCCAAGGGAAGGCAGCAGCCCTTCACCTGGACACCACCACCAGCCTGCTGCATCAGCACACTGGTGGACAGCCTGTTCCCAAGGTCCCACTTTTGCCCTCCTGCTTCCCTGGGCTGGCATCCCCCTGCCACCACTTCCCTCATGTTGCTTCAGAGGGAGCTCACACAATACTGGGCTTGGTGCCACCCAAGGGGAGCACACCCAAAACCCGGCCCTTCTTGCACAGGCAACTCTGCAGGAAGATCCCTGCAGCTGCGAGACAGAGGATTTGCTTTGCCCTCCTTTGCCAGTTTGTTGGTGAAAGTCTGTGGCCAGAAGTGACCTATTGCCAGTGCAAATGGCCACAGAGGCCTCAGTGGGGATGTATCTGAAATGGGCCCTATCCTTTGTAGGGGCACCATAGCACGTCTTCCTCACTCGCTGCTGTCTCAGCTATGAGGAAGCTTCTCCTCCCTGAAACTCTAAAGATCGTGCAACAAACTGTTCCCAGTGACCTGCCAGAGCAGCTGGCTGTCACACAGCCAAGCAGTGCTCAAGCTGTTGAACAAGATTTGTTTCTGGAGGAAAGCATTAGCCCTACAGCATGAGAGAAGTGGCTCAGAGGCAAGACCCTGTTGCCACGGGGGCCACCCTCCAGCAGTGCCGGTGGTTTTGCACGAGCACAGGTGACATCTGTCCTGCCTGCAGCCCCCGGGTGTGAGGGTGATGATGGGTGAGGGCTGCTGTGGTGGTCTCAGATCACAGGTAGGATGAATGCAAACCAGCTTTGCCACACTGGTTTGGGACCAGCACTGGCCAGAGGATCCCATCACTGAGGACGAAGGTGGGGACAGCATAGGTAGGTGCCAGAGGAGTGAGGGTAAGCTGCAGCTTTTCTTGCCCTGAGCATGGCTTGCTTGAGTATGGCTCCTCAGGGCTTGAAGCAAATGAGAAGTGTGCATCTCATCCACAATATTTGGAGCGGTCAGGATTTGGTGTTCATGTTCAGCCCTGTCTTCCAGGAAAGGCTGAAGATGATATTAGGGTAGCCTGGAGGACCATCCTGCTTGAGACCCAGCCTAGTCTTGCTGCTCGGAGCAGGCTGATCACAGAGGCCCCTCCTCATCTGTGTTATTCTGGGATTTAATCATCTTGAGCAAGCTGTGTAGGTTAGTTCAAAGAGTCTCCATTTAGCAGCACCTAGACTTAGGTAAGCAAAACCAAGGCTCCAAACACCCTAGTCACCACTCTTGGTAAAAACAAGACCCTTTGGAAAACATTTATCTCAACTGCTCTCTTGTTTCTGGACCAGAGACTGATCTTATATATGGCAATTTAAGATGCTGAAGTCAATGGTGCCTTATGACTACCAAATGGTTGTTTTAATATGTTACCACTCAGATGAATATCTGTCAGCCAGAATGGTTTTGGGTGATGCTATTCGAGGGAAACAAGGCATTTCCAGTGAAAAGTAGTACCTATGGGTCCTAGCATCAGGTATGTCCTTCCACACCGTCATTCCTGCAGCCTGGAATCGGGCAGTCTTCATCTGAAAAGAACAGGTGTTTAAAATAATTCCCCATGGCTCCTTCATTTATTCCTCTCTTTCCCACTCTTGTCCTTTCCCACTTTCATCGTGCCCTTGCGAATAATCCCCAGGAGGAAAAGCGTAGCCTCCTGGGAGCCATGCAGCAGTGCGGGGAAGAGATTTCTCTGTATTTCCCACTACCGAAGAGTAAAAGGATCCTCCGTTCTGCCTCAGACCTGTGGAGACAGAGCAAACCACAGCCTCCATCCTGCTATCCCTGCAGGTCTGAGATGACTTAGTGGCTTTTCAATTACAGGGTGTGCCTTCCCCTACCACTCCTCCCTTCGCCTGCCGGAGCGGGACCACATCATTACCATGCAAAGCCCCGCGATCCGAACTCTCCAGGGCACAAGTAGATGCTCTCCTGTCAGGATATTCATGTTTTCCTTCTCTGGATGACTAGCGGCTCATCACCATAGGGAGCAGCACTGCAGTGCTGGCTTCCCCTGCTCCTGGACACCCATCTTCCTGCACTATGAAAATCAAGTCTCACCAAATTATTACGGTGCCTTTTATTGCCGGGGTGCTGCATCAGAAGAGATGCAGATATCGGAAGAGGCTTCCAGTCATTACTGCTCTTCAGCCTTTGATTAACATTAAATACCTCTACAAGCTTGATGCCACATCACAGACTTCCCACACGACACCGTCAAGTCTTCTTTCGTGTGACCAGAGAGCTTTGCAAATAGGATTTTTCTGAAAAGTATTTTTTTTAAAAAGCAAGTAGATAGTTCTGCGGAGGCTGGGTTCTTGTTCAACTCTCCCCAGATAGAGGCACAAAGCACAAATCACAAACCCCAGGTCAATTATCTGCCTGATGCACTCAGGACCCTGAGCCTTGAACTACAGTGACCTGCCCAAACAGCCTTGAACTCTATATGGTCAAACATGATGTGGGATTTTTTTCCTAGCCCAGATTCACCTTCTCACTTATTGTCTTGGTGCCCAATGCAGACACCAGCAGAAACCTCTCTGCATCAGGCCCTGACACAGCTTTAGGGGCAAAAGAGCCACCCCTTCCTCACGTTCAGTCACTGATGTTCCTCAGTGCTTTACTGAATAAAAAGAAAAAAAATAAATCATGTTTTTTTTGAAGCCTCCAACATGTGTCATTCAGAGAGCAAGGAGAACCCACAGAAAGCTTGAATCCATCCAAAACCCAAGGCACATACACACAACCCCAGGACTGGGGGGAGGAAGACAGCTACCAAGTAAGGCACCTCACAGCCTCCTTGAAGAGAGCTAAGAAGTCTCAGTGGTGAAGCAGGGCTTCAAGTTTCCACACTGGAATAACCTGGTGGGGTCTGGGATGCAAGCACTGATTTGGATGAGACACTGGGGACACTTTCTTGTCATCTTCAAATTACTTCCAAGAATTAACAAGGGGTCGTATTGTGGCTGGGCCACATCTCACCATCTCCCTGCAATGGAAGAGCCAAGCAATGGGCTGGAAACTCAGTGTCCATACAGTGCTTATTTGGAGCCGTCCCACTTTTACTGCTCCCTCCATGCTGAGGTAGGGAGGTTGTACCAGGGACTGCTGTTTCGGAGGGAGATCTCTATCTCTGTGGTGAAATGCACATGCCATGAGATGGAGCTGCTGCTCTGGTAAAGGTTCCTTATGAAGCTTCAAGAGTTAAGGGAATTTTTTTTCATCTTTCCTGGAGTCAAGGAACCAGGGAATCACTCACATGAGTCCTGTCTGCCCTCACCTGTGCAACCTGACACAGCCCTGACAGCCACCTCCTGGGGCCAAGCCCACCCACTCTTCCCACGCCGACCTGCCCTCCGAGACAGGACAAACACACGTTTCCCTTTGTTTCCAGCTCCACACCTAGTTTTCTTCTTTGCATCATGAAGGGCTGGCTACTCATCTGTAATTCAAAAGAAAGCAATGACTCACTAGACTACATCGCTTTCCAAGGCAAAGTATTTCATGCATTTTGCAGGCACGCTAGCCTGTGTTATGAAATAACCTCTATTTGTGGCACACGTTCTCCCCATCATCATGTCCTTTGCAAAACCAGAGGGCTGGAGTTTCCACCCTGAGTGCAGGATGGGGCTTTGTGCTTAAATCACATATTTGCATTGTATGAGGAATGCAAAATGCCATCCCCACATAACTTAGAAAACCTGGCTGGCTACCCACTGGCATTAGCCCAGCCTTGTGCTGTTTGCAGTATATTTTAATTAAAATGTAACAAAAATCTAAAGTTTCACTTTCGCCAATAAGCTTCCAGGCGCCAGCTAAGGGTCTCAGAGGCAGGTGGAGCCTCAGCTCCCAGCCTCTCACATCCCGGGGGGGCACCGTGAGCAGTTGCTGGAGCTGCAGTGCCTCTTTTTTCCGGGAACAGCAGGAGTGAGGGGTTGTGAAGGTAGGCTTAAAAAAATGTGAGAGGTGCCTTACCTTGAACCACAGGGCAAGCTCTACCGCTTAGGGCTGCATCCTTTATTCCCAGGCTAAAATGGGACAGTGTCTGCAATTGTCTCATCTCCCTGGGTTGGGATGGTATTTCCAGTACCTGTGTTTCTGTCCCTCGTTGCCTCTCCCTGCAGCCTGCCTGATCCTTCCTGTATTTTCCCCACAGGAGAGCAGAGACAGCGGGTCTCTCCAAATTGTGCACTTTGGTCTGGTGTGATTGAGCTCCCACAGCAAAGAAGAGGAAACCTCACGGAGGTGGTGAAGTTCACAGCAAGTCCTTCAGCAAACTTCCAGCCAGCCCTGGATCTGACCACTAGCAGATGACAGGACAACAGGCTTTGAAAATATCCTGCCCTTAGACCTCCAAATTATTTCTAAGTTCACAGGAGCGTGTCCATGCACAAAGTGCCTTGTGTGTGCTTGTGGAGGGCAACCTGGTGACATTTTCATCATGTCATTTAAAGACATCAAAAAAAGGGAGTAATTGCAGATACCCATTTACTGTACAAACTCAATGCTGAAAAATTTTGGGGGGCCTTTCTTGGATGAATCCATAAGCTTTTCAGGAGGAAGTCTGTAATTCTCTATGCATTATATGTTTTTACAATCTTCACTTGGAAGCAGATTTGAATTTCCACTTAAGGCTCTGAAAACCGTCCTATTGAGATACCAGCAGATAAGATCTTCACTCAGGATACCTCTGTGAAAGAGCAGCCTTTCACAGTTGGCAGCATTTTTCAAAGAATGCTCTCCATTTTCATATCTAGATATATCATCTTAGTTGAATAACCATTATTTTGCCTTGAAAAAAAGATGCGGAGCCTCTTAAACATCATTCCATTGGAGTCCAGATTTTAATCTGCCTCCTCTAACCACAAAGAAAAAATGCACTGAGAAGGTAACGTAACCTGTTCCAGCCCTCTATTTTTTCCCGGCAGTGAAGAGAGGGACGAGCATCATCGCGGGTCTGTCTTCCCACCATTTGATCGAGCGCAGAGTATACGGACACAGATTTTTTGTACTCAACCATAGGGACATATGTGGATTAAGACTGAGCTTTTTGGGGAGCATTGGGTGGTTGCAACCTAGAGCCAGTGAGCTTCTTCAAATTGGTTTTATATGGTGAACAAATCTGTATGATGGACTGAAAATAAAAGCAAAATGTAAAAAAAAAAAAAAAAAAGAAATCCACAAGTCATTAGAAGTATTTTATTAACCAAAAGTCTGTATTTACCCAAATAAAATACTTGGGCTTGCTGTCACTGGCCATTTCCCCCCATGGGTCAAAATTCTGCTGCCTGATGGGTGATTTTGGTTGCACCATTTCGGCACTTCATCCCAGTCAGCACCTTTCCATGAGTATATTCAAAGGATTCAAAGACATTTTGGTTTGTGGTTTGAAGGGAGCAAAGGGGTTGCAATCCATAGGATTCTGTACACCCAACAGGGAAAAATAAATAAGGAGAGCTTTGAAACAGAGCAGGTTGCTGCATCACCTCCCCACACAGAACCATAGTGGCA
This sequence comes from Neopelma chrysocephalum, assembly GCF_003984885.1. Lineage (NCBI taxonomy): Eukaryota > Metazoa > Chordata > Aves > Passeriformes > Pipridae > Neopelma > Neopelma chrysocephalum. The sequence goes on along the minus strand of NW_020897762.1, from coordinate 616,942 downwards.
ATGGCCATTGTAAAAGAAGATGCCTTTAATGTCCCATAAATTTAATTTCTGAAGGACACACAGCACAGCAATGGACCACGATGACGGAGGGCTTGTTCTGCGTAAGAGGCTACGACACATTGCCTTGCCATACAGCTATTTTGCTGAATTGCAGCCATATTTCTGTCAGTACAAGTGATGGTCTATATGAGGGATTAATCTGACACCAGACAGTGATTCTTAATCCTTCAGTATATCATAATCTATTTACTTTGCATGCTAAGAGGATTTCAGCTTAAAAATATAGAGGAAGTGATACTAGAAATGTACATAAGGTCCAGAATGCTGTTTCCTAAAATTGCAGTTTTTCATTTAAAAAAAACAAATCCTCTCATGGCTTTCTTGGAAAAGTCCTGTATGTCCTGGAAAAATAAGAAGTGTTGAATAGGGATTTAACTGGAAATAGGTGTATGTTTTCCTTTAGGCTTCAGCCCTGTGACCATTTTCACCCTCCTCCTTCCCCACAGTATTTTGTGCTCAACTGTATGACACAAAAGAAGAGCGCTCCAGTACAGCAGCTTCCTCAGCTGGGAGGTACATCTGCAGACTTTTTTTTACTAAATCAAAACAGATTTGGAACCAGCATGGGATTTTATGTGCATTAGTTGCTACTCAAAGTGCATGAATTAGCAGCAACTGGCTAACACAGAGGTCAGCACAGGGAAAACCACAAGCGGATGGTTCCTTATTCAGCTGTAATCACCTGTTTTCTCAGTGCCCTGCCAGAAGGGCTGTCTACAAAATAACTGTAGTAAGTCATGTTAGTGGGTACGACTTCTGAAACTTGCCACACAATTTATAGTTATAATTTTTTAATAATTTAAATCTTGCTCAGCCATAACAATTTGCGGTCCCAAAGCACATCCTGCACAATAAAGAGGAGTTGGTCAACCCAGCCAGAAGCAACCCTGCCCAGCCTCTGCCCACCTCCACACAGCCTGGTACCACTAAGGGTGTTCACACCATCACCTGTCACAGCTCCCTGCCACACGTGGGGGGTTTAACAGCAAAGCTTCCCGAGCGGGGACTCAACTAGGAGCAAATACTCTGATAACAGCAAATAGGTCATCAATTATTCCACCAGGCGTAAAAGCTAACGACAGCCCAAGCTGGGGAATGTTCGTTCTCCCCTCTGTCCCTCTCCTCCCTCACCCCAAATCCTGGCCCTCCACTTACAGGCGGGAAAGCCCCACGTGCCTTTGGAGCAGGCTCTCGGTAGCCCAGGCAGCTGCCGGCACTCGGGGAAGAGGCAGGAGCTTCACAGCCTGTGCCGGGTAACCCGGCGCGTCTCGGCACTGTGGCTGCACCCCTGGGCCACTGGCAGCTCCGTACTCCAGCAGCAAATGCTTTTTTAATTAAAAAAAATAAAATAAAACAGTAGCCATGCACCCAGCAGCCTTCTTGCTCGGGAGGTGAGGCACGAGCCACCCCGGCAGCTGTCTCAGAACCAGGTTGCCCTAAAAAGCTTGGCAATCCTGCCGGCGCCTGCCCCTGGAGCCGGGCACCAGGCAGCGAGTGCCACGGCACCGTGCCACTTTACCTGCCATGACTCATGCTCGGGGTGGCTGTGCCTGCTCAAGCCTCGAGGAAGCCCACACTGGGAGAAGTTTGCTCCGCTGCTTAAGCTGGCAAAACAGGGAGGGAGGGCGCCGGGGCCCCCCCGAACCCGGATATGACCCTTCCCAGCCCACGCTCGCCCACCAACAGGCACAAGTCATGTCTTGCCCACCCTGCTGGCACTGACTGAAAGAAATTTTAAAAAAGTGAAGCCAAGCATTGAAGGCAAAGCCATGATTTGATGTGATCTGGACCAGCTCACCTCTGTGCCTCCACTGCCAGCTGGGCTCAGCAACCAGTTTCAACACCGTGCTCTGAATCTGTGTGAGTGTGAAAATGCCCAAATTCCAGTGTGGCAGTTGCTGGACAAGCCATTGGCCAGTGGCACAAGGCGCTGCTGGGGAGGGGGGAACACCAGCATCCCTTGGAGTCCCAAACCCCAAAACAGACCCTTGGCCCAGCCCCACTGGAGGGCACTGGATGAAGAGTTTTAGGACCACATCACTAAAACCAAAATTCAGGCTCCCCTCTTGGCTCTGTCTCAGCCTCACTGATTTACTGAGTTATAATGGAACACAGTTTATAAGGATGAAGAAGTGTGCATAATTTTTGTCTAAAGAAGATGAAAAGTGTGTATTTGGGGGAGTATGGGTTATACACCTACTGACTCTTGTCTCTCAGGTGCTCCTTAAATCTGGGAGGGCAACTCTGATTCGTTTTGTGCCCAGCACAGATTTATTTTTTTTTCAGACCCAGGAGGGCTGTGTTAATTTTTGCCTCTTTAAAAGAAGGGCTTGGGGATGCATGGGCTGCTGCACTGGACCCAGCATACATGACCCTCCCTTAAACTGCTTGTACAGCCACACTTCGGTGTGATGAGTGTCTGACCTGTGCTTGCAGAAGAGAATAATTATTTTATAGGTGAAGATACATTTAAAAAAATAAATACTCAAATATATGTTATCTCTATATATGCACAGAAGGGGACAACAAGGAAAAGAACCACTTAAAGAAAAATCCCCCAAGACTGACTCAGCTGCACTCGTCCCCTCCCATCGCTTCCCGTTGCACCGTGGGGTGCGGGAGGCCACCGCCCGCCTCGGGGCTGTGCCATGGCCACAACCCTGGAAGGATGCACGGGTGGCACCTGGGGCTGACCCCCATTGGTTTTCCCACCGCAGCAGCAGCAGCACTGCCAGCCCCGTTCGCATCCACCACGATGCTGGGGCGGGGGGAGTTGGGACGGGAGGGAGCGTGTGAAACCCTCCCCAAAGCGGCCGCACGGAGAACACCAACGCCTTGACACCTCTCAACCCGCCACGGTCTCCACTGCTCCAGGAGTTCCTGGGAACACCAAGGATGGGGACACACGGCACAGCCCACGAGCTTCCAGATGCGGCGGGCATTAATGCGAGAGCACAGGGAGGAGCATGGGAATTTGGGAGTGCTCCCCGAGCAGTGTTATCAATGACCCAAGCAGGGTAGCAGTGGCCCCGCTGGTGCCCTCAGCTCTAGTCGTTTGCGGGTAGGAACAGCCCGGCACCAGCTGACAGCTTCCAACAACTGCAGGGAAGGTCTGGGGAAAGGAGAATAAAAAAAAAAAGGGGAAGAGGGGGATTGTCACGAGCAATAATTCATCCCCCTGTCTTCCCAGCCGGCAGCGGGTGAGGATGGAACGGCCGGGAGCCAGGGCTGGAAGCACGAGCGCCGAACACCCCTCCCCGCACAGTGGGCAGAGGTCTGGCTGCGTGACTGGGTGTCCGAATGGCCCTCGCACCCCACCACCACCACTCAGGCGTGCCCGTGGGTCCTGAGTTTAGGGGACTGCCCCACCAGCTGCGGGGAGATTGCTGTTTCGGCCAGTGTTTGCCCATCCCGTGAGTCCCATCGACACCGCGGTGCAGCAATAAATCAGTAACCAATTAAGCGTCAATTAACGACAGAGTGGGTCCCCAGCCCACACCTGCAGAAGTGGCGGTGGGTCCCCCTCCAGAGCACTCACAAACTCATCACACACATCCCCCTCCTGCTGGGACCCCACAGGAACTCTTTCCCACCACCTCACTCTTCCCAGGGAAGTTTCACGAGGAAGAGGAGGCGGGAGGGAGGAAGGAGCACAGGACACATCACTGCGTTTATTAGTTTAGATTTTATTGGGGTTGGGGCGAAGAAAGAAAGGGGTCCCTTACAGTCGAAGGGGTAAGCATGGGGTTACGGCATCAAAAATCACGCTTACACGGTCCCTCTCCTCCCTGCGGGGCAAAGCTGCCGGAAAGCCCCAGCCCAGGCGGGCAACGCAGGGCTGCGGCACCGACTCGCCACCACGCACCGACCGACAGAAGGGGCTCAAGAAAACCAGAACGAAAACCAAATCAAAAAACACACCCCGAAAAGCCGTGCGCCCCTCCCCCAGCCCCAAAGCAGAGCTGCTTGCCCCTGCAACCCTCCCCCCAAAAAATAAACCAAAACTTTTTTTACGGCTTTTTTCTTGCCTTTTTATTTTTTTCCAAAAGTTTTGGGTTTTTTTGGTTTGCAGGTTGCGGATCAGCTGGGCAGCCTTTCCCTCCCCCTTTGCCTCCCCCTCTGGGCATCCCCCACGGCTGCTGCATACCCCTGCCCCCAGCCCCCGGGCTTGTGCAGAGCCCTCGAGGATGGACGGAGGACATGAGACCGGGAAAGATTCATTTTTAGGGAAGAAAATTAAAATTTAAAAAAGATTATTTTTTGTTTGTTTTTTTTTTTTACGTTCTGTTCCACGTTAGACTCTAGATAAATGCCAACCCAACAGCATCAACTAAAAATAATCGTGGTCACTGGAACGGACCTAGTATTTACATTGTTCCCGCCGCTCCCCGCGGCAAGAGGACTGGCAAACCGGGGCTTCCGTGCCCGGAGGGGCTGAGGGTCCCCGCACAAAGCTGGGGGTGGGGGGGCACCGGCAGGGCAGGAGCCAGCCTGCGCCTCTGCCCGGGGGGCAGCAGGGGAGACGCTAGGCTTTTTTAATTTATTTTTTTTAAACTCCTCTTCTGTTGCGTTTAAAAAAATAATAATTATAATAAACCTGGTGGAGTGATGCAGGAAGCAAAATAAATATCAGTCAGTAGAGATGGGGGTGGCAGGACCTCCCCAGGGCATCGCCACTGCTAACGAAGAGGGAGGAGGAGGAAGAGCCAGAGTCCTGCCCAGGAGGCGGTGGGGGGACCCCGGGTGGGGGGGTCAGTGGCAGCTTGGGGGGACGGTGATCGGCCCCTCACAAGACCTGGAAGCGCCAGGACGCCTGGTCCTTGTAGTCGAGGCAGTCGGGGGAGTTAAAGTTGAGCTTCCAGGAGGCAGCAGCGGCAGCGGCGGGCTCCTTGTAGTCCAGGCAGTCGGAGGAGTTGAAGGGCAGCCCCGTGCCGCCGTAACCCTGGTGGTGGTGGTGATGGTGATGGTGGTGGTGGTGGCCCGAGCTCTGGCTCAGCGGGTGGTGGTGGTGGTGGCCTGGCACCGAGGAGGGCCCCATGGGGCTGAGCTGGTGGGGGTGGTGGTGGGAGTGCATGGGCGCCAGGTAGGAGCTGCAATCCACGCCCCCGAAGTAGGACGAGGAGGGCGGCGCGGGGTACCCCTGTCCGTACCCCCCGCCTTGGCTGTAGGACACGGGGTAGCTGGCGGAGGCGGCGGTGGCGGCGGGGCCGGCCCGCTGCATGCAGGACGCGGCGGCCGGAGGCAGCGGCTCGGGCACCGTCACCCCCGCTGGCGCCGCACCGGGGGAGATGGAAGCCGGGCTCCAGATGGATGACGCCGGGGTGCTGAGAGATGCCGGGGCGCCCACCGGGGCCGAGGAGGCCGAGCTGGAGGAGGAAGAGGAGGCCGAGCTGGAGGCCGCTGCCGGCGGCGTGAACTGCCCACTGCTCTCGGAGCCCGAGCTCTCCCGGGCTGGCGAGGATTTCTTCTTGGCCGGGCGGCTCTTGGCCCCGCCGCCGCTCTGCTGCTGCTGCCGGCACTTGGCACGGCGGTTCTTGAACCAGACCTGGAGGGAGAAAATGGGGTGCAGGGTAGCAAGGAGGGGTGGTGGGGTGAGCAGGGGGCCCAGAGAGCCCCAGAAGGGGCTCTTCACTCTGAGAGCACCCAACCAACCTCACCCTGGCACCAGTTCTGTGAGCACCCGCACCCAGCCATCAGCACATCCCCCACACCCCAAAATAAAAAAACCCACCCCAGTCTAACACCCAGGCAAGATGACCAGGGTCAATGGCGGACGTGTCCCAGCTCGTGCATATCCCTGTCAGGGTGACAAAATATGGTTCTGAGGGACAGATCCTGCGTTGGGTGCTGCCTGCATATTCCAACCCTGTGGGTATCTGGGGAGCAGTGCCCAGAGGAAGTACCTCTAGGAAGCACTCAGGTAGCAGGGCTGCTGTGCTCTGGGGCAGGTGGAGCGTGACAAAAAATATTAATAAAAATAGTGTTATTGCAAGAGGATAATAAATAAAAATAAATGCCCCGTCTTCAGCTGAATGGGACAAACAAGTGTACCAAAGCCCACATGAACCCCTGTCCCAAGGAAACAGGGATGAGTGTGGACCGAACACTCAGTCTGAGTGGCGCCAGCTGAGCTGGGGTGTCCCTGCATTCCCCCAAACCACAGCCATGCAGGATTCCCCCATGCAGGTCCAGTACCTGGACTCGGGATTCAGGCAGGTTGATCTTCAGGGCGACTTCCTCCCGCATGAAGATGTCGGGGTAGCGGGTCTTGGCAAAGAGAGCCTCCAGCACATCCAACTGCGAGCGGGTGAAGGTGGTGCGTTCCCGCCGCTGCTTCCGTGGGGTGGCTGGGGGATGAGCACGGCCACACTGGTCACGCTGGATCCCCACGCACCTCCTGCACATTCCGCAGCATGGCAGGAGCCCCGGGATCCCCGGTGCAGTGGCTTGAGATAAACCCCTGCTGCTGACCCCAAATTGCAGCAGTGCCCCCACACCCCCACGGCTGCTGGACCCTGTCTCGCTGAGGGCAGAGCGAGGGGTGCAAGGCTGGGGAAAGGTCGGGCCTGGCTCCAGCGGGAGCCACGGGGCGATTTCGTTGTGCCAAAGTAAATCTACTTTTTTTAAAAATTTATTTAAAACTTCTTCATCCTTAAAAATCGCCGCAAGAACGAAGAAACACCCGGAACAGGGGAGAAACTCAGCTAGACCCCACTCTCCCCAGCCAGGGGTGCAGGCAAACAGGGGGACCCACCCCACAGCCCACCCCAACTGTATGGCCCCATCGGATCCTCCAAAACAGCCTGGGACACGAACTTTTCGCCCTCCACTTGCTGCAGGATAGTAGAACCGGGGGGGGGGGGGGCGCAGGCGCGGCCCGTGGTACTCACCCGGATACCCCACGGAGGGATGAAGCAGGTCCATGGCGGGGCCCGTCAGCCCCAGCCCATTCATGCCGTAAGGGGGCTGTTTGAGGTAAGACATCATGCTAAAAGCCGGGCAGTTTCTTCCAAAGTCCCGCAGAAAAAAAAAAAAAAATTCAAAATCAAATCAAATGTATGGAGTGGGAAGGGGAAAAAAGAAGGGAAGAAAAAAAAAAGCCGACAAAAAGTAGCCCGGAAAAAAAAACAAACAAGAGGCAAAAAAAAAAAAAAAATTAAAAGCCAACAATAATTTAAAAACGGAGCAGAAAATCAGCGTGAAAGGACTTTTTTTCGTTCCGTCCCGCCGTCACCGCTGCGAGGTCCTCGAGTGATCGCAGGTGAAGTGAGGGAAAAATAAAAATGAAGGAGAAAAAAAAAATTAAAATAATAACGACGATCGGGAAACGGGAGGATTTCTTCCCCGCACAGAGGCGAGGCCGGAGCGCCTGGGAAGGGAGCAGAGAGAAGCGGGTGAGGCTCCGGCCGCCCCGAGTCCTGCCGGGGGGCGCCCGGAGCTCCCGCAGGTCTGCGCCCACCCGGCGCGGGGACACCGGGCGGGCGGCTTCCGATTGTTAATTTTATTATTATTTTTTTAAACGAAGGCGAGTTACGCGCAAGTGCCGAGAGGCAACAGTGCCCAGCGATCGTGAGAGATAAAGCAATTATTTAAAAAGATAATTGGATTAGGAATCAAAAGGAGGTATCAGAGGAGGGAAGTATAATTAATTTAAAAGCGAGCAGACGGGGACGTTTTAATTAGAAATGGATAAGAGTTAAAAAGGGGAAAAGGAAAAGGGAGCGCGCCGGCAGCCGAGCGGGCGACAGCGCCGGCAGCCGGGACGGGACGGCGGCGGGGCCCGACCGGGGGTCTCCGGCAGGGCCGGCGGGGGGGGAAGGACACATACACGGGACTCAGCTCGGGAGGCTGCGGCTGGGCTCGGTGGCAAAATCCCGCAGATAAACGCGGAGGGGAGGAAGGAGCGGAGAGACCCCAGGCGGTCCCGTCGAGCCCCGGGGGCGGCCCCCGCTGCCGAGGCTGAGACAACTGTCTCCCCAGCCGGGGGTATGGCGGGCACCCGGGGTAAATTCTGGGTGGGGGTTCGTGGCACCCCCCGGTAGGCCGGGGCCGGGCGCAGGTCGGGTGGCAACGCCGTGACCCGCCGTTGCATAACTTTGTCGGGGACGCGGCGGAGCCGGCCCGTCCCGGCTGGAGAGAGTTGGGGGAAAAGTGGGAAATAAAAGTGAAAAAGAGAAAGAGAGGACAGAAGAAAATCCCGAGGCAGCCCCGGCCCAGCCGCGCTCACCACCCCCGCTCGCGGTGCCGCGGGCCCGCTACGCTCCGTCCCGCCGCCCGCCCCGTCGGTGAGCGCGGTGCCCGTCGCCCCCGCCCGCCTCACCTGCGCGGCCACCTGCGGAGCGACTGAGCGCCCGCCCGGCGGGGGCTGCGCGGGGCAGCGCGGGGCGGAGCGGGCGGGGGGCGCGGAGGGGGCCAGGCGGGGGGAGGAAGGAGAAGGGGGGGGCAGGCAGGTGAGAGGCGGGCTGGGGAGGGGGGCCGGGGGGGCGCTGCCCGAAGCCGAGCCGCGCACCTCCGACTTGTCGGGGCGCCCCGCGTTTACCTTGCCCGGCGGCCCGCGCTGTCGGGGCGATGGAGCCGCGGCCCTGATGAGGATTGATCACCTACCCCCGGCCCTACCCTTGTATGTGCGCGCAAAGCAACTGCGTAACCAGCCTGGCGCCAATCCCCGGCCGCTCCCCGCCTGACTGACAGCCGCCCGGGCAATGGCAGCGCGGGGCGACGGCTCCTCCGCACCGCCCCGCGCCGCTCCGCGCTCCCCCGCGCACCGACCCCGGCGCCGCGGAGAGCCGGCCGGCGGGGCCAGGCCTGCGGGGGGCGGGCGCGCAGTGCCCCGCACAACCTCCGCGGGGAGGGTGGGTGGTGGGAATTGTTAGAGAAGTGCCGGGGGGTTGGAGGGTCCGCTCCGCGCCCGCGCAGCTCTGTCCCCTCCCTCGGGAAACCCCCCCCAAGCCGCTCCGCGCCCCGCTCCGCGCCGCCCTGCGCGCCCCTGCCGCCCGAGGAGACCGTAGAAAAAGTTTCGGCCGCCGCCTTCGCCGGCGCGGAAGGCACTCCTGGGGAAGTGGGAGGCGGTGTCGGGGCCCCCCCACCCCGACGCCCGGGGGCTCTCCCAAACTTTGTGTTTTAAAATCCCAATAAAACAGCAGCGACCGCACCTTTCCCCGCGTGTCCCGAATTTAGAGGTTGCTACGCACCGCGGGGAGCGGAGGGGGAGCTGGCGGGGCCCGCACGGGAGCGGCGGGGAAGAGGGTCGAGGTGACACGGGGCCCTCCGCGCCGCTCCGCGGGGTCCCACTCGCTACTCGGGCCGGCGGGGTCGGGGCGCGGCGGCCGCGCCGGCGGCGGAGCGGACCGGGACCTCTAAGGAGGCTCCGGTGCGCGGCTTTTGTTGGTCTCCCCAAATCAACTCCCTCTAATTGCAGTGGAGCTGAAAGCGAGCTAATGTTCAAAGGCGCTGCCCGCCGGCCCCGACCGGAGCGCGGTCTCCCGGGGGGAAGACTTCCCTCCACCCCATTTTATTTTGTTGTCGTTGGGGAGTTTTTCCCTTCTTTTCAAATCTTTTTCCTGTGCGAGGAGGGGAACCGTCTAAGCCGGGCGGGAGGGAGCCGATGAGCCGATGAGTAGAGAGAAGGAGTTTAGCAAGCTCCTCTGCTCGCCCGCAAAAGTCAGCGACACGGGCACTTCTCCCCTCAACAAAGGCGCCGCGGCCCATTCACAAAAAAGCAAAGGGAGGAGGAGGGAGGAGGAAGACTTTGCGGGGGCAGTTCTCCCCCTTCCAGCCCCTCTTCCCCGTTTTGCCCCGGTCCTGCCGGGGCAGTTCCCGGCCCGGGCTGCGCTTCCCCCTCCCGCCCCCGCCGCCTTACCATCCCTTCGCTCCTCCAGGAGGACAGGAACTGCCCTGGCAGACAGCAGGCACCCCCGGAGGCTGCCCCCCACTTCCCCCACACGCACACCAGGGGGTATCTATACCCCCCCAAAGTCCCCCGCAACTCCCGCGGTTGCCCAATCCCCAACTGCGGACGCCTCCCCGCAGGCTCGGCCGGGGGCTGCGGGAAGGGTGGGCGCGGGGCTCACCGCCCCCCCGAGGTGACGGTCCCGGCGACTCCGACCCCCCCCCCCTTCCCTCCGCCGGACGGAGCCGGCGCCCTCCCCGGTGCGCCCAGGTAAGGTCGGCTGCGGGGCGGGAGCGGCGGGTGGGCAGGGGGCTGGGCTGGGCTGGGCTGGGCTGCGCGACCCTCGGCCCCGGCGGCGGAGAAGGGCAAGGGCAGCTCGGGCAGGCTGCAGGGCGGGGGGGCCTTCTGCAATCGGTTTGCCGGGCTGGGGGCGAAAGACTAGGGAAATACACACACTTATTTTTCCCTCAATCCAGGGACTGAGTTACTTTTTTCGCATCAAAAGCCAGGCAAGCACCGGTCCCCCGAGGAGGGGAGGACGCCCGCCCAAGGCCCCCCTCACCCCTAGGGGCAGCCCCCTGCTTTGGGGCTCAGCAGCTCCCGGTGCCCGGCCGGGCAGGGAGCGCCGCGGGCTTTGCCGCTGCCTCCCCTCCCGAGCCTCCGCTGAGCTCCGCAGCCGCGGAGCACTCGGAGAATGTTTCCTCCCGTTCCCAGCCCCTGTATTTCTGCGGGGGGGGCAGAGGAAAACGGCGGAGCCCGCTGCCCCAGCAACCTCGGCGCCGGGTGCTCCGCGCATCTTCCCAAACTTCGCACAGGACCAAACCCACCTGAGGGCTCCGGGGCAGCTCCCAGTCCCCCGGGCCGGCACAGAGCCCGCGGCACCGGCGGCTGCTCGCGCAAAACCGGGCTCTTCCCTCCTCCACGGGGAAATTTTTTTGGTGGGAGCGGGAGGGCGCAGCGGGCAGCGGGCCGCAGTTGTACCTGGGACCACTGGCGATGTTGAGGTCCCTCCCGGGACGGCAGCCGCGACCCCGCGGGGTTCGGGCTCCCCTCCGCCCGCTCCGCTCCCCGCGGATGCGCTCCTTACGCGCCCGGAGCCGCAGCGGGGCTTTGGCCCCGCACCCCCCACGCCGCCGGCGGGCGACATCGGCCCCGCAGGGAAAAGTTTTACCTCCCCCTCCCCGAGTTTCGTTTTATTAAAATCAAACGAAAAACTTTTCCGTCTGGTGGGTTTCGTTGCGCTGGCGAAGCGCCGGCGGCCGAGGGGGCCCGGGATGTGGAGCTCCGCTGCCCCCCCCGCCCCCCCAGGATCGGTCCCTTCCCGCCCCCCGCGCCCCCTCCCCGGCCCACTGCGGGCGGGAGGGATGGAGTTTCCCAGGTAAAGAGGAAAGCGGCAGTTACGGTAAGAAAGATTCGGGTTTTATTGAAAACTTTATATATGATTCGGTGTTGTAATAAATAAAAGAGACGAGCTCCACGAAGGGACGATGCGAGCGCGGGACACGCTTGGGGGCACACGGACGGGGCGGGGTGGGGGACGCGGCCGGGCGCAATAAATAACGCGGAGCGGGCAGCGCGGTCCGGCCCGCGGGGGGACGCGGGTGGAAAGTGTCGCGCTGCCCCGGGCCGGGCCAGGCCGGTCTCTGCCCCCGGGCTGCCCCGCTCCGCTTGCAGCCGCTCCCAGGGTTTTGTGCCAGCTCTGGGAGAGAAGCCCCCCGAGTAAACCAGAGCAGCTCGGCTCTACTCCCCGGGAGATGTAAAACTGATGATATAAACCACTGGTAAATACAGCACATTTTTAATAATAACTGGGGTGGATCTGACCTAACTATAAAATGTAGGTAGCTTATTAAGTATTACATATGGCAGGACTAGATGAAACCATTCCCAATGATTTTTTTTCCTATATCCCCCTCTCTAATCCTATTACGACAAAAACATTTTTATTTCAAAACTCAGCCCTCCTCCAGCTACAGAAACCAGGACAGACTATTTCTTCTCCTCCTTCCGCCCATCTCCGGCATCGCCCGCACGCCAGGGGTCTCGGCGATTCTATTTCCAACGCTTTCGGCAGGAGAGCTGAGCCCACACGGAAATCATGGGACAACGCGAGTTCGCTCGAATGGAAAACAAAAAACAACGGAGTGGGGCCCGGCACAGCCTAGATCTGGCCTAAGAAAATGGAAAAAAGTTTAATTTTTTTTTCAAAACATCCTTTTCTTTTTTTTCCCCAGTCTCATGTCGGCATGTTAAAAACGTAAGAAAGACGAACTGCGATTTCGTCGCCGCCGCCGCGGGAAGGCCGCTCACTGGAGAACGCATTTCTCTTCCTTCTTGGCCATCTTGCCTTTGTTTTGCTCGAGGGTCCTCTCCAAATGCTCGTCCTCTTCCTCGGCCCTGCAGAAAGAGGCGGCGGGAGGCGCGGTGAGGGGCTGCGTGGGATAGGCGCCGGCCCCGCTCGCCTCCGAGTTCCCCCCACGGCCACGGCGCCCGCGGACTTGGAACAAACTTTCCGTGGGGACCGCGGCGGCTCGGCGGGGACATCCCCCCCCCCCCTTCGCCCGACTCACTGCTTCTCCTGCGCGTCCAGGTCCCTGACCAGCGCGTCCCGTTTGTTAACGAGAATAACGAGTTCGTCCAGCAAAAGCTGCTCTCGCCTCTTCTGCGCCTCGGTCTTCTGCCAATCTGCGGGAGAACCAGAACAAGAGCAGCGGTGAGAGCCGCGGCCGCCACCGCCCGGCACAGCCCAACCGCGCCGAGCCCGCGGCCGCTGCGGCGGGGAGCCCGTACCCGGCCCGGCCCAGCTCGGGACAGCCCGGCCCGGCCCGGGGCCCTCTCCCCAAAGAGGCTACCGCGGGTACAAGCGCAGCCCGGTGGTGTTTCGCCCACCTTGGCTTGAGGGAGCTCAGCAGTTACTTCAGGGTCGTTTGGGTGGGGTTTTTTCCCCCCTTTTTCCCCCTCTTTTTTTTTAATTCCTTTTAGTGTGAATTTTCTTTTTTGTTTGTTTTGTTTTGTTTGTTTTGTTTTGCCTGTGTAATCGACATTACCGAGACACCCCTCCCGGAGGAATGCCCGTTTCCCCGCAGCCCGGCTCCTTTCCCTGCTCACTCCTCGCCCGCTCTCAGCGGCTGGAGGAATCTCACACTGCGCACCATATGCTCCGCAGTAACTTTAAAGGCAGGTATCGCTTAATTAGCATTTTCCACTTTGAAGTAAAAATACACTTGCTACAGAAAATCGCAGGGCTCTCCTCCACCCCCGGCGCTGGCAGCCAGCGGCGGGCGGGCCGCCTCGCTATTCCCAAAGGGATTCCCTCTGTCCGCGGCCCGTCGGAGCCCGGCCCGGCCCGGCCCGGCCCGCCGCAGCCCCCCGGGGCCGCCCGCAGCCTCCGGCTCTCCAGCCAGACCGCGAGGGCTTGTCGCTGTCAGTCAAGCCCCAGCCTTCTCCGCCTCCCTCATTAAGAAGGTAAACAATGAAAAGAAGGAGCAGTAGATTATGAGGGAGATAGCAGGACAAATGAGGAGCGTGAGGGAAAGAGGACACCAGCTCCAAAAAAAAAAAAAAAAAAAGCACCGGGAGAAGCCATCGCCACCGGCCCGGCGGTGTCCTCCTCCTTCCCGGCCGCGCTTCCCCAACGCGAAGGGGAGAGAGGGTGCAGTCCTTTTGGCTTTCTCCCCCACCCCCCCGCGCTCTCCATTGCCCTGGGCGATCATGTTAAAACTCACATGGCTGGTGCTTATTCAGATAACCCGAACAATGCTCCCCACCGGTTACCATGTGAATCTTCACAAACCCCGCAAGAATGCGGTGGTTCAAATCCCCCTGACCCCCCTCCAAAGCCAAATTTATTCAAGACAGCAAACTGCTCAGAAGCTTTATGAAAGCAAGTGGTGCTAGAGGGAATTTCAGCCTTGTATTTACAAATTAAAAATTAGATGCATCATCATGCAATAAAGGTTGGAAGAGTGGCAGAAAGGCAGGAATGTGTAGCCGCTTTTATCGCGCCCTCGCACACGGGCCCACGAGTGAGTCGCGGGTCCACACGCCCGCAGGAAAACCCACGGCGACACGTGTGTGCGGGCACACTGCGAGCAGCCAACACGCACGGCCGCGTCCTGCGAGCAGGGAGGGAGTCGGTGCGGTGGCACTTGAGCCCTTCCCGGAGCACAGGCCCGGCAGGGCACTGCCGAAACTTCCCAGGAGTTTTTATATTTTTTTTTTCTCCTTCTTTCCCTGTTTCTCCTTCTTTCCCTTCCTCGTTTTCTTTTTTAAACGTGTCCCTTCCTCTCCGCCGTTGCCAAGGGAATAATTTTCCAGGTGTACGAAGATTAGAAGTGGAGCTAGCAGCCAAAATTACTGGTAATCCAAGCCATTTCTCCTGCCACAAAGCTGCTTTAATTTGGCCTTTTAAGTGCCACTTTTTTGGGGCAGTCTCTCGATTTCCACTGCTGCTTCCCCTTCTGCTCCTTTTGGGTAAGGCTCCTTCAGTTCAACCCGTTTAGAACACAGTGCCCTGCCACTCTACAAGTCGGAGCTTCCCCAAACTGAAGGGTTTTACCCCACAAATAATGCCTCTGCACACGCAGCGCGAGCTCAGCATGACAAAACCAGCCTGAAAAGGGCCACGGCAGCGAACCGGACAGAAAAGAAGGAGAGAGACACAGTAGAGACTTTCAGGGTGTTTGCTTGCCCCCAGACGTGGCTCCCAACTTTCAGGTTAGCTTTCCCCCTGCTCCAGCTGGGAATTGTGCTGACACTCAGGCTCCCCAGCACATCTGGGCACATGAAGCTCTGGACGAAAAGGGACTTGAAATTATCTCTACCTGGACTTGATTTAATTTTTTTTCAATTTTGATGAATTTCACTTCATATTTTTAAAGTCTTTTTTCTTTCTTCATCCCCTTGTTCTCCAGTTTCAACAGCAATTTCAGTTTTTGAAAGAGCAAATTTCAATCAGAATATTTCAGTATAGATTTTGCTCAGTCCTTCACTACCATTTTTCTCTCTTAAGTCCCTTCCTAAGTAATACAGTTTTTCTTGCCCTGTGTAGTAAATAATGTCCTATTAGGACTTCATGGAACAAATCTGTTTATTTGTTTTGGGTTTTGTTTGGTTTTTTTTCTGCATTTGCTTATTATTAATGTTTGAAATACACCATGGGAAAACTTGCTGGCAGAAATATTCCCTTGCAGTTTTACTTCGATTTCTAGAAAAGGATTCTGCCTTTCCTCTCCACAAAATAAATAAGAGTCAAGCAGCAATCGGTTAAAAGGGGAACTGGCTCAAAGTATTTAAATAACAGTTTATAGGTGACTACCTTGCAATTTTGTTTTATCCAACAAAATACTGCTGGACAGCAGTTTTGGGAAGCATCCCTATGTTTAAAAAAGCAACTGTGTTTAAGTTTGATTCCTACCTGTTGTGCCTTTTAAGCCAGGATTACCTATAACACCTGTCACATACAGTTACCCAGGCTGACTGCAGCTCTGGGAAGCTACAATATGGGCTGTGATTAATTTGAAGATTTCAGAATAATACTGTTATAAAAGCTACACTCTGCACAAAAATAGGATTAAGCTCTGAGGCTGTATATGAGCTAAAAGTGTTGAAAGCTAAAGCCCCCATGCCACCACTTGCGATGGGCAGTTTAAAATGACAGAGTTTGCTAAATTCACATGGAAGTAGAAATGTTTTCAATTATTCATCTTCATTGACTTCATATTGTCTTTTTTTTCACCCACTGCTTAAACTGATAATTACTTTGAGCAAACAGACGTCCAGCTCCCATAGAAATGCTTTAATAGAAATGGTCGAAAGTTCTCGTAGTAAAACCTTCAACCTTGCCACTATAATAAATAAGCCCGGCACTTTGATGAAAATTAACACTAGTTTTGTAAAGAGCACATTGGGGGATTGCAGTCAGGCCTTATCTTTAGTTCCAGTCAACTAGCAATCCTGAAAGAGTTTGCATCATCATCAGAGCAGGCCATTTGATAGGATTCTGCTGCTGAACCTAATCAATCTATGGAATACTGTGGCTGCGCGGTGTAACAAAGCTAAAATAGATTTACAAATGGGGTTTTAGAGGATAAGCTCCTCCACAGGATTACATATTGATTTTAAATATAAAAAGCTTATCATATAAACCATAACTACAAAAATAGTGAACCTATGCATAAATCCTTTTAGAAGAGCACCCACTTCAAACTATAAGCCAAGAATAAATCAAGATGTACAAAATCCAAAAGAAGATCCATTTCTTGGGCAGAAAATGAACACACCACCCCAAGGTGTGCAAAAACGAACTTATCTTTTCTAAGGAGGCATTAAAACGACTGAAAAAAAAAAAAAGAAAGGAGTGAGAGGAAAGGTAGCTGAAAGTGAGGCATCCCGGCACTCGGCTACAGACGCAGTAAAAACCAGCCTCTGAAATGCAGCACCTTGTGTACACGAGCAGCCAGCTCCAGACAGCCGGACGGGATGCCTGGGAAGGTGCAGAGGTTAAAACAGACCCCGTTACCTGCATTTTCTTTGGCCTGTTAGGCAGGGAGTTCCGGCCTTTCTCGGTCGGAACAGTCCGAGGGGAACACTTTGTAGCTGGGAGAAGGCAGCGCGTTAACTCTCTCTTTCTTATCTCTACTGCTAAATGGGGGAGGGGGGGGGGGAATTTGCCTTTTTTTTACCACCCTCGGTCATTCATGTGCTCCTCGTGAAGTGCCGTAACCCTCCAAAAGGCTATTCAGCTGCCTGTGCCTCCATGTTAGCAGCTGGAGAAGGGGACACTCTCTCCACATCACTGAACATCCTGACGGGCAGCACCTCCGGCCGCCAGCGCTGCCCGCACGCTGCCCATGCAGGCACGGCAAGAACCGCCTTTATCTGCCATCAGCAGGCTCCTACTTTCCGCAAGGCTCTCTCTCTTTTTTTTTTTCCTTGTCATCAACTAGCTAAGTAAATTGCTTGACAGATTTTTAAACAGTATAGTCACGCGTGCAAGAGTTAGAACAATTTACCAAAACAGTAATTACCACCTCTCAAAGACTTTTTTTAAGTTCTAGTTTGGGTTGGTGCGTTCTGCCTTTCTTTTAGACAAACAAACCGATCCCATCCTGTTAGATATATACATACATATACATGTGTATTTATTTTTCTTCCTGCCCATACCTTCAGGTTTGGAATTGGTGCTGGCTAAAGTGAGATCTGTCTTTTCAACTCTTTCAGGGAACCCAAGCACTCATTAGCAATCGGCTAAATGGCTTCGGAGCTGACAGTGCTGGGCTGTTCAGGCAGCCCGTGCTTCTTCAGGGAAATCATATTATAAATGGTGTGGTTTTACCAGTGCTTCCCAAAAAGTGTATCTTTGCATCTTTTGAACACAGAAAGCAATACAGCACTGATGCACACACATCGAGAGGCAAGATGTCACAGATGTGTGTTTTGAGTTTTCACAGGCATTTTCATGGAAGAGTTTTCTCCTTTAATATGTTTTTAGGTAGGTGTTAAAAGTTCTAGAAGACTAATAATCTTATTGAGAGCTAAAATGCAAAATGAGGACTTCGTTGAATACATATAAAAAAAATTTAAAAAATAACTAAAATTCTACACCACTTATGTTTGCTTCCTAAACCTCTGTTCACTGTATCACCAGTAGCAATTAAAAAAAAAGAAAGAGTAAAAGGGAGAGAGGGAAAAAGATGATTTTTTTGAGTTTGGGGATCCCTCTCTGAACTTACAAAAAGAAATTAAAAAAGACAGATTTTTGTTCAAGACAATGTGTGAATGGCACAGACTCCTAGACATTCAAAGGCTGCTGCTGGGACATTTCAAGGAAGTATATATTTATGAGGCAATTAAACATTGAAAATTTGTATTTAAATACAGTATCTCTTAGCTCCTCTCTAGTTTTAGATTATTTTGTGTTTCAAACATTTCATCAGTGTGATTCCAAATTAATCTGGGTGGTCTCTGCAGAAAGCAATGTATATATTTACGACTCAAGATTACCCAAGAATACAGTGAACATAGTCTTATGCAAAAAATATAACCACAGATGGAAAGATATGAAAAAGCCACCTGAAACCTGCTGCTTTTTTCCAACAAACTTATGCTCCCAGTGAAGTCTCCAAACTAATTAGAATTGATTTATTATGGATCAGGTACCTTATCAGGTGAAGAAAGAAATTACCATGGACAGTCAAAGGGTTGAGAGGTCAATACGGAATAGCAAAATCAATTTGCATTGATTAGACAAAAGGTCCATTTTACAGAGCCCAAAGGATTAACTTTAAAGCAAACATCTTTGAACTATAAGGCAGCATTTGTGACTGAGAGGTATAAGCAGGGCAGCATTAGAAAACACTTAAGATATTTAAATAAGAAAATAATGCAAGCAATGGTTTAAGCTATCTGGATGTTTATTTTTTATTATGAATCATCCCCAGGATTATCGTACAATTCACTGGAAAGCCCTATGGAAAGGATGCAATTGTTTCATTTATCCCGTGTCAATCTTCCCCTGAGTGTTACCTTCATTCAGGTAAGGTGACTAAACTGGGGAGAGTTGCAGAGAAGACAGAAAATTTGTGCAAAGGATTGCACTGATCCTCGCGGTGCTTGTGATGAAATATTTACTTGACAAACATAGTGTTTTACCACCAAAACCAATAAGACTTTTTTTTCCCCCCAGTGAGATACTGTTGTGAAACAGGTCTGAAACATTAAAAGGAAGGAGGGTCCCTTCTGTGGGTCACCCCTTCCTTTTTCCTGCGGCACCAAAAGCAGCGCAAAGCCATAAGATAGACAAGAGAGCATTACTACAACACAAAAATAGTAAAACCTGGACACATACTCAATACCTCTTCATTACTTTGTTTCCAAAGTTTATTCCAGTGAGACCATACTTCTTTGTCCCTTATCTTGGACTTCCATTTTTTTTCCCTCCCGAATAAAACTTAAGAACGGGATTGCAGACTCAGCATATTTGTTGTGTGCTATTGCTCGAAGTGATGTAAATATCAGCATTAGTAATGGGCTTCAGAGAGGCCTCCACACTTGGTACTTTCAGGCAGCCACCTTCAGCAGTGAGCATTTCCCCCCCTCAGCACCCAGCATTGCTCTTACCTTCAATGGCAAGCATTGCTCTTAGCTCCCGGTTCAGCAGCTCGTAGCGCCTTTCTAGGTCATGTTCTTTTTCCCTAGGCAAGTTGCAAATGTTCATCAATATGTTAATTACTAAATCATTAAACACTTAAAAGCACCTTTAACTTACATTGATTTTAGGACTCGCAACTGACTTTTCTCTTTAACTTTAAGCTACTCCAAACAAATGATACACAAACTTAAAACCTGGCTCAGGTGGCCTATTCAGTAACAGCGTCTTGTCTTTTTGTGTAATGTTGGCTTTAATTCTGTCAGTTTAACTCCACTGTGCTACAGGATGCAATTATTTCATATTCACCTTCGGAGCGGCTGTTGTGGAATGTCCCAAGTATAAAATATTCCCCTGGATGTAAGGAACAAATTCCAGCATCAACCTACTCACTGAGATAATATAACACTGGAAGTATTACTGTATATACATTCTGCCCTAATGAACAATAAAAATTAGACAAGGGATTAGAAAGCTTAATATTTTGAAGGTAGAATCCTGTGTCAAGTTCAGACCCAGTATGAAATAGGTGAGCAGAGGCTCTTCCCAGGGAAGTATGCAGGCATCTACACTAGGTGGCATTACGGAAAGAAATATCATCCTACTGAAAGAAGCACTCAGGGCACAGAATGCCTCTGAAAATGAGCAGCACCTTCTCCCTTCCTCGATGGTGCCACTGAAAAAACTTCATTAGTCCTTACTTTGCAGTATTGGTGGTGTCACTGCACTGTGACTGATTTACTAATATCCCTTCAGCAGCCTGGTGCTCCTGAACTAGCAATGGGATTGAGGATTTCTATAAAGCACGTAGCGACTCAAACTCACTCTCTCTCTGAACAGACTTCACCTGACTCATCTGAGGCACAATCCAAATCTATTTGTGCATTTCTAAAACGTAATTTTATTCTACTGCTGGTTCTTCGAAAACGTAACAGTGCTTAATAATTCTTTAATTTCGTTTTTCACAGCTCTGGCTAATCTTGTGTCATTGCATGCTTCTCATTTTCAAGTCTGAAATATGAGAAAAAAAAGTTACTTGACGTGTAACACATCTGCACTACTCATTTTTCAGGGGTTGTTTTTGAAGCCTAATGGGAAGAGAGTAAAAAAATTTTTGCATCTCTCTCAAGGGTAAATATTCCGGTAAATCATCCTTTTGTAAATACATATGTTCATCTGTACTTACAGAAGAGAAAGCTGATTCATTCTTCTTATTAAGGCATTCTTCTTATTAACCAGCATGAACCATTCCTGCATCATAGCTTCTTCTTCTTCTGTGTTTCTTCCTGCAATCGAAAGAACTTCATTACTTATTGTGGCATTTCACAAACTGAGCTACATATTTCATTTCAGGTTTTGGAGTATCAGTCTCCAATATCACTGAGCATGACAAGGCGAATTCACAAATAGTAAAAATATCATAGGACTACAAGTCCTGCCCGCTTCATAAATAAATCTTTGAAAGCAGCCATTCTTCAGCAGACATTTTAGTGTTCTTTATCATGCTGTCACCCTGACATAAATTAACACTTTTTAAAAAGGACTGTATCTTTTAAATTCTTACAAATGAACTACATTATTGCAATGCTCCCAATGAAAAACACCTTACTGATAAAAGATGTCTGGTCATCACCAAACACAAACACAATCCCTGCGGGCAAGATCCACTCCACCCATGCCAACCCAGCACAGTCAGGATGATGTGGTAGGGATCAAGTAGCTGCAGAGGAGATGGCAATCCTGAACCCTTAGCCAAGGTAGGGGTACCTGCTCAGCTTCTGTGTTTGTGGCCACTCTTTCAGATGATAAGCTGGAAAGAGCTGCTCCTCTCCTCAACTTGCAATCAAAGGGAGCATCTGCACAAGTACAAATAATCTTGGGATCCAGGTGTCTGAGGGTCCCCATGTGTGTATGTATGTATTTCCCTAGCCCACATTCATCCCAGGCAGGATGAGGATCAGGATCCTTCATGGCCCACCTGCAGGCAGTGCTATGCTCTACCAGACTCTCTAACACTCTGCATCACCACCCCTGCACCATCAAGGCACATGAGGGGAAAGGCAGATGAGCATCCTGAAGGCTCCTGACTGTGCTTTCCACGTAGCAGGGCTGCTGAATGAAATTCCATCTCCTTGAGCTTGGGGACTAGGAGAAAGTCCTTTGTGGAGGCTGCGCTTCTGTGGTAACCTGCCATTCTCATCTCTCAAGTTGAGCTGAAGAGCAAAGACTATATGGTCCTCAGTGAACTATGAAACTCATACATTTCATATGGTTAAAATTAATCTCGGGAATAAACCCGGAATAGTGGCAAAGGAGCATGAGCTGGGTCTTCTGTACACTTCCCAGCTTTGGTACTGCTTCACTGGGAGACTGTGGGGAGAACTCTGAGTTTAAGTGCCTTGTGTGCAATACAGGAATAATCACTTGTACTGATCCTGCAAGGGTGCCGAACGTTAATTCTTTGGTGTTTGTAAAGGGTTCTGAAATCTCTAATGCAAAGTGCTGCACACTTTGGGATGCCATCTTATTAACTTGAACCATAGGATCCTTAGTTGCAAAGAAGCGATTTCTAGCACCTGAAGCTGGAAGGACACCAGAAAAAATATTGGTTTGCTCTAAAAAAAAAAAAGCTTTCAGTTTCTGGATGAGAGTGTTTAAAATGTTTGCATGTAGGTGCTTGCCACGTGCATGTTCACACCCCAGTGAAGTGTGCAAGCCCAAATCTACATGGACAACCACATCGTCACCAGGGTACTGGTGCACCCTGCTGCCTACAAGGGAAGGTCTCAAGAAGATGAACAAGGAAGTGGGTCAGCTTAGGGTGGAACTGGTGGACCCACATAGTAACAAAAAATTATGGCATCTTCTTTCTGATGCAAGACATCCGCCCATACCCATTTATCAGCCTGGGAAGTGCCTGGTCGATGAAGCTTCCTGAAAGGGTGCTTTTAGGGTCAAAATTTGCTAGCAGTGAGACAAGAAGGGCAGAGCATCCCAAAATGGGGATGGCTCTGCAGCCCTTTTCCAAGCAAAAGCAGCAGGGTCCAACTCCCGGACAACAGAGCAAGGAAAGAAGAAATCTAACACGTAGAAATGCTCTCCCTCAAGACCTCTACTTCTGGTTTTGTGCATAAAATATCACACCACGGCATTTACAACAGTATTCAGCAGTTCAGTACACTTTGCTGTTAAGTTACAGATCAAGGGCCTTGTTGCTGTATTGGTCCATCTAACAGGGTCTGCTTTTAGAAGTAGATGATAATCAGTATTAGCAACCTTTTGTTGAAATGCACCAAGTAGTTGGAATTCATTTAGGGGAGAGGGCAAGAAGAAGGGGATAGATTCTTTTTTTTATCTTTGCAAAATGACTAGTCTATTCTGTAATGCATGAGATGAGATTTTTTTTTTTAGCAGCAGTGTGGCAAAGTTCTCACAACCAGACATCCACGGTTACAGTAACATTTCAATCAGTTAGTTAGTTTTGGGGTGGTCTGGGATCTCTGGCTAAAAGATTATAAATACAACCTCTTAACTGCATTTAATTTTGCAAGCCTTGAAAAAGAAATGGGAGAGACAAATGTTTTCAAGGTGTTTGACTCAATGGTGGATCTGAACTTGACTTTCGTGCCATGCAATTTCAGGTTAAAAACATAAACTTAAGATATAATCTTCCTTCTATGAATGCATTCCTCCTAAATAAAGTTAGTTGCAACATATAATGAGAAAAGATCTAGGTAAAACTTGGAGCTGTCGAGTCAGATCTGCACAGGTGTCTGTTTTAATATATCCATGCTGACACCAAAGCACATGCAATATCCATAGAATGGGCCGGTTTAAAAGTGAATTAACAAAGTCTTGATTGTTTTTACAGAATTTTAAATCTGTTTTTGTATTCGCTTTGGACCCATGTGATGCCCTGACACCAGTCATGTGATATCGGCTGCGATAGGCACAAATCCCCGGGCAGCAACAAAAGAAGAAAGAGCAAAAAAGAAAAAGCTGAGAAAAAGCTTGCAATTTGGAAAAAGGCCAATTTTACCCTGGTGAAGGCCTTTTTGATCAGTGAAATGACACATGTGTGCAATATTAATAGTAGTCAATGCTGATATTTTATTTGTCGACCGTCAGCTTTTAAATTCTTGTGCATGGACCTGAAACAGATTCTTCCCAAGCAAGCAAAATAAAGATGAACTCCCATGTATAAGAAATTTAAATAACTCTTCAGCAAATACACTAGCATTAGAGCATTACTTCATTTTTTTTTCCTTGGTGAGAGGATGCACATGAAACACTTTCAACAAAGAAAAACTGAGTGTTCTTACTGCAGCGATATTGCAAGCTAAACTCACAATTACAACTTCTAAATAAAAAATTTAGAAAAACCCTTTCTTCAACACAGTTTCACTCTGTAAAACCCTGCTGCTGCTGGGGTGGTGGTTGTTTTCACTTTCCAAGTGTAAAACAACTATTTAATTAATTGACTTGCAACAAATACTTGAAAATTCAAATTGGGAAAATGTCTGTGTTGTTCTTGGGAAAAAAACCACAACAAGCCGTACAGATTATTTAAATGAAGCAAAAAACCCACGCTCGAGAACAAATCGATCCCACACATGCAAACCCCTTATCTAAGCCAGTACAAGATGCTGAAAATCTATAAATAGCCCACAGATCTTAAACTTAAATTTTTTCCATAATACATGCATTACACTATTGTTTTTGATAAACAACAACAACAAAACCCTTTTAAAGCTAGTAAGTTGGACCATTACAAATTAATCCTGACTTTAATAACTGGTTAAAGACCCCTTCAGCTTTATAAGTAACAAAAAATATTAAAGCCTGTGATCACAGCGAGCTTTTCTCATTTCTCCTCTAACCATTTGTTATTTAATCCAATACTAGTAATCCAATTTGTCCATCAGACTTTTAAAGGGCAGAATGCAACTTCTCCAGCTTAGACACTTTTCAAAGTACAATATATTTTTCAAATGAATGCTGGATGTTTCATTTTTTCCCCAACTGTTCCTAGCTCTAATGTATGAGGAAAAAAAGAACAAGATGAACATTGTTCGTACTGATTAAGTAAGAGCTCATTAAAGAGCTGTCAGTGCTGTACTTTGAATATGCATGAAGCATATAATCAGATCTAGTACCGTCACTAGAGGAGAATACGGTAAGTACAAAGGATTGATTTAATTACTTAGAGTGGGCTGTGGTGGTAAAGCAGTCTTGTTAGCGCAGAAAGAAAAGGAGGTTGTATTCTGGCACGGTTAGGGGAAAAAGGCAGTTTTAGCTTCTGCCACAATACCTAATCTCAGGATAAAGCACTTTACATTGTAGCTTAAAATGAAGACTGCCAGTTTTCTAAAAAGACCAGAATTCATCTTATCTTGTTTAACCTCATCTGGTTAACTATCTAGCAGAACATATTTATTCTCTTTAACACGTAATTATGCTTATACCTTTTTATCCTATAGTTCAATAATGACTTCTGAAAACAGTCTTCAAGTAAGAGCGGGTAGTGCTGCAAACATCATATGCATGCAAACTGCTTGGTAAGAGATTTGAAAAATGCAGAACCAGAAACTCAGATGAAACAGTGAGTACACGCGCCTTTATGTGAAAAGTCAATACAGTTTTTAATGTCAGACTTTAACCTGAGGAGGGTTCTGGCAGGGTTTCTCTAATTTATTTTCTTCCCCCCCCTCCTTTCTGCTTTTTCCCCCCTCTTCTTTTCTCTTCCTTTTTTTTTTTTCTTTTAATTAATTCATTCTTGTTTTATTCTTCCTCTAGGAATCCAAGGGAATTCTCTCACATCAACTCCCAGTGCCATTTTCTAATTTCATTGTCTGGCTTGAGTGGTGAAGGATGCGTGCTCTATTCTTCTCTTCACTTGACATCTACCAGAACCCTCCTCAGTGATTAGGAACGAGCCCAACACCAAGCCTCAAACAGCACAGGACACTAAATTCTGCCCTCAGATACGAGAAACTACTACTGGCTTCTGAGTCGCGATTCCGAGCTGTAATAGCTCCTGCACAGGATTCAACAGAGGCTGCAGGGTAAAGTTTGGCAATTTTGTCCCTTCCTGGAACAAATTCTAGTGATAGTCAAAATGATGATAGCAAGCATTTTAATGATAGCCAAAAAACAAAACCCAAACCACAGCCCCAAGCCCCTTTCCTTTCTCCCGTGGTTCATCCTGATCATTATTTGAAACCAACTTGAGTCAATTTTCTTCAGCAATACTCAACAGTTAGAAGCATGGTAACAAATACATTACCATTTCTTTGAGAACAATATCAGCAACTAGATTATTTTAATGTTGTACAGCTTCCCAGCAGTCTTTTACAAATAGATTTTCCTTCATATTCTTTGGGATTTACAAATGGATTTTTGTTTATACTGTAAGCTAATTATTTGTTAAATATTTAAATAAGAAGCATCTTGACAAATGTCTCTTCTGAATCAATTTGAAAGAACAATTTTTTTTTCCTTTCCTGTTGAAAATGCTTTCAAACTCAGCCAGCTACCACAATATGAATGTACCATTAGACCCATTATTTTTAAGCCGTTTGGGCAGCTAGACATTAGATAAACCCACTATGGATTAACACAGTAAACCTGTACATTGCTAAGAAAACACAGAAGAAAATGCTACAAAACACTGAGAATACCACTTAAAAGGAAGAAAAAGCAACAACATGCAGGGACAAGATTAGTTTACAGTGTAAATGGATGAACACAGTAACTCCTCTACACTTTATACCGTCGCAAATCTGTCAAGATAAGACAATAGATTAATATTTTTTTAAAAAATCCTTAACTGTAAATGTATTTAGCTGTTGTGCAAAAATGAATTACAACCTATGGAAGATAAATAATAAAGAGTTTACATCAGCATCCAAAACCAGCCCATTCAGTCTGGTAAGAAATAACAGGTTTACAGAAATCACTCTGTATGCCGTCTTAAGCAGTAATTGTTTTTAAATTTTATTTGCACTGTATGTAGTGTGTGTGCCATGGTGTCATGGTTAAACACAGAAACCTTCCCATGTCTCCCCATTTACCTCAACAGAACTACATGAAAAACAACCTACTTAAGACAGAGCCCATTCTTCATCCATTTGCTGATGTTTACACACAGTTTTAAAATAGAATAGAAGAAGCTTTCTTCACTCAACACACTTGGGTGAAGAGGCCAGCAGGAGAATGCCAGTGCATGGGAACTAGAGCAGGGCAAATAACAACAAAAACTGGCCAATTTCGCTCTGCTCCTCTTTCTGGGCTATTTTGTAGTTGACAGAAGCTTGGTGACTACTGAGAGCCGTTCAAATGCCAGTGAATTCCACAAATTTAACAGGAAGGTCTTCTAAAAACATAGCCCACTGTCTTTATTTGCCTGCTTAAAAAAAAAGTTGCATTCACCCAATCATAGGGACGAGTTTTTACAAGTTTCTGTATTAGGAGAAAGTGGACAGATTGGCTTGTTTACCTGAAGGAGAACATGAATAGCAAATAAAGAATAGTTCTAGGATGTGTCTCATCTTGTCTCATAAGAACCTGGGGAAATTCACTGAAATTGAAGGTGGTGTGTTTAAAACCGATAAAAAGAATGATCGTTCCTCAAAGCCTCATCATTTACTAGTAGAACTCGTTGCCACGAGGCAATGTTGAAACTAAGAGCTCAGCAAGAATTAAAACCAGGTTGAATGTTGAATATGGAAAGGCAAAGCTGTAGCAATAAATATTCAAATAAACAAACAAAAAACCACAGGACGTAGGAACTCGATCCTCCTGCTTTAGGACACGAGCTAACCTTTAATTTTTAGAGGTTAAATTAAATGCTCCCTGGGGCCAGGTTAGGTGGTAACCGGCCTCTGCACAGTTTCTTGCCCCTGCCTGGGCTCAACCCACACCTGTCCCACCAGAGTGTTGTGGACCAGACTGTGGGGCTGATCCACTGTGGCAATTGCAGTTTTACTGAAAGGAAACATGGGAAGAGACGAGAAACAACGCCGGGTGTTTTAGCTGACCAACCTCACGTTGCTAACAAAGGCTGGTGGAAGGTCTCAAACGCTTCCAAGTCAGCGGCGGACTTCCACTGATTTTAATAGTCTTCTCATCTTGCTCACTGCAAACAGCTTATGCACAGATGAGCTCTTGTTTTTAATGTGAGTTACTGAATTTAACAAATACTTAAGCAGAAAAGCCTATATTCACATCAGCTATTCTTTGTAAAGGAGATTTACACGAGCCCTACTGCAAAATGCCCCCAACACAACTGAAAGCTATGGTGAAGGTTTTTAAATGACTAGTGATCCACAATTTTTCACTGAGTGAAACTGAGGCATCCCAAAAGAGACCTATTTCTTGAAAAATCAACCTTCTCTGCTTTCAGAGGGCTACCTTTGGTGGAAACCTCAGAATTCTGGATAAAATATTTTTTACAAGTACAGTAAGTGTCAAAACAGAACTGACAACAGACACTCCACAGCGTGAATGGACGGGTTGCTCCTCCTTGAGCTCCAAGCGTCACATGTCAGATTACCATGCCCAGCTTTCCTCCAGAATACTTCCTCCTTTCAGTGCATGAGGATCTCCTCAGTTACTAAAAGCCACTGAAAATGAACCAGAATAGCCACCAAGAGATAAGCAGATAGAACTGTTGTTTAGATGACACTGCCAAAGTGCTAGCTAGCAGATGAAACCCTAGCACAAGTTTTTGAGTCTGAACTGGATAGGAAAACACCTAAGGAACATTAGAAAGGCAAATTCATGGCCACTAACTTGCTGTCTGAGAGCAGTTGAGGAGACATTGATGTCCACACAATGGAGTCTCATAAAGGTACGTAAGGACTGCCAAGAATCTGCCAGGCAGAGTTACATTGCAGTGTATTGTCTGACTCTATTTCAGCCCCCAAAAGTACTATACCCCTAATGAAACAAAGCCACCATCAAAGGAATGTCTTTATCAAAAGCACACATCAAATTAGTTTAATATTAAGCAGGAAACTTGTAATTTCTTTGGTTCCTGAAACATAAAAAATTCAGAGAGTATTTAAGATTTTGAGAGCTGTGTAAACAAAAGGTCAGGGTTCTGACCACATCTCGGCGCGTGCGAGGATTTATTCTACCTGCAGTGGGACTGACTCACAGGAAGACAAAACATTTGTGGCCTGCAGTCTGGGCAGCCTAAAATTATCACAGGATCGAAACTTCCACAAAAGATGAATTGCCTGAAAAATTGCTGATTTTCTCTACATGATGAGTCAACACAGCAGCCACTAGAAAATAACAGAAAATCAACCAA
This sequence comes from Neopelma chrysocephalum, assembly GCF_003984885.1. NCBI lineage: Eukaryota > Metazoa > Chordata > Aves > Passeriformes > Pipridae > Neopelma > Neopelma chrysocephalum. The sequence continues at coordinate 588,529 of NW_020897762.1, read as the reverse complement.
ACGAAATGCCTGGGCTGGATAAAGATTATAAATATATTTTAAATGTGGTACCATCAATCCAAGAAATTTTGTGCCCTAAAAATTCAGCCAAGAAATGAGATTCAACTGAAACATCTGGAGAGATTCCTATAAGAAAGTGATGTCTCATGGACAGTGCCTGCAGGGATCCTAGCACTGAGCAAAACCAATGCTTGTCCTTTATCACCCTCTGGTATTCTTTGTACCCAAATTTTCTCACATAGCACAACTTCAGAAGATGCAAGGGCTTGGGAAAAATATACATGAGGCCTTTGCTTGCGGCACAGGAAAACATGCATCATTAACTGATACACTCAAGCTTTTGAAACTATGGAAAAAATGGTAGATCATGCTTGGAAATCCACGAAGAAAGGGATGATGGTCTGGGCAGATGAATTATTTCCTTTGCAGGTTGACAAGTAGAGTTGGATGCTACGTTATGAGTGACAGTAAGTTCTCTACTCCTTAGATCAGTTTATTACCTGTGTACTTGATAAGTGATGACTGGGTAAGATTCTGAAGTGAGAGGCTATTTACCTAAGAGTTGTTGGAGTGCGCTCTACTAGGCAGCATATTACTCCATTTCTACCATATGTTGTCTTCCTTTAAAACACATTCACCTGGACCTGGAAAAGGTTGGTCGACATTATAAAATTACTTCTTTAATGGACAGGCCTGAATATAACCCAAGCAACTGCCTGAAGTGAGATGATGGTTTGCAATGATTTTGACCTTGTATCCCTGTTAATGAAAATGTTTACTTTTACTGATAGTTGGCAGGTTTGTACTTCTGGGATCCAAGGCTTCCCAGGGCTGACTGGGTGAGTTCAGCTAGGTTGAGGTGTCCTGGGGCCCTACAGTTTCCAGTTTTGACAGAAAAGGTGCTTTTGGTGGTAAATGGGAGAAAATCAAGAAAAAATAACAGTGCTCTCTGCAGATTGCAGTGGCACTGTGGGCCAGGAGCCTCGGGGTGACCAAAGTGCCTTTCTCCTCTCCTTCTCTTTACAGGCAGACACTGATTGTAGAGAAAGCCAACTTCCAGGCATAAAGCCAAAGGCTATGCCTACCACATGAAAGAGCATTTATACTGCAATACCACAAAGAAAGATGGAAATCAGTTAAAAGAAGCAAGTGTCTGTTGGGTCTTGTAAGACTTTTGGAAGGCTTGCAAGTCTATTCATAGTGCCTAGGGCTCTCCCAGAGTAGTCTCCTGCTATGCGGGCAGTGCTGTGCTTGGGCTCTCTTCCTCAAGCTGGCTTCAACCTGTTGACAGGTTCTTTCAAGGCAATGATGAGGCTACAAAAGCCAGGGAAGTGCATGGAGAGGAGGCTGACTTATTGCTCAGTCCTTGCAGCCAATGGCAATTCTGGGTTACTTCGAGAAAAAAAAAAAATACAGTCATTGCTGCTGCTGAGCTGCTTTAATGATTTAATGAACTTGGCCTGGGAAGGCTGAACATGCACCCTGCCCACGTTTGGCCTTGGAAAGGTCATTTCCTGTGAACTTTTGCCTACAAACCCACAGACCTAAGACTGAAGAGATGTGGTGAATTTAAGGGTCAGAGCCATGCACCTTGTTTTGTGGAAGCTTCTCAGATGTAGAAACGCTGTGTATTTGGATAAATACTTCCAGACGGTCTTCCTTTACCAAAAGCAAGTCAAGACTGCTTTGCAGGAACTGTTAATGGTAAGAGATGGAGACTTGGAAAGAGTTTGCCAGTAAGAGACTGGAGGCAACATCACAGAAGGGAAACTGAAGAGAGGCTGACAAGCCTCAGGAACTCCAGTAGTTCTCTATCACTCATAAAATGTGTGATTCTGGCAACTACAAAATGCATACTTGGGCAGAAATTTGTGCATGTGTTTGTGATCTGGACCCTGAAGACTCCTGTCAGAAACTCAGCTTACCAGCGTGCCAGTTTATTTGCATTAACAAATTTTCATGAACGGCTTTGCAATGCATGTCCAAGCAGGCATCTGTGCAGAGCTCTGTGGGCTTCAGGTCAGTCAAGTCACACTTGGATACAACAGGGAAGCACAGTTACCATACTATAAATGAGACCTTGATCATAGTGTCACTGCACTTTTTTCACCCAGGGTTTTTTGATGGTTGTCAAAACTCCCATTACCATAACCCTGGCAGCAAGTTAATGTTCCTGCACACTGGAGAGAGAAGCATCTTATCAAATGCTTTATAATATTGCTTTGCTTCCAAAACCAGCAGTAACTACCAACGCATAGTTTTGTGAACTGCTATCGTGTTACAGTAAAAATCACTCTTTTGCTCACGTCAAAAACCTTTCCTTCTGCCCAACACAAATTGCTATCAGTAATATCCTCCCAGCCTCCTAATTGCTAGGTATTTCCACACGGAATGCCCACAAACTACCACCAGCAGAGACCCAACAAGTGTCATATATGTATCATTCACGTATCCAGAATTTTTTTTAAAGTGCTTTCACTCACTTCTTATGCTCAGTGTAAAAAGCTAAGTGGCAAAGATGTTGTTTTCAGTGATACTTCAAAATTTTCTATCTTGCCAGAAAGGCTGTTGTTATACTGTCCTTCCCTCCTACTCTGCTTTGGCATGTGCATCTTCATCTTTCACAACATGGTTGGACAACTCACTACCATCTCGTTGTTTGGCAAGTTTTTGGTTCACCTGAGATTAATCATGCTGAGCTAAGCAAAACAACAGTGCAGAAAGGCAAGGCTGACAAACTGCTATAAAACTTATGGTGGTATTAATTAATTCTTTCTCATTTAGGCAAGATATGAGAATATGAAAAGACCATGATTTTTTTTTTCTCCTTATGCACATGCATAGATATTTTTCATACTGCCTGCTTTGTGAGCTTGAAGAGGTAACAAAAACAATTTTTAAATTCATCTCTCTCAGGCAAAACTAAACATTCATCATTTTCCTCCCTGAGCCCTGACACTGGTGAATACAAATCTGCATTTACTTTTGGGAATTCCAAAGAGAATTGTGAATTCAATTGTTTTTAAAAGATGAAATTTGGCTTAGGGAATAGGATGTCTCCTCCTAGCTCACCCCTCCCTCCTCTAGCGTGGATTTCTATTGCAGACTGGACAACTCCAGTAAGGAGCATTCAAGATGGTATAATACAGGCTGGTAAATACAGCTCGATAATCAGGGTTGTGAAGGTGCAGAGCATATAAGGGATTTATTTTTGATAGTGAATCTATACACATATACATCATCAAGCCCCACTGAGAAGCAGACCACTCCAAGTGATTAATACAGCTAAGGGGGCAGATAAGAGATCAATGACAAAAATCACCTGGTAAAAAAAAAAAAAGTAAAAGGTGTTGCATTAAAAGGGCTTTTGCTTTGCATGCGAAACAATACTGAGAAACCTGTATTTTAGCACTTGTACTCAATAAGCACTCTAAAGTATGTCGGGATGAGAACAGAGACCCATCCTTTCTAATAATCTTGTGACAAAAGCTAAAAGACATCATCCTATTAACTAGTGATCTCAACTGCTAATGCGGAGTACTTCCTGGTGCCTTTTATGTAGAATGCCGCTATTAAAAAACCACTAAACATTCACTGTGAACAACACAGAATCATTCATCTTTTATCAGCATCTCTTGTTAGAGGAGTATGAGAGGGGCTGAAGGTGTCATTGATATTATAGAGCGGAAATTAATCAGAAATTTTTCTCATATTTTCCTCATCACACTCATTTACTTTTGTACAAATTTCCCCCTGCTAAAAAGTTCATACCCAGCCCCCTGTTGTACGCTTTTAAGTTGAGAATATTCAACGAGTGCGTCAACTGAAAGGCACCAGGTCCCAACACAAAAAGCATTCGAAATTCTCATTTAGTTGTCTTTATTTTGCTAGCGCCATGTGGTCCTTGAAGATGTAGAAAACACGGGAAGCCGAGTAAAGATCAGAGCAAGCTCATTAGCATTCTGACAAAATTGGAGTGGTGGAGATGTATAGTTTGCCTAGTTTGTCGTTTTGAAAGCTACCGGTGGTAAGCTTTCTATTTCATTGTGCTTTTGTCTTTTTTTGGGGTTTTCAACGCAGCGGGGTGGTTGTTAGCCTAGGTTTTCACAGTGCATTGTGGGAACCTTGCCTGCACATTCAGCCTATATGGTATCATTCGAGTTCAAGCAAAAAAAAAAAAAAAAGTAATTTTTTTTCCTATTTATTTCATAACCACCTATGCTAATGCGTAATTGTCATCTGGCTGTCAAAGCCCATCCTGCCCGACACCTTGTTTATAAAGTTAAAAAAACCCCCAAACCTACAAAAATAAAATAAACTCTGAGCTGTATTTAAAAATAAAACCTTTTAAACATGTTGCTAGTTTTCTTCAAAAGACAAGATAAGAAGAAATTAATTTAAATTCCACTGTTTACAATAAACTAGAAATGAATTTGAGGCAGATCCACTTGATTAGAATTCAAAAGAGACTCTTTCACTGTATAAGATCCCCAGTTCTATTTCAGAGTCTCTTGAAGGAAAGATGGGTTTATGCTCCAGAATTATGTAAATAATGAATTACCTCTTAGAAGACCTATAGAAGTTATTACTCTGGTCATTTGATTTTTTTTTTTAGTTTTTTTTTTTTTTTTTTAAACATAAGGCTCACTTTGAAGGGCTAAAAGGGCTACATTAATGCTGCTATTCGACATGAACGTTTCCAAGTTGCAATGAAATGGATAAAGGTCTTTTTGGATGAATTTATCTGCTAAATCCTTGTGGTTGCCCTCCTATCTCGGATGATGACCCAAAAGAATGTCAACAGCTCATTTCCCAGAGAGCTGGGAAGAGTCACTACACAAGCCATAATCTGCACGTTCTCAAAGAACCATTTCAAACATTACATTTCACAAGCTGTTTAAAGAGATTTTTTTTTTTCTCCTCTCATCTCCACTATCCTACCAATACTTTGGACATCAGTGCCTCAGAAATGAGTGCTTTAACAAAGTTGAAACGTGACTTTTTACGTATTGTGTTGGTGGGTTGGGCATACATGCACGCTCGTACAACCACTACGCAACATGTGAGTGACAAAACATGCTTCCCATTCACTTTGCCAAATTCCAGACACACTGTGACAGGGACAAGGAAATACTAAGAATCAAACTGTATTAAGTCACCCCTAATTTACTCACTGGATTTTTTTTAATATAATGTGTGTCAGGCTGCCAAAATCACAGATATCCTTTTAGTAGGAAAGGATAAAACCCAGCTTGAAAGGAGTTACAATGGTCTAGATTTGGAATACAGTAAATTTCACAATGGAGTGCAGATTCAGGATTTCTTTACTTAGCAAGGGGGAAATGATAAACAAATATTAAGAGAAAGGGCTGCTTTATACAAAACCTTCAAAATTCTTTCTTTTTGCTATGCATTTGGATGGCATCATTATCTTTATCGTCAAAACAGACTGAGAGCTCCAGCCAGCCTCTCCTGAGCAAGAAAAGCAAATGGTCAGGCCAAAGAGGTCTTTAAAAAACAAACAAAAAGAAGTACAAGAAGGTAAGTGCCTGAAAACAGAAAGCTCTGAGGTAACTCCATAGCTGTGTGGATTGACAGATCTAAATTTTTCCATCATATTTATAATCTAATTTCATTCTATGCCTCTCATTTCACTCACGTGAAATAAAAGATGTTGCCACATTTGAGCTATACGTGAAGAACTATATTCCCTCCCCAACTAAGAGCAACACCCTAACCCTGAGAATTAAATAGCAGACATTATTCTAAGCTTAACAAAAGGCAGAATTTTGTCAGCTCCGAGATGCCACCTTTATTTCAAATCTCCTTTTAAACACTCAGGTCCTTTTCACTCGGGTTCCAACTCCCAGCAGAGGCAAATAACCTGGAGACTGTTATCTGCACGACAGTAAGGGCGACCGAATTATTTTTCTATACTTTGCCATGTGCTTATAGCTGCAAAATTATTTATCTCCTTCACTGCATTCTACTATGAAAGTTTCCTCTAGAAGAATCGCCGGGACCAGCCATATCAAATTAGAGGGCAGTCAGGAGTGTCTAAGTCCAGCTTTAAAACAAATATCATAACAATTACTTAGCCATATGGAAAATAGGGTATGTCTTTCCTGAAAGCTTTTATATATTTTCTATCTCAAATTTCAACTTCATTAGAAACTATTTCTGACTAGCAAGCTGCAAGATTGCTAAATATCTAACTGTTAACCCACCATGAAGAAAGAGACTCTTTTGAATGGCAGAACTTTTCCAAGATGCAAATGAACAATAATCTAATTTTGAGAGTAAATTAACTGAAGGATTCATTTTAATATGTTTCAGAGTCTCCAAAATTAAGTGACAGTTGCAGCCTCTGCAATACACAGACATACGTGCACTCACACTCACGTACATATACGGCACCCCCCTACACCCAGCTTCCATCCTCAGGAGAACTCACATTGTATTTATGTTTAGGTTCTTATGACTTAAAGGCCAGATGTTTCACAAATGACCAACAATTGGAGGTTAGAATAAATTAATGACTGATTTCTGAGCTTTGATGGAATTAAGCATACTTCTTTTCTCAATGTGCCATGTGAATGTTTGCCCGTTAAACTTTTTTTTTTTTTTTTTTTTTGACAAGTGAGGCCACCCGGCAGAAAACAACTGATGCAAAACCCAGGAGTAATCCCTCTGTTTAGTTCAACACTGTGGTTAGCCTTAACACTGCCTCTATTATCCAACGGATTTAGAGAAACTTTCATTTATTTGTTGGCCTCAGTCTTCCAACTTTGTTGCCTTCTTTAAAGGACCCAAGACCCATTCCTATGTAAATACATTTGCATAGGGCCACAATGAAACTTTCTGGGGCTCGGATTAAACTTGCAGAACTAGATAGCTGCACTGCGCATATTTGTGATCTTCATGTAAGTACTTTCCCAAATACATATGAGTGAATGAATCCGATGTCCACTCTGGCTACAGGAATGCCTGGAGTTTAAAAGAAATGCTCCACTGCAAACTACAGACCAAAGATCCAAATGCTGAAGCAAGCAGCAGACACAGCACCCAAAACATGTATAGAAAATGAACAAAAAGTCCTTTTCACTTAGGAGCTGTTAAGATCAGCACACTATTTGCTGTAAAATGTCCTCTTCTCTCCTAACCAGTTCTGCTAGGACAACAGGATCCCCAGTGTAAAAGTGATGATTCATAGCTACTTGGGTTTTAATTTTTTTTCTCTTGTTGCCTCTGTTTATAAAGAGTACCTAGGGTATAATGTATTATTATAAATTGTACTCAATACAGTCTTCTTCCAGCCAAGTCAAACATAAAGCTTTGCATCCAGCAAGTCTATTAGGAAACAGCACCAGGATTAATCCCCGCAATTATGGCCCTCAAAAAATGCTAGTAGACACTCCATGCAATTTTGCCATTCCCACACACAAAATGCCAATACCTTAAAGGTTTATGTTCTGCAAGGGAGGCTCCACGGACCTAAAGTGTAACTAAGGAGTGGTTTTGTAATTTCACTGGCACTGATGACTGTGGGCCAGGAATTGCAACTGAATATATTCTTTTGGTATGTATTTAAGGAGATAACACCTTCTTCCAGGGCTCACCAAACACAGATACCTACTTCCTTGTTTTGCAGTACATTCTTTTTGAATCTAGCCTAAAAATCTTTGTATACATAACTTTAAAAAAAAATCACTATTATAGCATTATTCAAGTCCGTAAGTAGGTGTTTAAAAAAATGAACCCAAATATATCAAACTTAATCACACACAAAAATACACCAGCCACTAGAAAATGACTTGCATAACCAGTAGGATGTTAATGAAGACACTGACACAAATCATAAACCGATTCTGACTTACACTGTATTTTCCTTATTCTTGACTGTATAGTAAGCCTCTGCTGCCCCATGTATATACCATATACAAACCCAATTTCTCTCGTTGGACTAAGCACATCAATACAAAAGCAAATGAACTACCAAAGTGCCCTAATTAACAATTTTGCAAGTGAATGCAGACATCAGTGCCACACTGCAGCCATTAAAGTCTATCCCTTGCCATATCTGTTTCTGTTAACATTTCAATAGACCAATTAAATGACCTTTCCCCCCTCAAACTCAATTAAGCTATTTGAACATCAATTGATAACTTACCATGTATTTATGCAAAATGTGCAAGCAAGAGATTCATTTTTTTCAATCCTAATGATGTTTTGAAGAAGAGAAAACTATCTTAACTATCCTGTCCTGGTATTCCATGGAGAGGGGGCCAGGGATGGGATTGCCTCCCAGGGGAGCCAGGTGGGCACGGTGGCACTGTGGCAGGCAGTTTGGAGAAAGCAGGTGTGAGGCAGATATTCTTCTTCCATGCCATTTGGTCCCTGCCAGGCAGCTGTCTTGGGAGGTCAAAAGAAAACGGAGACAGCCATCTCTTTCAGCTTGTTGGAGTATCACGCCAGCACGCTGGTAGGTGGCACAGGGTCACATCAGCCAACTTGTAGATATCCAGAATCGTTTCTTTTTTCCTCTTTTTTTCCCCCCCTTTTTATTTTTGTCTTGAGATTTTACCTCTCGTTCTACAGTGAAAAGGGGTGCCCAACACACACACACACCTTTCTGAGCATCACAGGGTAGGTGTGACATTTGACTTAAGCCTGCCCGCCCCATGTTAAAAGAGGTGATTTGCTGACATTTGCATTTTCCCAAGGGCCTCCATACACCATGAAACTGTCACAAATTCAGGGGACTTGAGCGGAAGGAGGTCAATGTCTCCTGTTTAAGAGCTGGCCTTTGCTTCTCTGCACAGGTAAACAGTTCCCCCCAGGGTTTGTAGATAGGGACTGAAACTGAGGGAATTTATTTAAAATAAAGCCACCTCAGTCTAGAAAAGAAGTGTTTTGATGCTGCTGCTGCAAATAATTTATGTGAAAAACATAAACTTTTTGGCTTCAAGACAATGACAAATCTTCCAGGAAAAATAAGAAATGAGTATTTGTGTAGGACATTGAGCAAAAAGCTTTGTAAGTACCTATTACCTCTCAGTAGACTTCTTTTAGATCAAAAAAACTCCTCTAATTTTAAACTAAGAAGAAATCAAGCAGAAAAGACAGAAGTTGAGGGGAGAAAGGTATAAATATTTTAGCCTTCCTTATGTCTGGGGGGAAAAAAAAGTTGTACCTGAGCAGATTAAAAAAAAACCCACTAAGCCCCTAAAGTAATCTTTCTTAAATTAAAACAAAACAAAAAAGTAAAAAGAAGCCAAACTAAAGAAACTACCCCAGATCTTTTTCAGAATTCTTTGAAGATGGGTAGGAGAGAAATTGAAGATCCAACTCTAACAATTCTATTTGAAGTTTTAGTTTGAATCCCTTAAAAAAAAAATCTAGCGGCACCCTGGGATAGTTCAACAAAGGCCTGGTTTCTGGGAAAAAAAGCATTGTCCCTTTCAGA